>NC_064771.1:2117383-2426133 GCF_011397635.1 Epinephelus fuscoguttatus | reverse complement strand
CCTCAAAATATTTCAATGTTATTCTGGCCTTCTCAGAGTATACAACTATGTGTGCTATGTTTTGAATGTTCAGAAAGTTTTGAACATGAGCGCACAAATCTTGCTTTAACGCATTTGAGCTATAAAGTCCAGGAGTATATAAATTAATTAAAACAAATGTATCATTGATGTGAATAGGTGGTACATGCATATTTAGGGGGTTAGACACAAAAGAGGACTGAAGAGTAAATCATGCCTACATGTGTAGACTCAACAGAGATAACATTAAATGAGAAACATTGATCTACAGGTGCGTAAATATTTGAAAACAATACAGAATTCTGAGAGCCTTACTGATTGTTATTTCACTTATATATTTTGAATACTTACCTGCTGCCTGAATTTTGTGTTTTCCTATATAGAAATAAAGATATTTTCACCATGAATTTGTACATAAAAATTCACCACAATGCAGGAAATGAAAAGTTTGATGATTACAATTTCTGAATTGTGTCTATACACAATCTACAATGCACCAAAATGCAGTGTTAAAAAAACATTTCTCATGCAGTAAAAAAAAAAATAAGCAGTAGGTGACTGTTTATTGCCTTCTCAATGTGATAGATTACATTTTGAAGATGATGGATGAGTGGGAAAAGACTTTTAATTAAAAGTGGTCACTTGTTTCCTCTCCATCCACAATGCTTATCTGTTGCTAGACAGTCATCTCTTCATCTCAGCTCTTCAATTTGGAGTAACATAGTTTTTCTTTTCTGTTAGTTTGTGTATAAATAATTTTTCTTCTGTATCATTAACTGTAACTTTCACATTTACATTTTATGTCTCAGACTGTTCTCATGCGTGGATATAGCCTACAGAAGACTGGCACTTATTTCAACTGGTTATGATTTTTTTTTTTTTTTTTTTTTTTTTGAATTACTTAATTAAGCATTAAGTTTCCAAAAAGTATACGGAACAGCAATTGTTCAATATCTGACATGTTGTTCAATGGAAATTAAAGGATTATCTCAGCTGACGGTGACTACAGCTGATCTCAGGCAAAGACAAGACAACATAACACCTAAACTTCCTACCACTACTCACACATCTTACTAACATGTTGTGCAGGTCAGGTGCCAGGTGTTTGGTTAATGCAATTCGTATGAGGTTGTAGGTTTGATTTGGAAAAAATAAAAGTATAAAAGAAACAGTCCTGCAAACATCTCTGAACAATCTCTGCATGCTCGCTTACATGTCACCCAAAGTAACGACCTGTAACTTGGAGGCAAACTGTGGCACAAGTTGTGTAATCAGCTTCAGGCCTTAAGCTAGGGCTAAGCGATATGACCTGTAAATAATACAACAATATTTGTCAGGCTGTATTACAATACATGATATACATTTCAATATTTTGAAATCTCCTCCAAACTACTACAGACTCCTAAAATGATAAATTTCTACATACACTAGTTACAATAAAGTTGAATAAAGTAGCTACTGTAACATAATAGAGCAAAATACAGTTACAATAAAATTAATAAATATTAAAGTTAAATAAGAAAGTGCTGAAATGAAATTAAATTCATTGAGATAAAATCAATCAAAGCAGAACCACTGGTGGGGTTTTTTTGTTTTTTCTAAAGTACCCAGCTCATCGGACAGAAGTGTTGATGTTTTTGCTGTGAACTTGAAGCTTCCGCTCGACAGCTGTTGTTAGCATTACACAGACAGTGTTACCATGACACAGTTAAAAGTGAGGTTTTATTCACTAACTAACAGTTCTCTAGTTCATACATTAATAATATTTGCAAGTTGCACTGGTAATCCATGCAAAATGGGACTTTCCACCAGAAATAAAAACTCATAATTAAACCATTCTCATATGGTTCTAAGAAAACTCTGACCAATCATTGCACAACGAGTGCTACGTCAAGCTAGCCCTGGGATGACCGTGGTTTCACCTGGAACTGTCCCGACGGAGAGATGCCAGCAGCGCTGTGACAGGATGTGGAAGCGGGGGAAGCACAGAGGGGTTAGCTCTAGGCTAAGAGCTGAAACACAGAGGGGTTAGCTCTAGGCCAAGAGCTAACCCCATCAAACCAGCTGTTCCGAGCGGCCTACTGGCGAACATCCGCTTGCTGGACACAAAAATGGATTACATCCGACTGTGGAGATCCACTCACCAATGAGCAGCTGTGGCTCAGAGGTAGAGCGGGTTGTCCACCAATTGAAAGATTAGCGGTTCAATTGTTTTGAAATGTTTGTTTCTTTTTGCTTGGGGTATTGGGGTATTGTGCTGCGCATAAAAATGACAAATAAAGAAGTTCAGTTCATAATGTTATATCTGACAACACAGCATCCAGTCGCTGATGGCTAACGTTAGCCTACTGTAGCGTGGCCTCTCGCTGGGAACATGTACCCTGCTGTGGAAAGGGCCTTTTTCAGGTGGATAGAGGATGATGAATTGGACAAGAGGCGGTGTGGATGTTGAGAATTTAGTTAAGTAATAAGTGAAAAGCATTCACTGCTGAATAATTGATTGTCCCCCTGCCCCCCATCTTCCCTGCACTCATTTGCTCGTTTGCACTCATACATGCTGATGAAGTTACATACTTCTGCTTAGCAGTGAAGGAAGCCCTCCGACCCACCATCTCACACACACGTGCACACACACACACACACACACACACACGTCCTAATGATAGGGCCCAGTGAAGCTCATTAGAGAAGAAGTAGTGGAGGAGGAAGAAGTCTTCCTCTCTATCTAGAACCAGGTATTATTCTGTCCTTTTGTTTTGGTTTTGATCACGTTTATGTTTGTAATTTTCTTTTTAACTTGTTTTTCTAACTTTGTTTTTCCCCACAAATACAACATGCCAACATTGTTAGCACTATTAGCATTTTACATTGTATAAATTAGCCTTGTGGCTAACAGCAACATTTAACAAAGGTAAAGTTACAAAATATGGCTCTGTTACAACTCACGAAGTTCACTGACAAAACAACTGTCTCAAACTGAACGTTTCCCCAAAAATACAACATGCTAATGTTATTAGCATAAGCCTATGACATTTTACATTGTATAAATTAGTCTAGCAGCTAGCAGACTTTTTCTTTACTCATGAAGCCAGACACAACAGCAACATTTAATAAAGGTAATGTTACAAAATATGGCTCTGTTACAACTCACAAAGTTCACTGAAAAAACAACTGTCATATGCTAATAGTTTATTGTTTCTAATGTGTAAAATAAATGTAGATAAAATCTTTGTTACCACCGAGGGAAATCGTTTACAGCTTACTAAAAAGACAAAGGGTCTGTATTACTGCAACATGTGGTTACATTTCTGAGGTGGTGCAGCTCTGCCTATGGCGTAGGCTATTTCATAGGCTACGCATCTACACAGAGCCTACGCTGTATGACATTAATTCAACGCAAAAGTATAAACCCTGCTTTATACTACCAGTATATGTTGCTTTTGTGTTTTATTCTTTCTCTTTACATCTCATTCCTCCAATACCTCATTTACTCACTCCTTTCCAAGTGTGTGTGCGTGTCTGTGTGTTGGTGTTTGCGCACATATACCTGTATGTAAACATGTCCTTCAGTGCATCTCAGTTCATGTTCATGTATTATGGTTTAGTTATCCTGGGAAGTAAAAACCTGCTGATTCAAAAATCATTTTAAAAGCATGGGTATCTGAATTTATTCTACTTTACTTTATGAATTACTTGATGTTTTAATATTTTCCTACAAACATATTCTTCCTTCCTCTGTCTCAAGGGAAACTTCTCCATAAAAATAAGTTAAGATTTGACTCATTTTTAATATACTGCTATTGTGTCCTCAGACACAAGTGGTCAAGTTAGTGCAAACTAGCCTCTGTGTGTGTGTGTGTGTGTGTGTGTGTGTGTGTGTGTGTGTGTGTGTGTGTGTGTGTGTGTGTGCGCATGCGCACGTGCATGCGCACGTTCATGTGTGTGTGTGTGTAAACATAAAGTCTCACATACACTGTAGAGGAATTCAAACACTTTGAACACATCCTCTCTGTCTTTCCAATTTCTCCTGATCAGTTCCAGAGTGAAGTGCCATTTTCAGAGATGTTTCTTTGTCTCAGATTTTGCAGTGTCTTGCATTGGTTTCCTGTGTGAAGAAGGTCTTGATGTGCTTTTATCAAAACTGCTTTTCATTTGCTCTGGGTGCCACAGTGGCTTCACAGCCTCTTGCTTTTATTTAATCTCTTATTCATGATGGTCATGTTCACTACTTCTCTTGTTCGCCTGTCCTCACAGTCCCTGTCAGTGTGCAGTGGGGGACATATAGGTATATGATAAAATGGAATGGGGGATGAAAGGACCCCCTCCCACCCCCCCACAATGGAATATGAATCTGCATATCTTCGCATTCACCTCCACCAAGTCAGTGCTTCACATCTATAAATGTGTCAGAAGGTGCCTGACGCTGGGAGTTTGTTAGGGCTGTGGGCAAAAAACTACAGATGTTGGAAAAGCCTCAAACTTCTCTGATGTGTTGTACTGTCACTACATGAGCCCGTGTAGTACATGAGGTCATAGACTTTTCATGTGTTTGATATTATGAACTTCAGTCAGACTCAGAGACAAGAGTTTGATATGATTGTGTAAAAATCATGGGTTTTTTAGAAGCTGCAGGTAGTGTTGCTTTCGTCAACAAAAAGTATGACTAAATATCGTTGTCAATGAACCTTTAACACGTGACGAAAACGAGACGAGACGCAATGTAAATGGTGGTCATGTGACGATAACTATAATATATAATGCAATACTGTTGACGAATAAAAACGAGACTAAATGTGGTTTACAAAATAAAACCTCTGCTAAAATGTCTCTTCATTTTCGTTGACCAAAACGAGACGAGACGAAATAATGTTATAATGTTTAGTCACGTTATTATTATTATTTTACAGTATTTCTGTTTCCTAGGCTGTACATCGCACTGCGCAGATGGATTACAGTCGTGACAATATACAGTACAACATCACTCGCTCTCATGTGATACTGCTTTTATACAACAGTTCAACAACAGCTTAAACAGCAATGCTAAGTAAGGAAATATTAACAAAAGGTAATGAAATAAATTATTTAAGTATGTTCCCCCAGTCTGTTGTTGACGCGGAACACACAGCAGGAACTCACAAGCTACTTTGTATTTACATTGATCTGCAACTGTGTAACTTCGTCCAGTTCGGCTGATGAAACGTTGGCAAACCTGGATGTTGGCACGGCCGGATTCAGCTTCCACTCTCATCAGATGATCATTGATAATTCCTGACCACTATCGCTTAATTTTTGCTCCTCTCCAGTTTGTCGAGGTCGGCTGATGTTACACAAACACACCTGGAGGTCTGCACAGAAGAGTCCTGGCTTTCCTTTTCCTCGTCCTCTCCTGACGACCACTCATAATTTAATTCAAATGTAATTTTGGGGAAAATATCCATCTTCTTGGTGTAACGCTAGTGTCAGTTTGTGTCAGTGTAGCGAGTGTGACAGTTGGTTAATTAACAGCTGTTTTTATATTTATTACATGGCTCTATTAAATGCTGTATTCTGATTGGTCAGTCGCGGCATTCAGAGGTCTGATATTACTGTGTAATGACCGTTGCTATGTAGCCCAGCGTTGCTAGGGACGCTGCCCTGACAAGGAGATTCAGCGGTTGCCGGAAGGGCAGGATGCGCGTCGGGGTTCTATTCCCCTATCGGGAGTTATTTTCCCAGTATTCACCGGCTCATTATACATTATCCCTTACTTATAACACCTGTGAGCAGAGTGATTTTACTGTTACAAGTCCCAGTGATGTTATACTCTATATCAGTACTCACGGAATGCCTCTCGTCCAATCAAATTACTCGATAGAACTAACTGTTGTTATAAATAAATATATATTTAGCTCTAACTAGGAGCTAATTTAGAAAAGAAAATTTTGGTTTGGTTATACTATACTAGGTACTTATACTATATTGACTGTACTATTATTCTGACTAAAATAAGACTAAAATGCTCAGACTTTTAGTTGACTGAAACTTGACTAAAACTAATAAAAACTAAAATGACAGTTTAACACAAAGACTAGACTAAAACTAAAATTAAAACAGGCCGCCAAAGACAACACTAGCCGTAGGAGGCCTACACAGTAACGTGATATACTTCGCTGAGTAAGAGTCTTAATTTTCTTCAGTCTCCACAACAGAGATGATGAGTGCAAGTTAGCAAAATGACCACATTTATGGGTAATATATCAGGTTGAATTGATATCGATCTTCTTAGTTACTTAACCATTTTTCCTGGAACATTTTTGTTATGACTCATCTCATCCCATCCAAAAAATTGGATTATAGCTTTAATGTTTGGCCTCAGGGCCCAACAATTAAGACTACACTATGTCCACATAGCGTTTTTCTCTCAACGCAGGCATCTTTTTTCAATTGCTCTCAATGAGGAGCAAGCACATATGGTCACATGCAGACATCTAGAGAAAAGCGGCACCCTCAGAATCTTTTTTCAGAGTGCTCTGCCTTTTTTGTGCGGCTGCTCTGAACGCTTTATGGTAAAAACTGTGGGCCTTCAGCATGGTTGTCACAGTGTCTTGCCCTTGGGTGTATAGAGAGCTATGGCTTTGTATCTGGTGATATGATACGTATCACGATACAGTGGTTACAATTTCATATATTGCGATCTATTGTGATACTGTAAGCAAAGCGATATATTGCGATTTTTAAAAATCTAATTAAAGGAAAACTGTCAATACTGGCAATGTGTCCTTTATGACTCTTCCTATTTCATAGGCTTGTGTCTTTTTACGCTATCAATATGTTGTCACATTGGAGTGGAGGAGTCAAATGGTGAGATAGATTACAACACTGCGAACCTGTGAAGTTGCACTTGCAGTTTACATCCATGTCTGTGAAAACATGAATGCTTCAAGTACATCTTCCCCCTGGCAACTCAGAAAATCTATACAATCAGCACAGTTTCAAGGTAGACATCCAAAAGAAGTGTCACCAATTTCGTATCTGACCAAATGTCTCCCCCTCTGTTCCTGAGATATGACACTGAATAATGGCCAGAAAAGAGGCTAGAAGTGTGTTTTGCAGAACAAGTCTGAGGAAATTCCCTGATGGAGTTCTTGAGATATCACGTTCACAAAATGAGACACACAAGATCAATCAAGTAATCTTGACCTCTGACCATCATGCTGACCTTGACTTTTAACCTTTGCCCACAAAAATCTAATCCGTTCATCCTTGAGTTTGGGGAAACATTTGTACCACATTTGAAAAAAAAAATCCCTCAAGACATTTTGGATCCAAGAATGGGACCCAAAAACATAATGCTTCTGGCCACTGCTATCGGCAGTGCAAAGGCCTGAAAGTGATACAGTGTTTTTGAAAATTGATACAGCATCACAAAACATAATAATACTGAAGTGTATAAATATTTCTCACACTGCTAGAGAAAACTAGATACAGTGCTGGAGGCAGGGCCCGGTCCATGCCTGTTAAAGTAGCCCACAGAGCACGTGTACAAGACACTTCCATGGGCTAAAGCTCCAATCACACAGGAAGTGTTATGCAGGTTGCAAAACACGAGGCGCACCACACTGCCTTCTTTTTAATTGAATGCTACTGGTAACATTATACATATATATACATATACACATATATACATATACAGATATATATATTGTTCCATTGTTTTATTGTTGCCAGGCAATCACCCCATCACCCCTTAACCCTAACCATCCTGTGTACCATTTATTTCTTTTATTCTACAGTAACTAATAGCCATTTGCTTGAATAGACAGGCAGGGGGTACTTACTGTAGTTCTGGTTAAGTGTGAGAGGCTGTTAGCAAATAGTTTGTTGGGCACAGGGAAAAGGAGATCTGTGTGGGTACTTGAGACCCTAAAAAAGTGTGGATCATGGGGAGTACCACCAGTTGGTGGTACTTTTTAGGATGACTTGGGGGCAGTTTGACAACCTGCTGTCTATCGTTGTTGTATAGCTCTGGGTACCCAGCAGCCACTACCACCAGTTTCTCCTCCATTGTTTACCAACTGTGAACTTGTTGTTGTGATCATAACTTGTGATGATTTAATCCTCCAACTCTTCTAGATTTTGGAAATGTTATCAGACCAAATGGATCAAACCCTGATAGTGAAACAAATCATTTCATGGGGGGTTGTGTTGCTCAAAACAATTTATTTACTGATTTACAGACATCTCAATAAAAATGTAAATCTTCAGGAAAAGGTCTCTTTGGGCCCCATGGCATTACATGAGGGACCAGGAGGTTGTAGTTACATGGTTTGGCCTCTATATCAAATTTGCTTCAAAGTCCACTGCACTTCCTGGGGGCCAGGTCACATCACCCGAAAGACATTGTATCACCTTGTAATCACATCTCCCCCCATGTTTCTATGCCAGGTCCTCCTCCTCCTTCTCGACATTAAAGAAATCATCTAGTGCTGTGAGGCAATACTCACTTTGTTTCCACATTTGTATATCACTTATGGTGCAGGAAAGAGCGTCACTAATTTAAAAAGAAACATTTTTCATTTCTCTCTCTCCTTTCTATTTCATTTCTCCATCCATCCTCTCATTTACACTAGCTCATATGTGATGGAGCAAATATAGAGCACATCCTTTTAAAAGCCATGCTGACTGCCAGCTCCAGTTATTGTTGTTATCAATCATCCTCTAAAGATCGCTGTGGTAACAGTAGAACAGGTCACCGCCCCCCCCCCCCCCCAACAATACGATGAGGTTAGCCGGTTGGGGTGGGGGGATGGGGGGGTGGCACACGGACAAAATGTCGGGGGGAAAGTTTAACAAAGCATATTTTCCTCTTTTATGACTCCCTATGACCGGGATATTAACATCTGACATGATGAATCGAGCGCTGAGAGAAGGAAAAAGGGGAGAGATGGATGAAAAAGGAGGGGGGGACTGTCTCATTTCTCATTAGAAAGCTGTGATTTGGGGAGACAGAGATACTTCTCTGTGTCTTACCAAGCAAGCACACACACACACACACACACACACACACACACACACACGTATGCTGCACATACAATATATACAGAGAGAGGAGTGTGAGATATTAATGTGAATGGAAATGAAGAATGCTACCCTCCAGCCTCATCCTGCCTACATAAGCACTCCTAAGCCTGAAGTCCTATTAGCTCCACAGTGATAGGCAGCTAACCCCCCCCCCCCACACACACACACACACACACACACACACACATTTGGTGAATACCACACATTTCTTTAAACATGTTTTGCCTCTCACTATGCGACGTGGGACCACCATTTTCGAGCCACGACCAATCACGTTGCCATGATTCTTTCCAATTGATTATCTTATATTAACAAAATTGCACAGTGTATACCTGGTTTAAAGAAGATAGTGGAACATTGATGTACATGTTGGAATGTACCTTTTATTTTCGATTTTTCATTTATCTCTTTTTTAGTATGTGCATACCATTTGTTGTCTGTTTTTACTGTTTCACATTTTAAATTATTACATTTACATTGAAAATTTGCACAAGCTGTCTTTGCAATACCTTCCTCAATAACAGTCATGCCAAAAAAAAAAAAATTGAGAGTGAGCTGGAACACATAGTATGTCTGCACTCATCAGAGACTTCCTCCCCACATTTTTTCTTTTACATGAATAGTACATAGCCACTTAAGCGTGTGACCCTGAAATTGTCCTCTTTTTGGAAAGAGAAACATGCTGTACCCGACAACTGCCGGCTCAAGCATTTGCATTATTCAAAACACATTATGCAAGATATTCAGCAGGTGGGAAGCCACCTTCACCCAGAGGAATTCCTGAGTAGACAAGCATCTTAAGACGTCAGTGTGTGTGTGTGTGTGTGTGTGTGTGTGTGTGTGTGTGTGATGGAATATCCATGGGTGGAATGCAAAAGGGCACTCGAGGGCACTTTGGGGCACTCTGTACCCATTAGTCAGGACAAGCAGATAGGGACATGGCAGCAGTGGAGCAAAAGAACAAGGGGATGAAGGAAGGGGAGAAGACAGACAAGAAGAGAGATGGCCAAAAATAGGTTCTTGGGTGCTAAGTTGCCGATGAAATATTTGGAGATTTTGAAGAGGTAACAGAAAACATACACAAGATGACAGAAAATCTAAAGTGGACAAACATTGCTGAGAGGTTTGTTTTTTGGTTTTCACACACAGTGTGTTTAGGTGCACACACTTGACCTACTTCCCCTCAGTGTTACAAAATCTCTTCATCAAAGATCATATTTGCAGTATCAAATATTACAGAATATGCTCTCAAGCTGGTCTCCACATGGTTGTCATGTAATTCTGATCTGAGCTGAAGTAACAGTGGTAACAAAATGAGTTGGGGGTTTTTTTCAATTTAGAAATAATAATGGAGACTCTCACCACAATAAATATTCTTGTATTTCAATATAAAATCAGCAGCCAGAAACATGCACCTTTGGGCAAAATATTATATAATGCTGGAGTCTACTGTAGTGTGCCAGGTTTATACTGGACATGGAAGCACCACAAAATGTGTCAATTTTCTATATTGCGCATCCTGTTGGCACCCATATTCATCAGTTGGGCTGTTCACACTGGATGCGCCTTGGTGCTAAGCTCTGTCATCGTCACGTGGTCTGGAGCGCTGACCACAGGCGACTGATAATCTATTAAAAATGACACAAAGGATATATTGTTTATGAAGTAATGTTCTGATTCTTATAAATAAGAGAGTATACATCCTGTACTTACTTATTCCATGTGTGTCAATTATGTCTAAACAAAGAGCAAGAAAGATCAATACATGAATGGAGGGACAGAGTTGTCTCGCTTTGAATCCGTCACGGGAGGTAGTAAGAGCGCCAAAACACTGTCTGTATAAACAGGACAACAGGCAGGACGGGTGATCATTGTGCCATTTTAGGCTTCTGCCCATATGTACATTTTTAGTATGGATCCTATGCACTGGCACAGAGAAATCAGTTCCAATGGGAACAGCCAGGCTAATACTTGTGCGATAAGTTGAAATATCGGGGCTCTTCTACATCCAGTGTGAGCATGGCATTATACTGCATTCACATGGAATCAGGGAGATGGTATACACAAACCAGATATCATTTCAGTGGACAAGAGCAGAACGGCAAAATTGGGAGAGGCCGGCTGAGAATATCTGTAACAGTAGATGCCTTTCAGAGTTTAAATATTTAAACTTTTTACTGTCCCCTGTGACAGAATTTACATCCAGATGTTACATAGCTCCCTGTCAGCCTGGACAATTACATTAGCCTACATAAAATGATAAACACAAAATAATGTTATTTAAAATAATTTATTCCATTCTAAACAGAACACTTTTACCATTATACACACGTCATAATGGATGTTTTGTTTTACTGTCCTGCCAATCTTTTTGACTATTTGTTTTTCCCAGGCTGTCTGTCCGAATGTGAATGCAGCATTGTGCTGTGTGCTTATTTTGTGATGCCTGACATGAAAATAAAAAAAAAATATGGAGCATGGTTCAGGGCTCACCTTAGTTTTTATCATTAAATTTTGGATTTTTTTTTTTTTTTTTTTTTAAATTGCACCATGAATTAAATGATTTTCAATCTCTTATATTCAGGCTGTTCTCACAAATTTTTCATGTTTTCCTAGCAGTGCACCCAAATTCGTACATATCCGATGTATTTCCAGAGGCTGCAATCACATCGCCAATGTGCTAGTAGCAGTAAATAAGGAAGCAAACCTGAGTGTTTGTAAGAAGGCAGGTTGGGGTGGTGAATGGGTCACAAAAAGACAGACTTTTGCTCAGGACTTTCCCCTGGAGTCATGCATTTGGATCCGTGTCAAGTTTGAGTGAACTAAAGACACCCAATGTTTCTGTTACTGAACCCAACTTCTGTAACTTAACATTAATTACATAATGTCATTCATGGGGTGCAAATTCATACATAATATACAAAATGTTCTGCATGCATTTTTCCTAGGATATCACACAAAATGTTCTATGAGAATACATTGTTATATTCCATGTCCCCCATGTTTGGTCCCATCTAGTGGCAGTATGGAGGAAGATAATAACAGTACATACTACATATCTGTGTGGATATTTCATTTTCACTACATACTTTTCAACAGTAACAAATGTATACTATCAGAAGCATTTGAGAGCATCCACAAGCACATTGTTCCCAGTTCTACCCAAGGAGGTTTTAACACACGGAGAAATACTGGTGTGATGGAAAACACTCAAGTCTTTCTTATCTTTGCTATTTGTAAAGCATTCTACATAGAGATTACATCCTGGAATTTTGCTTCTGGAGGTTAGTCTGACCTCAGTGATCTGATCCTGTTTCAGTATAAATATCACGAAAACAAGGTTCATGCAGAGTGATAATCAGGGAAATGTCTTGCCATCTTTGCATGTGTTCTTCTGTTCTTTGTTTAGTTTCTTAACTTGTTTCTGTTATTTCTTTTCCCGTCTTCCTCCACCTCACTCTCACCTTTCTCTGGTGTGTGTGTAATAAAACACTCTGTGTGACAGGGTGGCTTTGAACTAGGGAATGGCACAGAGATGAAATAGGCATCTAACTCCCTCCTTTATTATAGGAAACTATATGACTGTTCTGGAGAAATGGAGTAATCTGTAGATGAAGGGGTGAGGTATAAGTGTGCGGGTGAATGTGTATGGTAAACGGGGGCTTGAAGAAGAGGGATTTAATGTGCATTTGTGTACTGTGTGTAAATGCACACGGTGCTTCAGGGTGGGGTTGAGAACATACAGACATATCTCTGTGAATGTTTGAAATAATTACAGGCAGTTGACTGGGCGCTGAACAGAATGAAAGTGTCACTTTGGGAAATTGTATTTTTATTTACGGTGTCAGGGCTCTGCCATCACTTCACGTGATGCAGGAAGAGACCTTTTGCACTATGTCTCGGTGTGTTTATGTAGGTATGTCTCTGTGTACTGTATTTGAGTGTGTGCCACAGGCTATTCATTAACTATTCATCTAGAACAGATTTAAAGGCGCTGTATGTAAGAATGTGGCCAAAACGGTTACTGCACTCAAATTAAAAATACTGCCGCGAGTCGTGTCCACCCCCCCTCCCCTACAGATTCGAGGTTGCTGGACAGCGGCACGCTGGAGACTGATTTGTTTGCCCACGGGCGGCTGCTGTGGCCGCCGCGTCCGTGATCTTCGGTTTTCCAGCGGACCGTTCGAGCTTCTCTGCTGCTAACGCTGCTGCCGGGATACAGCGGAGGAGCCGGCTGCTAATGCTATGTACTGGGACACCACTAATGCTGCTTGCCGTGCTGCTGTAGCTCAGTCGTAACTGTAACTGATGCTGAGACTACTGACTGTGTGACTGGTAGATGGCAGTGGGTGGCGCAACAGGCCAAAACACAAATTCAAAACATAAACATGATTTGCGGACCGTAAAATATTTTTTTAAATGCGAATATTCTGGCCGTACTATTGTTGTTGGTGAGATCAGTATGTTATATGAACATTATTCCTTAGTCTCTGTGACATATTAGGAGGATTTTATGATTATTTGCTTTAGATTTCTTACATATAGCTCCTTTAAGGATTATTCACAGTTGTGCATTGGCTCTCATTTATACTTGCGTGGTGGTGTGTCTAAAAAGCTAGTTGGCAGTGGGATTTTTATGCCACTGTGTTGTAAAGTACTGTAAAGTTTAATTGATTCAACTAACGGACCTAAAACGCACATAGCCTAAAACATGACTTAACAAAGACAACAATTTTATCTTACAAGGTTCACAGACAAAACAATTGTCTTAGATACTTTCACCACAATTACAACATGCTATTGTTATTAGAATACGCTTATGACATTCACATTGCATAAATTAGCCTTGTGGATAGACAACTTTCCTCTACTTATATGAGACAAGGAGAAATCACACACAGGACTTAAATGTTTTTGTGGGAGCTTTATGGTCTTCACACTTTGTTGTTTCTTATTTGTAAAAAAAAAAAAAAAAATAGTACATTTCAGCTTTGTTTCCACAAAGGGAAAGGGTTTTCAGTTTACAAAGATAAACATACGTGCCACAATCTGTTGTTACAGCACAGGTGTACATCAGGCTATGGTGTAGGTCACAGCATAGGGTACTCATGTGGGCAGAGCCTACGCCATAGGCAGTGGCGGTTCAGCCCAAGTGGATGTTTGTGTCACATTTTTAAAAAAGAAATCCCTTAAGATGATGGGATATCATTTTCACAAGAGTGAGACAGGTGCAAGGTCACATTGACCTTGACCTTTGACTGTCAAATGTAATCACCTAATCCTCAGGTCCAAATGAACGTTTGTACCAAATTTCAAGATATTCCCTCAAAGTATTCTTGAGATATCACGTTCACAAAAAATGAGACTGATGAGGTAACATAGACTTACCCTTTGATCTGTGACCACCAAATGTAATCAATTCATCATTGAGTCCCAGTGAATGTTTTTTGCTAAATTCCCTCAAGCTGTTCTTTGGATATTGTGTTCATGAGAATGAGATGGATGCAAGGTCACAGTGACCTGGACCTTTTGCCCTTGACCACAAAAAAACTAATCATGTCATTCTCGAGTTCAAGTTAACCTTTGTGCCAAATTTGAGAAAATTCCTTTAAGGCATTCTTGAGATATAATGTTCATGAGAATGAGACAAATAAGGTCACAGTGACATTGACCTTTGACCACCAAAAACTAATGCCAGTTTTGCCAATGCCAAATTTGAAGAAATTCCCTTGGGGCATTCTTGAGATATTGTGTTCACAAGGATGGGACAGACTGATGAACAACCAGAAAACATAGTGCCTCCAGCTATGGCTATCCCCGGCATGGAGAATTGAAAACTGTGAACTTGAACATAAAAACAGTGAAAAAAATAACCAATCTTGCCATTCTTTTCTGGTGAAAAGGTTGAAAAAAATCAGTAATGAAATTATTACTCAGACTGTTTGCTGAAGTGACTTTCTAATTCAGTGCTGAAGGAATGTCTGGCTGGATCTGAGAAATTAGCTTTGGGACTATGTTTAAAAATCTTCCAAACATGGGGGCATCGGTAGAGTAGCGGATAGTGCCGGTGCCTCATGTACAGAGGCGATGCCTCGCTGCAGCGGTCACAGGTTTGACTCCGGCTTGCAACCATTTGCTGCGTGTCACCCTCCAGCTCTCTCTCACCCCATTTCACTCTGTCCTGCACATTAAAGACAAAAGTCCAAAAAAAAAATCTAAAGAAAAAAAAAAAATCTTCCAAACATGAAATAACTACACAATGCTTTCTTTCTTACACATGGTAATAATAATTTATGGCACACATAAGAAAATGATAAGTGCGAGTGCGCTGGATCTGTGAGGAGCAGTCGAGTTAGAGCACTGCTGTGTGCTTCTACACAGTGATCACTCCTAACATATGTTTCATTGCCAGAGGTTTGTTTCCTTTTTGTTAACATGATTATTTAAGAATCAGTGACTGTGTTTACAAGGTCTTTAGTATCCTGGTTTTGATTGGGTTTTTTAAGTATCCCGTTTTTGTGTTTGTGCATGTAAACACCATATCCCGAATTCAGAAACCGGGTTATGCCCTTTTCCCGGTTTCAAGAAACCCGGTTTTGCCACCTGGAGTACTCCGATAGAAGCCGGGATACTGGAGCATGTATACGCCTTATCCCGGTTTCATGAGTGGTTCAACTACGTCACACAGCCGGCTGAAGGATGCCCTACTCATTCTGAAGTTTTCTCTCTACTCTGAATCTGTAAACTCCATGAGAACGATCCTATCCCACCAGTCACAGCTACGTATTTTCATCCACTGTTGCCTTGCACTGCGTGGTGGCAGTGACAGCCGAATACTAGAGCTTGAGATTCTCTGCGCGAGCCCGAGCCCAGCCTAATAATGTCAAAATATTATTTACAGACTGATTTAACAGACGATCACTGCTGCCACGATCACTGGAAAGTCTGGGCGTGAGGCTTCCACAGAGGAGCGCCCAGTTTGCACCAGCTTTAAACACGTTATTTACTTCACTCAAACTGCGTGTGGCTATTAGCGCTGGTGTTAGTGAATTAGACCTTGTTTATCAGTGAGAATCATTTGCATAGAAATGTCCAATTTTTTTTTACAATATTTATTCACAGCCCTTCACCACCTGGATCCTAAAATAAACACCTGTTTTATTACATAATCATGCTTCCGTGTTACGCCATTCATTAAGATCCTATGTTTCTGTCATTCAAATAACAAGACTTGTGGTTTAATACTCTTAATTATAACAGCCAACTTATTGAAAAATGTCGGGTTTAAATCGGGCTCGGGTCCATAATTACAGTTAATTGGACGGGCTGGGCCGGTCCCGGACATAACGTGCACAACGTGCATAACGGGCTGGATTTTTTGGGCCCGATCTAAGCTCTACCAAATACCTATCAAAGTTGGTGACATATTCAATATTTGTTGTTGCTCTCTCCTCCCATTGCTGAAGATGAAGTGGATGAGCCATAGCTGTAATGCAACGTCAGTGTTTACTAATGCTAAGCCTGCCAGAAGCCACAGAGGTGTCATTTTTGTCTTACTTCTAAATATAATAAATATATCACATTTCCCGCTCAATCTGTTGTAAACAAAAGACGTAAAAGATGTAACACACGCCTGCGCAGATAGGATGCAGTGATCAGAAAACGGGTTACTGGTATTTATCATGTATACAGGGATATGAATAACCGGGTTTCTCTGTGTTCCATGTAAACATCATATCCCGGATATGCTCAAAACCGGGATACTAAAGACCTTGTAAACACAGTGATTATGTTTGGTCCAGGAGTGATCTCTCATCTCTTATGCCTGCTATTAATAAAAATCAACTGTCCAACCCAACCCAGCCCAATCACAATGGCCTTCAGTAAAGAACCACACAAAATTTGGCCATTGATAAATTGATCAAGTCCCAGGTTCCCATGTGGCAATTCGACTTGAATCCCCTAATTTGCATGCCTACCACCTCACTCAGATTGGCAATTGATTAGCATACCCAGCAGCACCCTGTGGGGCAGGCCCATTGATCAAGCACATGGATTGGTGGGAACCACAGGGTGAAACACAGATGCGGGCCAGTACATCCAATTATAGAAGTCTCATTAGGAAGAGAAGGCCTCATTTTCCTCTGCAACATTCAGCTGCAGAGGGCCAAGCCTCTTGTTAGCTGGCAAGGTATTATTATGATGTTATCGTTATCAGATCGCTCAGTTGGCAATGGCTATTTAGGTAATGACTCAGGGTTGTTCTTGAAATTCCACTGTCATCAAATCATAATGTTTGTAGTGGTGAAAAGAAAAATCTTCATTTTAAAGTTTTACACTGTTAGATGAAATTTGTGATTATGAATATGTTCCCAGTATTTAGCTTTATTAAAAACACATACCTATAGGCTTATCAGCACATATGCTTTCACTTATTTCGCCTTTTTGGCCTCCTCTCCGGACACTAAGGGGCATGTACACACTGAGCTCCACTAACATCTTTGTATCATATTAGTTTTATTAGTATGTTTGTGCAGTAGTAGTATTTGGCCACAAGGTGACAGCAGAGCAAACAGTAAACATAACACTGACATATTATCACCTTGTAAAGTTAAATTAGCAAACATGTTAGCAAACAGTTGCTCATTTATACATCCAGGAGACACAGAGCAACATTCACTTAGAGTTGTGTTTGATGAATTTAAATCCAGTATTCACTCTCCTTTTAGCTCTGTTTCGGTCTTTTCCACCTCCTAAAATAAATGTGTGTCTCTTTAGCTGCTAAATGCTCTACTTATTTCATGCCATTATGCTGCCTCACCATTCTGTATAAAAGGTACAATCACAGAATGGAGGAACAGGGTTGTCTCGCCTTTAAGCCTGCATCAGAGGTAGTAAGTGTGCCAAAATGATCTTTATGATCTTTGATGACATGTTATGGGTGCGACCCACCACAGGAGAACAGCAACCAAAAATGTCCACAAATGGGGAAAACAATGATGTCCGCAAACGCCTTACCCTCCAAGCAGAGGACAAGACCAACCACCATATAACAAGGATGGTAAACTATTGTTATTGCCATGATAATACCATTGTTTATAAAGTGCTGACGCATATGTTATATGTCAAACTAGTGCTTTTGTTTTAAATGTCTCGCCCAACCTTCTGTGACCGAACTCTCCAGGGGGGGGTCTTCCCCCAGGAGAAATTTGAAACAGTGAAACTGACCATTTTAGACAACCAGTGGCCTGTATCACGAAGCAGGATTAATGTCTTAGCGAGGTAACTTCAGGGTTAACCCTGGGTTTTCGGTCTCACGAAGCCAGTTCAGTTCTTATCGGGGTAGATCACCATGGTAACTTACTCTGAACGGCTATCCTGCTCCGGAGCAGGGTAAGTTCAGGGTTGAATCTGATCCTATAAAAAGCACCACCCACTGGCCAATCAACTGTTCGGAAAAAAATGACTCCGCTGACAGAAATGCAGCCCAGTCATGACGGGAAGTTTAACTGATTTGATTGATTTTGATTTGAAAGTTTATTTTGAACATTAAAAAAGAAAAGAAAGCAACAACAACAGACAATGAAAAAATTGTTCAAAAGGAGTGGAAAGAAGTCGAACTTTCATCCCACCCCTTCATAAGAAAGAAACTGATAATTTGCGGACACTTAATAGTGCCATTAATTAGTGCCAACATTTTGTTTTGTTGGAGGAAATGATCCCTGTTAAAGTTAATGGGCCTAAATTGACAGCTTTGCTGCTGGAAATGTGGTGCTCTGTGCTCTGTGAGGACGCTCAGTGACACTCAGTGACGCTGCACTTCTCTCATGTTTGTGACTGGTCTGCTGCGTGCGCGTTCACAGCTCTTGATAAAGCAACCCTGGGTTGAGTTACCGAGTTGATATCCAGCGTCGTGATACCGATTATCCTGATTGCCATTGTTAGGGTTAGTCAACCCAGGATAGGTCTGGGTAACCCAGGAAAGGTTGATCATCAGACACCGATGAAAAAAGCCGTCCTTTCACGTTGACATGATATGCAGCCAGTTTAACAACACTCAGCATGGTGGGACAACCACTTAAGTCAAGGAAGCAGAAGACCGAGTAGGGCGATGTTTGCTTCCTGTAAGATTGCGGAGCCATCCACATGTCTTTGTTGCCTAAACCCAACCATGTGCAATTGTTGACAAAATAGAACCATGTGCCTATGTTGTTGAAGGAAAGAAATGTCAATTCCCCACATTGCATTGATGTTGTGCATTTATTTTGATAGAGACTGTATGCAAACAAATTTTGAAAACAGACAATGCATGCAACAGGCTGAAGTTGACACAGCATCCCAGGACATCAGCAGCCAACACACCCAGGGTATCTTACACATCATGGAAAGTGCATGACCAAATGTTGATATGTGATGAGGTCCGAGTGAGAATGTGTTGTTTTAGAGCACTTTCAAACAAAAATTTTAGATTAAGGGTTCTCAGAGTTTTGATGACTGAGTGCCATAGGCGTTTCTAGCCCATTTTTGGGGGTGCTGAAGCACCCCTAAATTGAATCCCAGCACCCCTAAACCATACAGTACTTGGTTGAAACGTAATATTTTAACAACAACAATACAGCCCCCCCCCCCCCCCGCCTCAAAAATGGTATGATCCACCCCATCCCTCCCACCTTTCCCCAGGCTCTTAGCGCTCTATCTGCACGGAGCAATGCGCTGCCTTCCAGAGTGGGTGATATGCAGTAGTGGTGTACCTGGCTTAAACCAGGATATATAGGACATTTCCTAACTTCTACCACTCATTACCAACACATTATTATCATTACCAGTCCTCATTTTTGCTGCATTTAATCATAGGTCACTGTTTATGTTGTTAGGTAGCTAGGAAATGTTACAGGTGGTCAGTACCACTGTCCTCTGTTTGAACTGGAATGAGAGAAGCTAGCTGTTGTGTCATGTATATAATATTAAAGCCAAGGTGCTACTGACTAGCTAACTGACTGGATGCCCATTAACATTATAACTAATCAACAGTCAATTACTGTTACTATGTTCATGTTACATGTTGTGCATTGCATTTCAAATAAAAGTCCAAAAAATAAGCCCAAGGTCCATTTTTGGTATTTTTGGTACTCACTATAGGGGGCTGCTTTACTCCAGGAACATACATACTGTTTGTGTATGTTGAGGAGCTGCTGTATCAAAATGAGTTGTCTTCCCCCAGAAATTAGAGTAACGATGTGTTTCTTTTATGATTCCAATCCATTCCTCTTTTGCTGTGGCTCAGCATTTAAATAACCTTTATTGTTTTTCTTTCACAAAGGTGGGAATGAAATTGCATTAAAATGTACAAAACAGTGAAATTTATCTTGCCTGGCCGGGCAGCTCTCTGGGTGCTCAGCACCCTTAAACCTCTGATCCTAGAATCGCCCCTGCTGAGTGCTATCTGATAGAGGACCACAAAGGAAAAGTGCAAACGCTGATTTTTTTTAATGACCGTTTTTATGACATACATACATTTTACAAAACCAGGTGACAGTGATATAGCCTGTATAACATTCATAAAACAAAGTTTTCCACTTTTTATTAAGTTGAAAATACTGAAAGAGAGAGACAGTTCAGTCTTTGATGATGACTGTTCCGACCCACAGTAGTCAGGCAACGGTTAGGTTTTTTTCGGTTAGGTTTTTTATGATAATGATTTAATTTGCTGGTGGTGCATGGTTGCTAGTCCAGGCATAGTAATTTTGTCTTCATATATATTTTTATATTTTTTATCAATTAATGTGTGTGTGTGTGTGTGTGTGTGTGTGTGTGTGTGTGTGTGTTTGTGGAGGAGGGTTGTCTCTCCTCAAATTATAAATGCTGCCTAGCTGACCATAAAGAATTGCTGGGTATTGAAGTCCTCAGGTTACTAATTGCTACAATTTTGCGTCATAAATATATGAATATTATCCAGTTAACTTTTTCCATATTCCTGCTGTATTGTTATATTGTAACCCAGATCTAGATGCTTTGATCTTCAGTGTACTGGTTTGGGGAAAAAAATATCCTTGTTTTTTTATTACTTGAGGAGTTTAGTTTGGTTTCGGGTCTGTGATATTGATCTGTTTTGATTTGTACATAGATTGTTCATTTGTAAGTCGAAGTGGAATGTTGCCCCTGTCAGTCTCCCTGCCCTCCCAAGCTCTTTGTCTCTCTCTGTCTGTCTCCCGCAGTCTCTCTCACTCTCCATCAGTCTCTCTCTGTCTCGTGTCTCTTCCTCTGTTTCGCAATCTCTTCCTCTGTTTCGCAATCTCTCTCTGCTTCAGACATACAGCGTAAAGTGATAGAGAGCTCCTATGAATAATGTAGTGTTGTTATCACTCTGCTTTGGTTCCTTTTATAATGAAACAGTCTTAAATCATCAAACATGCAGCAGGGCCTCTCTCTGCATTGAAGGAGAGGGCTGCTGAACAGGTCTATAGACCAGCTGCAACAACTGTACAGCTTTCTATTCAAATATCCTCTGGGACTAGTGCAGCGGTCGGCAACCTTGACAAAAGAGCCAATTTAGAGCCTTTAAATGAAGGTAATAGTACATTTAAATTAGCCTATCAACATTATCACAAGGTGGCTACTCGGCAGAGGGCTATTTATGATTATTTGGTACCTTCAGCCACATTTTGTTCAGCCACAGTTTCAAACCACCAGCAGTCCAATTAGCAATCATCCACTTGATCCATTTACTTTGTTCATTATACATGAAGATTGAATTCACCTTTTAAGTAAAGAGATGTAATCCTTCTCCCTCCTTTAAAGGGGCAAAAAGGGCAAACCACTAGGTTTGCTGTTGTGCACTGCCTGTAGACCAAAACAAAGTGTGTCATGAGCCACATCTCCCTCTACCTCTGTTCTCCACCCCCCACCTCACTCGTCTGTGCAGCCGAGCACCGCAGCATCTCCACAGACTATTACAACCAGATGATCCCGGTGTTTCTTCCGCAGGCTCCACTTCACTCAGCTGCCTGATATACCCACTGCTTCTTCCCACATTACCCTGAATAACAAACTAGGGCTCAGTGCTCCGGTTGGATCCAAACGGAGAGCTGGGGCTAACGTTAGCTGGGAAGATAGCGGAGGCTAACTAGCTGTGCTGGCAGCTGAGTGAAGTGGAGCCTGAGGAGGAAGCACTGATTAGCCCTGGTTTCACTACAGGCAGATTCACTCGCCACAGGGGCGAGGAAATAAAACCTAAACAGCCAACTTAGTTTGGCTTAGTTTAGCAGTTAGCGATGTCTTTCACTCACTCTCAGTCTCTGCTGTGTTTAGCTATTTCCCTGCTTTCCTGTTAGCGTTAGCACTAGTCGGCTGCCACGCTAACGTCCCTACTCTTCTCCGTGAGCCAGTCCAGAGCCGTGAGCCCACGAGCCCACCAGGCCACGACTGTAGGAGTAGAAGCAGGGGTTAGTGAGGTGGCATGCAAGGCTGAAGACAATGGCAGCTTTGATGAGCAATAGATTTCCCCGTTGAAGTTAAGAAATCCCTATCCTTCCAAATTTGCCCAAAATCATGAACCACACCCCAAGCATATCTGCTGTCTGTGTGAATGTTAACTGACTTGCCATCAGCCAGTTTACATGCCTCTGTCAGAGCCACCAATTCAGCCGCTTTAGCTGAATGTGAGGATGACAAAGGATGTGCGACTGTCACTGTCTCCTGCAGTGTTGTGACGACAAAAGCTGCAAAGTTTTTACCAGTGCTAGGGTCTCTTGAAGCTGATCCATCTACAAAAATTCAAATCAGCGTTGGCAATTGGTGTGTCTTTCAATTCAAATAAACACAAGAAGTTTGTGCTCTGGAAAAGGATCAGCCCTCAGTGAATAACCTCCCCATGATAAGCTATTATGGCAAGGCCTAACTATACAGACCAGTGAGCAGTGATAACTAACATGTCTTTGGGGTCATCGGGTGGGAACCTCCTTTCACCAGTGTTTCGTCTAGTTGGTCCCACGACACCTCCAGGATGCTAGACAGTGATCTCTGGCATCCCAGAGACACTCCCCTAATGCCAGGTCTCACTGCTCCCCACACCAACCCAATAACCTCCTTTATCAGACTTACACATGGCTTTCTCAGCCCAAACAGCACCGCCACATATCCGCCACAAATCTCTATTAACTATCTCCCATTCTTTACTGTCATTTGCCCTAGACCATCTAACGCTAACCTTTTGCTCTGTGGTTCTCTCTCTGACTGGCATACTGGCCTCAGTGTCACCTGCATCCTCTCTTACTACCCCCTCCTCCTCCTCCTCCTCCTCAGTGGCAGCATTACTGATATCCTGCGAACTGTGGTTTTCTACCTGCCGCTGCACTTCATCTGACTGACTCGATTGACTTCTTAGGAAGTACTGATCAATGCAGCTACTCTGCCCTTTCTTTGCCACACACTTCTTCTTTCCCTGATGAGTTCTGAGGCCTTTCACTGATGTTACTTTCTGCCAGCTGCAAGGACAAACCTGAAGCATCTTGTTCTCAACTGTGCTACTTTTATCCTCTACAGATGCGCTCGCTTTGCCCTGAGTGCTGCTAATTCTAGCCCTGGTGGATAGGTCCATGCCCCTATCCTTCACTGAGTCACAGATCCAATGCGTAGTCGTGTCCGTTCCAATGTCTGTTACCATGTAATCCACCTGTGAGTCATCTTCCACCCCTGCTCTCGCTGACTCTTGTGGTATTTTCCCTATGTTGGCTGTAGCTAATTTTGGTTGTCATAAGGCTGCTAGGCCTCACCACTGCTACCATGGGTTGCTAGCCCATGCCAGCACCTCTGGGGTCTTTTCCCTCCTGTCAGCTGTCTTTCCAGGCGGTCATATGGTCTTTCCCTTGTCGTCAGCTGCCCTATTCACAGCAGTCACTAGCTGGACTAGTTCTGAATTCAAATAAACACAGTAAGTTTGTGCTCTAGAAAAGGATCAGCCCTCGGTGAATAACCTCCTAAGCCCTATGATAAGCTATTACGACAAGGCTTAACTATACAGACCAGTGAGCAGTGATAACTAACATGTCTTTGGGGTCATCGGGTGGGAACCTCCTTTCACCAGTGTTTCGTCTAGTTGGTCCCACGACACCTCCAGGACGCTGGACAGTGATCTCTGGCATCCCAGAGACACTCCCCTAATGCCAGGTCTCACTACTCCCCACACCAACCCAATAACCTCCTTTATCTTATTTACACATGGCTTTCTCAGCCCAAACAGCACCGCCACATTCAACCAAACCCAGGCTCCGTACATGTGAGCTCTAGGTAGAAGCAGTGCTGATACTATCTTTCCTAGCACATTCACCATACTCTGTTTCACATGATACATAGCATAACTACAATATAAGCTAAAGTTGAAGGAGATAAATAAACTTACAGGATCAGCAAACACACTCACCTTGCAGCATGGTCTCAAACAAAAGGGATTCAAATAGGCCACTCCCACACTTAAATAACCTTCCTCTTCCTGGATTTCCTCCTTACTTACACATGGCTCAAATCTGGCTTGGGAGAACAGGCAGAAGTTATCACAGACACACAGTCATTTGTGTCAACTGCAGCAACACTATCAAGTTTAGATGAAAAATAAGCTACAGGTCTTTGCCCCCCCCCCCCCCCCCGTGTTCTTGTAACAGTACAGAAGTCATGTACCCACCCTTTTCGTCAACAGTCTGGATAAATGGTCATGTACAGTCAGGCTGTCCAAGAGTAGGTGGTGTTTGCAAAGAAAGTTTCAAATCAACAAAAGATTTCTCTGTGTCAGGAGTCCAAATTACACAGTCAGATGGTTTCAGGCCTTTCCCTAATGGTGCCTCAGTTTCAGCATAATTATTGCCTGCAGTAGCCTGTCATTCCTAAAAATGACATGACTCGTTTTTTTAGCCCCAACTTTTTCACAGGTTCTTGGGATCTTTTGAATGGCTTCAGTGCGCTTGGATGTGAGGGTCTTTCCCTCAGGAGAGATCACGTGACCCAGAAATGTGACCTCTTGTACAACAAATTGTAGCTTTGACAGGCTGGCTTTATGGTCCTGTTCAATCAAATGAGTCAGCAAGGCGAGGGTGTCTTTAACACAGCCCTCTCTGGTTTCACTCGCAACCAAAATGTCATCAACATACTGCAACAAAGCACTTCTTTAGGCAGTAAAAGAGTTTCCAAACTATCTCACAAAGCAGAATTTCAAATCAAAGTGCAAACCAGAATTGACTGTCTTGGTGTACTGGAACACTGAAAAAAACATTTGACAGTTTAACAACTGAAAACCATTTGCTATCAGCAAAACTGGGACAGAATTGTATGTGGATTTGGGACTGTAGGCTCCCTGGCCTGCACAGCAGGATTTACAGCTTGCAGGTCTTGCACAAATATCCACTCTGCAGGTTCGCCATCATGTCCTATTTTACACATAGGAAAGATGGGCGTTCTCACAGGAGAGCCTGCACATGGAACAATCATGCCCGCTTTCAGCAGATCATCAAACACAGGTTTAATGCCTTCAACTGCTGAGAGGATATTGATTACAACAGGGTCTGTTGACTGATTTAGGTGTTATTATCACAGGCTCGCAGTTGTTTTATCAGACCAACATCAATCAATCAATTTTATTTGTAAAGCCCAATATCACAAATCACAATTTGCCTCACAGGGCACATCATGTTTACTTTTGGCCCAGAGATAAGCGGGAATCTGCTGTAGCTCTGGGATGTCTGCAACGGATTTAACCATGCACATGTCAGTATCAAAACCCAGTCTTGTCTGCAAACATGACTGAACGGGACGTCTCAATGGCACAATTTAGTTTCTTTCTGTACACCCTCATTTCCTCATGAAAATCAATATGAGGATCAATTGTAAACTTCCAGCATGGAGTGGCGTTCAGCACCCACACCCACAGACCCAGGTCTGCGTGGTTGGGATTTACCAGTGAGATGTGTGGATCAGAGTTTTGTGACAAAATCAACTCATGCAATCAATCAGGAAGTTTCACCGAGACAGCACAATTAACGTCATTCCAATACAGCCAATCTAGCTGTAACCTATCCTTTTCCTGTCCTGTATTACATCAGATGTCCTCATAATCACGGTCAGTGTGTGAAATAGGAATCATGTGCTGTGCAGTGCAGGCATGTGATGTCAGCATGTGTGTGTGTCTCTGAGCAGCAGCAAAACAGAGGGAGAGAGAGATCTGTCTTCCACTCGCATACAAACTGTCCCTCAGCATGTTGGAAAAAAACAGAACTTTCCTTCATTTCATTCACTCTCCTCACCTGAATGACTTCAGGTGTACTAATTGTAGCCCTCCCACTCAATTCTCATTTGCTACAGAATTGTCACGGCAAACCCCTTTAACACCTTAAGCATGGGAGGCGAATTGGAGGGAGTCTACTAAAATATTAAATTTGGGATATATCTACTGTAACTAGAGCATACAACCCTGCCTAGGGTGCAGAGAGGCCTGGTTAGCTGATTTTATAGCTATACTGTCCATGTGAGTTTACAACCTCCCATGCATACCTTTAACACACCATAGCCCTACTAATACCACATTCAAACACGAATAAACATTTCGACTGCGAATATACATTGCAACATGGGTGCAGATCTGATGACAAGTTTGGGGGGGGACACAATCAGTTGTGATTTTTTTTAATTGCACGCGTGCAAATCATGCCCACAGAGCACTTGAGATTGCCAGCATATTTCACGATTTCGTAGAGGCTCATCACCATCACCAAGTCATTCAAAAAGCACTACACAGAGAATCATATGCTTAACTTTACTGTTTATTTCTCTTAAACAGCCAGTAGTACATGGAACCATCCATCACCCTCCTTTTCACTGCTTTGCTGTTAGTTAATGCTACTTCTAGTTTCAGGGTCTCAGGCATGTTGTGTCCACTCACGTTCTCATCTCTCGCCTCTCACGGATTCCCATTTCTCCTCATCATCTTCCCTTTCTCCCAGTATATAGGACTACTGTATACATTTGTTCAATTTCAATCATTTAAGCTATTTAGAACTGGGGGGGACAATTTGTGTTTTTCAGAATTTGGGGGGGACATGTCCCCCCCGTCCCCCCCGGGATCTGCACCCATGCATTGCAACAACATAAAATGTTTATTGACAGAAAAAAACGAAACAATCACCCTTTTAAAATGACCTGGTGACCCTTTAAGTCTTTTAATAAAATAAAATAATAATACCCGGGTTTTTGTAAAACTCAGTTATGGTACCATGTTGTTGGCGCGCATGTTGGAGCTCATTTGAATCCTCATGAAAAGTGTTTCTCAGTACTTACTAATCCTTGGAGATTCAGAAACGGTTAGCAGCAGTTTCCTCAAACCGTCGGTTCAGTGAAGAAAGGTGATGAGATGGAGAAACCAGTCCTGAAGACACGTCCATGTGCGACATCAGGTCCCGAGCACCCTCTACAGCAGCAGTAGCATGCGTGGCAGCAGGCAGGCGGCAGGCATGTAGGCTTGAGGCACACTATGCAGAAATTCACAACACTAATAAACTCACTACTCATTCCCATACACTGTTCATATTGCCACCAGTTCACAAAATGTCCATACTCACTCAGAAAACCCGGCGCAAAATATTCTCCCTCACACACACAGTCTCCTTCTTCTCCCAGCTAGCGAGGATGAGGCTAACTAGCGTTAACACACAACAGAAAATGGCGTCGCGGACATTAAGTATAATTTCCGGCTGAAACAACTCCGAACATGGCTCACTATTACATGTTGTACCAGGTAACACACAATAAACCCCCCCCCCCCGGTTCTAAGTTTCCGTTACAACAGTAACATTAAACACTTTCAAATAGCCTACAACTAGCTCCTTCGTTACGCCGTTATTCCTTTCCTCGTTTCTCCCGTTATTGGCCTGAGCCTCGTCTCCTCTTTTTTAGTCCCACCCCCTTCTCAGAATCCGGTAGGTAGTTGACATCCAACTTTGACGGCCACGGATTGGCTAATAAGAGATAGACACCTGGTTATTCAATTAAACAGAGGAAACTTCATGAGGCATTCACAGACCGTTCAGAACATGGGACATTTTAGTACCTTCCAAATAAAGTACAATTATGAACTTCTCCATATTAATTAAACTTATTTCACAACAGCAGTAACTTGAGAAACAATGCTACAAATTATACTGCATATGTGTTAACTGATCACATGTTTAAAGGAACAAAACAGTGTCACTTGTAGCAGGGCACTACATAATCAAAACAATTCCCAATCTACACACAATACACAATCTGTCACAATACAAGAACGAGTGTTTGAAAGTTTTCCCCATCTCAGAATCAAAACAATTCCACGGAGCAGTGTATTTTTGAATAATCGCTACTCCTGCAACCCCAACTGTTTTCTGATATCTCCCACTCAGGTTTAGCCTTTGGATCAAAATCACAACGTCTTACATCTGATTCTGTGGCCCCGGAATCCACCAGGAAAGAGAGTTCAACACCTTTAACTGACAGTGTATACCTAGGCATTTGTTTATATGCCTCCGCTGAAAAGTCAGCCAGCATATTGCTATGCTCACTCTCTCTCTGTTTAGATTCAAGGTGCAGAATCATGTCAGAAACAAGCTCATACTCTGCATCAGTCATGATGTGCATGTTGTGTGTTTCTGTATTTGTGTTAGTATCAGTGTTCTCACGTGTCTGAAGCGTTGGTTGGTTTTCCAGGTCAGTGTCGTCACCACATTCGTCCGTCCTCGTGCTCTCACCACATAGTCAATCTGACTCATCTGCCCCATCTTTTTTCTTGTTGTTTCCCCCCTATTGCAGTTTCTTGCCCAATGTCCCTTTTTGCCGCACTTGAAACAACGGTCATTGTCTTTTTGTCCTCCTTTTGACTTTCCTCAAGTTCGGTCAGTCCACCATACTGCATCGCTGCTTGTCTCAGGCGGTATAGATAAGCAGAGACAGTCTCATTTGCATCCTGCTTAACTGCCACCACTTTTCCCCAGTCCAAACAAACAGGAAACTTCATTTTCAATCTTCTCAACAGCCGAAGAACAGTGTCTCTGTGAGCAGCGCTGATTCAGAGAGACGAACTGCTCCCTCCGATTCGTGGTGTTCAGCATACGGTGGAGGCCGTGCAGGTGGAGCTGAGTCGAGGTCCGAATCCAGCTTCAAACACTGTGCTGGGAAACCTTTGGGGCCCTGCCTGTGCTTGGCTTCCCTCATCCAACTACTAAAAGCTGACCAGTCTGTCTGGAACTTTACCCCCTTCTTTCTAAGTCTGTCAACTTCACCTCTAAAGCCTCAAGCTGCTTAACACTCAGGCTGCCAGTTTCGGGAAACAGCACTCATTGACCCACAGATCTAACTGACCCACGCTCTCCTTTCCATAATTAATCTCCATAAATCCCACATTGGGAGCGCCATAATCAGGCTCAGTTTTCCCTTTTGAGGTATTGCTCTGTCCAGATCCCATTGTAATCACAATCTCAGTTTTCTTAGTAGTATTAGAAGTAAATCAAATTTGTCGAAGCAAAAATCAATCTCAAAAAAATGCACAAACTTATCACTTTAAAAGGAATTATTTTTCCTTTTACCTGAAAACACGCATGACTTGCAAAAAGGAAATAAGGAAAAAACGCGCTTCACTCACTCTGTCTGTTTCACTTTGATAGCAAGTGTCTCTACTTCTCCTTTAACCCAGACAGCTTCTCACCAGCTTTTCTTCCACCTTTAACGGCTGAAATAATCAGGTGTCGTGTTAGGTTCCCTAACCTACACTACTTTAGGTCCCTGACCTAAACCGAGCTCACCACTTTTCCTGCACTCCGCTTCCCAGAAACGGTGCCTGGCACGTCTGCCAGTAGGTGGAAAAGACTTTTCCTATGCAGTCCTCAAAACTCACCAGGAAAGACAGCGAGGTGTTGACAGCCACCAAGTTTGTTGGACCCCAACAGTGAAGGGAATCCCGGTTTTCCAGACGTCAGGCCCTCCTCTCAACCTTCCTTTGTGGGGGAGTTTGGGAACTGCCCACTGGTTCGACAGCCCATTGGTTCAACATCCCATTGTTCCGACCATATTAAACTCATTGTTCCGAAGTCTGTTCCGAAATCATCATGATGCCCTGTGGTTAAGGTCTGGTTAGGTTTAGGCACAAAAAACACTTGGTTAGGGTCAGGAAAAGATCATGGTGTGGGTTAAAATGAAAAATAAAGTGACAAACACATAAGCCGTGAGCCTGCTCTGCCTCAAGCCGGTCGCGGCGCACCATACGCCCGCCGCGAGCCGTTCAGCACCGCTGACAGTCGGACTAATGGGATGTCGAACCAATGGGCTGTCGAACCAGTGACATGGACCCGGGGAGTTTGAGGTGGTAAGAGCCTCAGCTCTTGCTGTGCACACAGTCTTCACACCTTCAGTCCAGAATTCCAGAATCCACTCACAGATGAGGTCCCTTTGTGGTTGCCAATTTTGTGGTGGCAAAACTACTATTTAATGAACAGTTTAAAGAAAAAGTCTTCACATGTTGGCTGTCTTTCTTGAGTTTTAATAAGCATTCATGAATGGAGACACTCAAACATACAACTGCATGAACAGTCAGTCAGTGAATGCCTAGCAAGTCCTCTCGCCCTGCTATCTTTATAGTTCCCATAACACATGCACATCAACAGTCAAAATATGTGGCGCCTTGACATTCCTAAGACACAACATCTCTTGAGACTAGCAAGGACACTTAGTGTCTGAGCCTCTCTGGCTCGCAACCTTGGTGTCTCTCACTGCTGTCACAGTAGGGGTTAAATGAGCACCACACATCATACATCATAGCAGTACCAAATACCATACATTATAGGTTAAACATGGTTAAAAACAGAATTTTCCCATCACAAGAGCATGTATGTATGAACAACAATGAGCAATTTATTGCTAATACAATGGTTCTGAGAATTGATTACACAGAAAAAAAAACACAGGTTATACAAGAAATTTGTGCACAGTATGAAGCAATGACTTCAGGGTGAACCACAGCCAGAATATCAAACACAACCCACCTATTTTAGTGCTGCCTAGGCCCTAAAAATAAAAGAAGCAAACAAAAGTATAATACTGGGCCTAACTCCCTAAACTAAACAAAAACAGGAGAAAAAAGGTTAGAACAAAAATGGAAGTTCACCCCTACAGCTTTGTGCTAAATAATCTAAAATGCAAGCTATTTACAAGATATATACAGTACAGGCCAAAAGTTTGGACACACCTTCTCATTCAATGCGTTTTCTTTATTTTCATGACTATTTACATTGTAGATTCTCACTGAAGGCATCAAAACTATGAATGAACACGTGGAGTTATGTACTTAACAAAAAAAGGTGAAATAACTGAAAACATGTTTTATATTCTAGTTTCTTCAAAATAGCCACCCTTTGCTCTGATTACTGCTTTGCACACTCTTGGCATTCTCTCCATGAGCTTCAAGAGGTAGTCAGCTGAAATGGTTTTCCAACAGTCTTGAAGGAGTTCCCAGAGGTGTTTAGCACTTGTTGGCCCCTTTGCCTTCACTCTGCGGTCCAGCTCACCCCAAACCATCTCGATTGGGTTCAGGTCCGGTGACTGTGGAGGCCAGGTCATCTGCCGCAGCACTCCATCACTCTCCTTCTAGGTCAAATAGCCCTTACACAGCCTGGAGGTGTGTTTGGGGTCATTGTCCTGTTGAAAAATAAATGATCGTCCAACTAAACGCAAACCGGATGGGATGGCATGTTGCTGCAGGATGCTGTGGTAGCCATGCTGGTTCAGTGTGCCTTCAATTTTGAATAAATCCCCAACAGTGTCACTAGCAAAACACCCCCACACCATCACACCTCCTCCTCCATGCTTCACAGTGGGAACCAGGCATGTGGAATCCATCCGTTCACCTTTTCTGCGTCTCACAAAGACACGGCGGTTGGAACCAAAGATCTCAAATTTGGACTCATCAGACCAAAGCACAGATTTCCACTGGTCTAATGTCCATTCCTTGTGTTTCTTGGCCCAAACAAATCTCTTCTGCTTGTTGCCTCTCCTTAGCAGTGGTTTCCTAGCAGCTATTTGACCATGAAGGCCTGATTCGCGCAGTCTCCTCTTAACAGTTGTTCTAGAGATGGGTCTGCTGCTAGAACTCTGTGTGGCATTCATCTGGTCTCTGATCTGGGCTGCTGTTAACTTGCGATTTCTGAGGCTGGTGACTCGGATGAACTTATCCTCAGAAGCAGAGGTGACTCTTGGTCTTCCTTTCCTGGGTCGGTCCTCATGTGTGCCAGTTTCGTTGTAGCGCTTGATGGTTTTTGCAACTCCACTTGGGGACACATTTAAAGTTTTTGCAATTTTCCAGACTGACTGACCTTCATTTCTTAAAGTAATGATGGCCACTCGTTTTTCTTTAGTTAGCTGATTGGTTCTTGCCATAATATGAATTTTAACAGTTGTCCAATAGGGCTGTCGGCTGTGTATTAACCTGACTTCTGTACAACACAACTGATGGTCCCAACCCCATTGATAAAGCAAGAAATTCCACTAATTAACCCTGATAAGGCACACCTGTGAAGTGGAGACCATTTCAGGTGACTACCTCTTGAAGCTTATGGAGAGAATGCCAAGAGTGTGCAAAGCAGTAATCAGAGCAAAGGGTGGCTATTTTGAAGAGACTAGAATATAAAACATGTTTTCAGTTATTTCACCTTTTTTTGTTAAGTACATAACTCCACATGTGTTCATTCATAGTTTTGATGCCTTCAGTGAGAATCTACAATGTAAATAGTCATGAAAATAAAGAAAACGCATTGAGAAGGTGTGTCCAAACTTTTGGCCTGTACTGTATATAAATATATATATATATATATATATGTATTTAAGCGCTGTTAGCTAGCTTAAAGCTAACACACACACACACTAAAGACTAAACAACAAATAATACGACTGGAGGCTGGAGGCTCACAGCAGCCCAGCAATGACTTGACTATGAGCCTTTCAATGTGCGAGGCCACAGAGAAAGGCAACCGGCTGGCAGTAACGATCCTCTGCGTCATTGTGGCGGACCTGGACGTTAAGTCGGCAGCAGCAGTGATGGCACACCCAGTTCCCCAAGCTCAGCCAATCTGCAGCAGTAATGTCATGGAGAGTCAACATCTGCACCTGTAACACAAAAATCCTTACAGAAAGGACAGCTCTCACTCCCTTTTAACATCACTGTGCCATACACAGCAACAAATACGCAATGAAAATATGGCTGGCCATAATACCAGCCCCAATTAAAGCTACTCTAAACTTTCTATTTACCCCTGAAACTTTTCTGGATTTGGAATCCACAGCTAGCCTCATTACTAAATACTAGTACCCCACAGTGTTAACAAAATACCATTTCATTTTCAGTGATAATTTTAAAGAGAATTGAGAATTGATAGTGTTGATATTTGGCATGGTGGTGTTGTGGTTAGCACTGTCACCTCACAGCAGGGTTCCCGGTTCGATCCCCGGTGCTGGAGCCCTTCTGTGCGGAGTTTGCATGTTCTCCCCGTGTCAGTGTGGGATTTTTCAGGGTATTTCGACTTCCTCCCACAGTCCAAAGACATGCAGGTTGGGGATGTGTTCACTGGTGACTCTAAATTGTCCGTAGATGTGAATGTGAGCTTTTTTTTATATATATATATATATATGTATATATATTTTTGGGCATTTTTAGCCCTTATTTGACAGGACAGACAAGTGTGTGTGTGGGGACCTGCAGCAAAGGGCCACAGGCTGGTCGCTGCGGCAACAGCGGCACATCTGATAAGGCGGTCTTCTTAGTTATAAAACAGGCCGATTACTTTATTTCAAAAGAAACTTAATGCTTTTTATACCAGATCATATACTTTGACATATAGTTTGACATGTTACATACGATAGGCACATACTCTTCTCATTATGGTCAAAATCGGTTCTTAACATCCAATTAAAATGAATACAGTTGAAAACAATCTATAGTTGCGACATATAAAAAGACAAGCTTACAGAGATGGCAGTGGATCCTTCCTTTATCTACTGGATCACAGATTACCTGACAGGAAGGCCACAGTATGTCAGGTTGGGGAACTGTGTTTCTGGGACATTAATGAGCAGCACAGGGGCTCCACAAGGGACTGTCCTGGCTCCATTCCTGTTCACACTGTACACGGCGAACTCCAGATACAACTCTGAGTCCTGCCAGATTCAGAAATACTCGGACGACACTGCTATTGTGGCGTGTATCAGGAATGGGCAAGAGTTTGAATATAGGGACCTGATAAAAGCCTTCAGTGACTGGAGTCACAACAACTGTCTCCTCCTGAACACCTCAAAGACCAAGGAAATGATCATAGATTTCCACAGGTCCTCCCCACAGCCCTCTCTTCAGCCAGTGAATACCTGAGGGGTGGACATCGAGGTGGTGCCAAGCTATAAGTATCTAGGTGTACACCTGGATAATAAGTTGGACAACAAAAAGGGGCAGAGCCACCTCTTTTTCTTGAGGAAGCTCAGATCTCTCAACATCTGTAGTAAGATGCTGCAGATGTTTTATCAGTCTCTGGTAGCAAATGTGTTGTTTTATGCTGCAGTCTGCTGGGGAGGAAGCATCAGACACAAAGATGCAAGGTGGCTGGACAAACTAGTCAAAAGAGCTGGCTCTGTGATTGGAGTCAGGTTGGACACAAGGAGGTGGTGGAGAGATGCACACTGAAGATGTTCAAGGCCATCATGAACAACCCAGATCATCCACTCCACAACACCTTGGTGGACGGCTCCTGTCTCTTCGATGCAGTACAGAGAGATACAGAAGATCCTATCCACCTTATTTTCAAACACGGAAGTAAATAGTGATCAACTTCCGTTATTTTGTCCGTGACTTCCGGTCAGCCACTTTCCCTCATGCTTTCCCTTACCAGAGCTAATGGTGCAAGCTAATTTTTTTCAATTTTCAGTTGTTTATGTTAGGCAATCAGTTAGTTAGTTAGTTAGTCTGTGAATTTTATATAGATAACTGTGCCCACGTTTCCGTTATAAGGGAAATTTATTCCCTCTAAACGCGAATAAATCGTACGTCAATCAAAAACTATGAACCAAAACAGCACAATTCTTCCCGAGTGAGACAAACTGCTTGATCCCTGTCTCCAGTGTACCAGCAGAGAACCCGCAGAACTGAATCAGCGAAAAAACACACCGGGCTACACAGCTACGGCTCGCACCCTCGACACACAGACACACAGACGGTGCTTCTGCATGCCAGCCAAACGTGTGCGCAACTGTGAGAAATAAATATGTGTGGTGTATGCTGCTTTTCTATCTTTTTTCCCTTTTTTTCTTTCTTTCTTTCTTTCTTTCTTTCTATCAGCGTCATACACTCATAACACAGGACGGGTTGTTTTTATTGACTGAGTTGATTATGAAGCCATAGCGATGCGCGGATCAGCTCTGATAGCACCTGAATCAGCATGTACGCATCAACCATCCAGCCGTTACAACATGATTGAGCTAGCAAAGCAGTTTTGTGTTGCTATGTGTGGTATTTATTCAGTTTTGGGAAATCACGATGTCTAGAAAGCTTCAGTGGCTGCAGCTGACAGGGACAGCTAATACTAGCAGCAAAGCTAACATCAGGACGTCATCTGTTAAATGCCTCCCATTGTCGGATTCGACATGAAACTACTCCAGTTAGCTCAATCATGTTGTAACTAAGACATCCGCTGGAAAAAATATTTTTTTCACGGACCGTTTATTGAGTTATTGAGTTACAGACACCGCTAATGGCTAACGTCTCACAGCGAACGGTTAGCCCAGCTAATTTCCCCTTGGGGATGAATATAGTTATTCTTATTCTTATAATGAAAAACAAAATGAGGAAGCACATATTCATGCAAACAAGTTGATTAATGAATCCCAGTTATATTTCTACAACTCCAAACACATAATATGGATAAAGTGTATACTTTCACTTCCAACAGACATTTCAGTTCTGTCACACAGAAACATTTGATAAGTGAGGGGAGGGCATGATTTCCTTGGGTGACAGGAAGGGACAGGATGTGGTGGAAAAAAAACTTTAAGATGGCATCTGAAACTTAAGGGATCCCAAGTGATTTTTTACCTTCTTTTGGCCTAAGGATAGCTGAAAAAAGTTTTTGTCCAGTCGGGGTAATACAGGGGTGAGTCCTAAACATTTGACCCCCGGTGGTCTGGTGGGTCTTGTTCATTGATAATACTGGTTCAAGGGAAGTCCAGAGAGGCTGTTCCTCTACAATATTTATGTAGTTTTGACAGGTCCAGATCGACAGATCCAGATCCAGCCATCTTGAACTGCCCAGGGTCTGTGTTAGGGCCCTTGATTAGGTAGTGAAAGTGTGGTTGCTTTGAAAAGGCCCTGGTACAACAAGCCACCAGTTGGCCGTCGGTTAGTGTTGGGCCGTCAGTGAGCGTCTGTTGCACAAATCAGTGCGATGCGGTGTTGCCCCGCATTGGCCCCTATTGGCCTCTTCCGATTCAGCTTGTTGAATTGGCGACTGCAGAGCCCATCGGTGAATGAAATCACTCTGATTGGCAGTAAGGAAAGTAAGCAAACAGCATAAGTTAAGAGGGAATGAGACCAAAACAAACTTTTAACATAATGTCAGATTATTTTTCTTTGTCCACTGAGTTCTTTAACAGAAATGTTTCCTAATGGTTTGTGTTATTGTTCACTGGCCCACGATAAATATGCTCTCTTCTTTCAACATTGCATTGGGTTGTTAAAGTGCTAACTGGCAAACTAGCGTCATGACGGTCTTTTAGTGTCCCTTTTTGAATGCCGACTAAATACTACTACCATCTGCTGGTGTGGAGTTATTTCCTCTCAGGCAGGTGCAGACCGATGTGGTGATTAGCTGTCAGCTGTAGTCTTTGCAATGTGTTTATATGTAACATTTTGGTTGAGACAGCCCTATGTTCCCACAGCTCGATGTTCCCACATTTCCTTTTTCATAAATTTGTATCAGATTTTATCCCCCTTTCTCCCAATTTGGTAGCCAATTACACCCAACCTGTGATCCAGTAGTAATGGACTACAGATGGAATGTAGCTTTTAGCTAAATCTGGTGCATCCATCTCTTTGTTTATTGCAAACATTTAATGTAAGTGCACATTGTCCTTTTAAATAAACAAACTAAACTAAGTAGCACAGAGGCCTCGCATTGACTAGCTTCCGGTCAGATCAGTCGAATGAAGTGCAGCAACTGGATGCAAACCATAGTTTGCAGCGCATCAATACCTCTGGAAAGCAGGGTTGGCATAGAGAGGGGGTGCTCCAGGGATGCTGGGAGTCACTTTCCAGCCCACTGAAGGTGTCATAGGTTCATGGAGGAAACGTTTGTTTGTCTGACTTAAGGAAATGAAAACAAGGGTTCGGTATCTATAAGCTCTGCTTCAGCCAAAACCCTTTTCGATCAGCCTATTTTATTTTTTCTTGTAATGACTGTGATTGTGACGATTTCTGCTGATCATGATCAAAATAAAATTACTCATTCATTCATTTACTATAAAGTGCTTCCAAAAAAATCTTGTGGGAGGATAGGGCTCAAATTGAAGGGAAATGTAGGAACACAATATCTAATTTTGAAAATGTCCTAGAAATGTGGGAACATAGGGTTTAATTTTGAGAAACATCTTAGAAATATGGAAACTGTGGGAACATAGGGCCTAATTTTCAGTGAAAAAAAGTTCTTTGAGAAATGTAGGAACATAGGGCTGTGGGACCATTGGGCTGTGGGAACATAGGGCTGACCCCCATAGGGTCATTGCACTGCCATGCTGCAAATGCATTTTAAATCTGCAAATTACCGCTCAACATTTTTATTGACCAAGTGAACCTGAAATCAGCTGTTCTGATCAGTTTTGATGTGTATAAAGCGATGTGCTTCCCACAAAAAGAATACTGTTAATAAAGAATGTGTTATTATCATAGAACAACGCATCCTCATAGAACAGTTCATATGATATCCTACAAAGTAGCACCACATGAGTGAAGTTACATCCTTAATGCACAGTTACATAATTAATGTAAAGTTACTGTGGTTTAGGTGGTGAGGACATACCTTGAAATTACTCAAAGTTCACACAGTTCCGAAAACAAGTTTCCAAATAAAAAGTCTTGGGGGAAAAGACTGGGTTTTTGTTAGTGCATTTGTCACGTGATTGCAGCCTTTCAAAATTTGTCGGATATGTCCAAATTTGGGAACATAACTTTTCGTTGGAAAACATACACTTTGTGAAAACAGCCTGCATTGCATAAAAGCATGAAAATATAATGCTAAATTTATGTATAAAAAACTGATAGTCTTTTATGCTAACATGAAATATAGGTTATTATAGGTTATACTTCACAGTGCAAGCAAGACACCTTAATGAGACACACCTCTAGTTACTGATTATATATTCTGTTCTGTGCCATAAAAGCAGCAAGAGCGGTGTAATTTAGCAGAAAGCAATATGGGTGGGGAATTAATGATATCTCGTAACTTTAAACTAACAATTTTTTAAAGGGAGTCTGGAAACTTTCTCTCTGGGCAACAATGGAGTACACTGAGGTTTAATGACATCAGCTGAAACAGAGCAGGTGTTTACAAACACTGGGAGCCAGATGCACCAACAGTGCTAACGCCTGGTCTTAAGCTAATTTAGAGGTAACTTTCCTTTCTAAGTCCGACCTAATAGTTGTGACAGTTGCACCATCTAGGCTTAAGCCTTCTTACTAAGATCTGGCATAAATCTTACAGCTACTGAGGACCAGGCATTAAATCAAAAACTAGGCCATTTCTATATATCAGCAGCCTAATACACAAAAGCCAAAAACTTGGAACAACACACATTAGCTTTCCTGCTAAAGTCTCCTTTTTATCTAGCTAACTTACAAACATGAACACACATCTGCTCTTCATCTCAGCTTGTTGAACAAGCAACCAAAAAACAGTGAAAAATGCTCTGCTGATGTTAATTATCCAGCTAGATAGCTAATATTAGCTAATTAGCTGGATATTATCAGCCTAAACCTACCTGCAAATGTCACTTCAGTAGGGATGCAAGACACTGGATTTTTTTTTTTGACAATATCCAATATGCCAATACATAACAACTTATTTGGCCAATAATGGAAACCAATGTCAATATATCCACTTTTTTCCCCACCTAAATTTAGTAATCATTAAGTCTTTTCTGTGGTGAAATTAACATCATATTATTATGATTATTGATTATTATTATGATTATCATTATATTATGCATGTATAGACTTTGGACTTTATCGTCCCAAGGGGGGGGGAATTCTTTTCCACAGCACCACAACAGTTTGACCGACATACTGAACAGAACAGACATCATTGCACATACACATACACACATTGCACAGGACATTTGGACAGGGACAGAAAACAACATTACAGACTTCACCTCAGTTTCTTGTGGGATCTATTGTTCAATGTGGGGTATGTTGAGGTGATGGAGCTTCTGGATCATCAGGTGCTGCTGTATGGTGTTGAAGGCAGAGCGGAAGTCAACAAAGAGGATTCTGGCAAAGTGTCCTGGTGAGTCAAGGTGCTGGAGGAGGGTGTGGAGCAGGTAGGCAACAACATCCTCCGTTCCCCTCCTGGCCTTGTAGGCGAATTGGAGGGGGTCCAGTTGCGGGGTGACAAAGGGCATGATGGCGATGAGGATCAGCTTCTCCAGGTACTTCATCAGGATGCATGTGAGGGTGATGGGGCGGTAGTGGTTGAGTTCTGGGGGTCAGGGCTTTTTGGGTATGGGGATGATGGTGGCGGTTTTACTGTTATCAAGATGGCCCACCAGCAGATGGAGACATGAAATAGAATGCTTGTAAATATAATATTCTCATTGTGCAAGATAATAAAAAACATGTTGGCCGATTCTAATAGTTCATTTTAAAGCTAATATCAGCCAATACAGATGACATGCTGATATTTCCGTGCATCCCACTTCAGTGGCTTCAGACACTGCTGTGGTCCTTAATACCACTGCTAGCAACACACTGTCCATCCATGAGCTGTAAGCTACAGCAAAGTCTGTTTACTTTTTCATCCTTCCCAAGTTACCTGTGGGGCTTCATCTATCTGCTGTCAATCACAGACAGTCTCTCCTATACAGCTCTATTAATCTTCAAATTTCAGTGTTTGTGAAATTTCCTTTTCTCTGATCCTCCATAATAACACTGCTACAAAATTAGCAAGACAGCGGGAGAATGTTAATAATGTATCTTAGAAAGCATTTGCTACAAGGCAATAACTGTGAACATGTATCGTTAAGACCAGGTGTCTAGACTAGGCTTAAGTTTGATTGGTGCAACTGATGGTAAATGGACTGCACTTGTATAGTGCTTTTCAAGTCTTCCACCCACTGAAAGCATGTTTACACTACATGTCACATTCACCCAATCACACAGATTTACACACTGGTGGCTGAGGCTGTCATACAAGGTGCAAACCTGCTACTCAGTAACATTTACATACACTCACACAGCAATGGAATCCATCAGGAGCAATTTGGGGTTCAGTATGGTGCCCAAGGGTACTTTGACTTGCAGGCTGCCCATCTTCTGGTTAGTGGACAACCCACATCTCTAAAACCACAGCCGATGTAAAGTCCACTCTGAAGACTGGTCTTAGACTGACTTAGCAGTTAAAACCAGGCTCAGTAAAGACCAGTTGGTGTAACTTGCTTATCTGCCCAGCTGACTGTATCTGCAGTGGTACCACAACACGCTGGGACAAAAACAAAAAACAACTTAATATATCATGGTTGCAGAATTTACAACAAAGCATGAATAATTAAGAATTTGTCATAGACCGCATTTTTATGAAGTTTATAAAGTTTCCCCTAACTCAACAACTCACAAAACTACATGACTTTTTCAGGGAGTCTGAGGACTTTCTCACCGGGCAACAAAGCATGGGGAGAGAGGTTCCCAGCTGGTTGCCAGCCAAAGATCCTCCAGCTGGGAGCAGCAATTTTAGAAGGCCCCTACTGCATGAGAACATGTGACTCAATCACTGATAAAATTTAAAAAAAAACAAAAAAAAACAAACAAACTGACAGGTCAAGAGACACAGATGACCCAGACAGGTTAGAAACAAACTCTGCAAAATATTCATATTGGGAAACATTGCCACTATCCCTGTGAGAAATCCCAGCACCACAGCTTATCTCATTCATTCTCACCCAATGAAAACACATATTAGCTGTCCCCAGTCCTTATCTAACTTCGATTGAATGTTTGCAATTTGGAGGGCTGGATTTCTCCCCTTGGTCTCTTATTCAACTGTATCAGCACTGCCTCAATTGTTCACTATCGATACAGCCTCTTGTCCAAGGCACTCTCATTCGATTCTCATTTGAACTGAGCGCAGCCTATCTCTACAGCCAGGTTAGAATCATTTAGCCTCATGGTTTCCAGTAGCCATGGCTGACAGTCAATATGGTGTGTATGCATGTGTGTGTGTGTGTGTGTGTGTGTGTGTGTGTGTGTGTGTGTGTGTGTGGCAGGTCAGCTGATGGTCTAATACCCCTGAGCCTTGTTCACTTATTAAAGCACATACACAGATAGAGAAAAAGAGAGAAATATATAGTCCAAATGCAAACAAATAAGGTAGCATTTCAATTAACCTGAGCACATGGATCCAACCTGAATGGGGCCAGTCATTACAGAGACGAGAGTGGTGGCCCATAGGGCTGATGATATCTGCTTGAGTCCCGAAGGGAAGCTGTAGATTGCTAATAGTTATCCAGCTGCTGTTATCACTGATCATGATACACTTAGGGCCCTGCTGATTCACAGTGCCTCCTCATAATGAGATCAGAGACATATACTGCAGAATATCTGTGTGTGTGTGTGTGTGTGTGTGTGTGTGTGTGTGTGTGTGTGTGTGTGTGAAAAAAAAATTACAGAACACTGGCCTTATCCTGTCACTGCAATTCATGCAGTCTTGATAGTATTTTCCATGGAAATTTCGTATATTTTTGATTTGTTCCTACAGAATGAGTCACAAAGTTTAATCGCAATAAATCCCAGTAGAAAATCCTTGTGCCACACTGCCTCAATGCATATATATATATATATATATATATATATATATATATATATATACACATATGCATATATATTGCTCAGCTTCCATGCCAGTAAACCAGTAAATTTGGTTTGTAAAAAATAATAGCAAAGCAACACAGTACATAAAAAAAGCACAGCAGAAATGTCAGATAGGTCCGACCACAGCGTTATACTATATATATGTTTAAACATTTAAGCATTACACTTACGGTTGAAAATGACAACAGAAATCAACAAGTTTGACTATTTCACTTATCTCCACAGTTCAAAACTAATGCCATTTTCTACTAGAAAGTGATTGTTTGGGGCGGCAGTGGCTCAGTCAATGGGGACGTGACTTGGGAACCAGAGGGTTATACCAAGTACAGTATGAAGTGTGGACTGGTGGCTGGAAAGGTGCCAGTTCACCTCCTGGGCACTGCCAAGGTGCCCTTGAGCAAGGCACTTAACCCCCAACTGCTCGGGGTGCCTTTCCATGGGCAAAACCCTCGCTGATCCATCTCGCCATTTAAATCATATATATAGGTCCTGTTTGTGCATGTGTGTGTATTTCCAGCCTTTGTGTATATGACAACAGAGTGAAAAAAGTTGAGTTTCCCCTCAGGGATTAATAAAGTAGGCCTACTTCTTCTTCTTCTTCTTCTTCTTCTTCTTCTTTTTTTTCTTCTTCTTCTTCTTGTTAGTGTGACCTCAAGGTCATTCAGTCTATTGTTTGAGGCAGCAATTACTTTCATTTCTTTACAGTATGACAATCAATTCACAAATTCTTGAGCTGAACTTGCTTGAGTTGTGTGATCTATCACAGTGAGTCTGCATTCAGTGTTGCAGTTTTTGTTACATAAGTTACATAATCATTGGGTTTTGATGCACCTCACAAAAATAGTGTTTGTTCACTGTGGTGAATTACATCAGAGGTTTCAATAGTCTGGAAAATAGATTTTCATATCGTGAGGAAATTACAGTAATGAAATCCAATCGATGGCTGAAATAGTAAAAACAATACTAGTTGGAGGGTAAAACTTGCAAGATCACATAAACAATTGTTTATTTGAAAGTGTGAAAGACTCTTTCCCTCCCAGCTGTTTATTTTGCTGGCACTCCTAGCATTTCCCTGAACTGCCTGTGCCAGCAGCCTGCTGTGCCGTATGTGTTAATAAGGATGGATCCACAGAAATCTTACTTTGATTCATTCATCAGTTAGTTGTTGTATAGGTGAAAATGCACCAATTGCTGTAAGAAGGATTGGAAAAATCATATTCATTATTCAAATTACTCCTGAAAAAGGGAATCAGAAAGAAGTGAAACTACCTCATCATTGACAGACACAAGGCTTTTAAAGAGTGTGGACACACACTCAAACACTTTCCTCCATTTTTAAGAGTGTGTGTCTGCCCTAAGTGTGTCCTCCTCCACTGGGTGTGCCGGCGGTGTTAGTGGCTTTGTGCCGGGGTCTGATTGAATCGGGCACACAGGCCAATTTACATATGTTTGCCATTGTTACAGGGGTTAGTGAATATCATGTAGCAGGCCTAGAGGGAGCTGGCAGCCAGCGGATCTGCAACACACTCTGAATCCTAAACAGTCCCTCCACTCCAGCAGCCTCACTGCTCCGCTCCTTCATGAACATGATTTCTCGCTCACTCGCTCTCTCTTTCTCTCTCCCTCGCTCCCTGGCTTTCTTGTTCTACAGCTATCATCAAACACACACACACACACACACACACACACACACACACACAGGGGTTGGGTCGTGGAGTGTCCCTGCTTGGCCGGTGAGGCACTGGGAGTGTTGGCCAATCTCTTCTCAGCTCTGCTCAGCCGAGTGTTAAATTAGATTCCGTTGCCTCTCTGTCAGAGTTTTGTGTGTGTGTGTGTGTGTGTGTGTGTGTGTGTGTGCGTGCGCGCGTGCGCGTGCGTGCGTCTGTGTCTGTGTGTTTGTGTGTAAGCGTGTCTCACACACTCGTGCATAACTCACTCACAGGGACTAGGTCACTGTCACACACACTGATATTCATAGCAAGAAACTGTTCTCAGGGTAAAGTCAGCGAGTTTGCTGAGCCGTGACTGCTCTCATGTCGATGATGATGATGCAGAGTTAAAGTGTTGCGTGCCGGCTAATATTTAGTTAGTCACACGGTAAAGATGATTTTGTTTCCTCCTCTGCTACCTGTGCTGCACTCTTTTCACTTCTTTCCTCTCCTTCTCTTCTTGCTCTCTCCCTCTGCATAGGCAGCTTGCACATTTCACCACAATTAAAGCAAATAGAGGGGCGTCTGTAGCATAGTGGATAGTGCCCCATGTACAGAGGCACCGGCCTCGCTGTAGCGAACCCTTTGCTGCATGTCACCCCCCACTCTCTCTCTCTCTCTCTCTCTCTCTGTCCCCGTTTCACACACTGTCCTGTCTATTAAAGGCAAAAAGCCCATAAAAATAATCTTTAAAAAAAAAAAAAAAAAAGAAAATTAAAGCAAATAGAGAATTAGCTTATTTTTGGGGGGGTTAATTTCATGACTGTATTATGGTGCAAACAGATGGAAGCTATTTTACGCTGCATATGATCACAGTATATTTCTGATGTAATGCTATGTAATGATTATATGATCAGTGGGGCGTGCTTAGGCTGATAATAGTGCAGTGTGTGTGTGTGTGTGTGTGTGTGTGTGTGTGTGTGTGTGCATGCGTGCGCACGCGCATGCGTGTGTGTGTGCGGGCAGGTAATTGTAACTTTTGTTTGGGCTGCCGTTGTCGAGGCCAATTTATAGTGGCTGTTGACTTCTCAGTGGTGGTGTTGGTACAGCGACCCTCGGTGGTTAAGGACCCTGGCTTGTGAAAACAGAACAGTCTGATGATGCCCCAATAATATAACAGTCAGGCTGACAGGTGAAGAGACAGCACTAATTAATAAACATTATTAAAAAGCCATTGTCACTGCGAGACAAAGAGTGAGACAGTGCTGAGCTTATGGTGAGAGGGAGCTGATAAATGAGGTGCACCAATATCATTTTCCATACTGATGTTTGTTTTTATACCTTTCAGAAGATTCCGTTATGGTTTCATTAGAACATCTTGGCCATTTGGAAATGGATTGTTTACATAAAAAAAGGATTCTGAAATTGTATTAGGTCATGTGACCCAATCTAGGCTTTGATCTGGATCAAACCTTCAGTCTGTGTTCAAACTTTTTTAGTATAGCAGGATAGCAGCAAAAGGCTGGGATCAGGATGGATTTCAGGAGTAAAATGTAAATGTAAACACACACACACACACACACACACACACACACACACACATGTATTTACATATATATATATACATACTGTACTCTGGGACAGTGGGTCCCAACTGGTGGGTCATGGGTTCACAAGTGACTTGCAAACACAAAAACATGGCCAAACGCAAGTATGACACTGAATATATTAAACTGTGTGGACCTTGAACTAACGAATGTGCTGAAATCTGGACCCGTGGCTGGACCAGTTGGGAACCACTGATCTTGGAGAACAGCATTTGTTATCTAATTTTAGGTGTACAAACATACCAATTCGGTTCGGTACTCCGTTTTGGACCAGGTTTTTTTTTTTTTTTTGAGACCGACCGGACTGCATACGTCATTTTACTGACGGGACTGAGCTAGGGGGTGTGAGTGCGAATGCGCCGAGGCCTCTACTGTAGCCTGAAGTTTGTTTAACAGTGACAGGGAGTCGATAATGGCGGACAATTTAGTCTTGAAGAAATCAAAGAATGCGCCAATATAGCAACACTTTGGCTCTGAGCCAGACGAAGGAGGCAATCCTTGTTTGCACTGATTGAGTAAGCTAAACATGCAAATTTATTTGTCAGGAATAAAAGAAACAACGTGTTACTGTCACTCTGTTGTCCTATGGTCGTTTTTTTATTTTAAATCAGTCTATTGCGCCCCCAAAAACCGACATGATGCGGCTTTTCACAAAAACCGTACCGTTTTTTTTTTTTTCTCATACGGACCCAACCCTAGCGTACAGACATCCGTCAGGTTTCCCAACCATACTGGCCCTTTAGGGAACATAGGGCAACAGGAAACTCTCCCAGCACACTGACATCTGTCAGGTTTCCCGTCTACATAGACAACAGTAACAGCGTGTCTTAGCTGGTAACAGAAATAATAAATAAAAAATAAAAAATAAAACTATCAATCATAGGCTATACATTAAATCATTACTTCACAGTAAAATGCATACATTTAAAGTTTAATTTTCAGTCATACAAACATAAGCATTCATTTACAGTCTGTACGAAAATAAAACTCATCAACCCAAAACACTTACTTGTATAAGACACACCCACGGATGTATGCACTCAATATGTAATTTTTTTCTCCCCTCTACAAAATCTACACATTTTACTAAGAGTAGTAAAACATTTTCAACCTCAATGTGATTCTATTTATCTATATCTTGTCAGTCCGTTGCCACTTATGCCATCCTACTGTTTGGTGCCAGACCGTGCATGGTGAGATTCCTTACATTACACACATGCGCACACACCAGGACGTCAACAAAAGCATGTGTTTAGGTTAAAAAAAAACAAACAAAAAAAAACATTCAAACGGAAGCTGACCCTGGGCTCCCAGGTGAAAGGCCGGGGTCTGTTGAACCCATCCACCACCCCTCCCACTAGCCCTATAGGGACTCTCCAGCTCCTGATATGACATTGTTACCAGCAACATTTCAAACTGATGCTGTGTGGCGATGTATCATACCATCACGACAGGACTGCTTCCTTGTTTACTTCCATCAGCAGATTGGTCATGTGATGGTGGCCTTTCAAAATATGCTGGATATGTACAAATTTGGGTGCATTGCTTTTCATAGGAAAGCCTGGGTGAGCACATATGTGATCTGGCTGCTCTGATCACATTCCTATTGCAATGTGTTGTGTGTGTACAGTATTAGCACCTGTGTTAGCATGCATTGTGCATTAGCATTATGTGTTAATAGCAGGTGACTCTGAGGTCAAAGTCTTATTAAAAACAGCTCAGATTTTGGGCCTTCCACAAACACTGGGTCTTGTCATAATGATGATGACAATAAACAGAAGATCAGTCAAACTCTATCATACACAAAATGGATGAACTACAGGTGTTTTAGAGGGTTTGAAATTCCAGCCTAGATGAAAATCACTCAACCGAAATGGCAAACTGCTTCTTTCTGGAGTCTGTTAAAGCTAAAATGGACAAGTGCGGCATGGTCGTAGCGGTGCTCCTTGACCTGAGAAAGGCCTTTGACACCATCAACTATGACATACTCACCACCAAGCTTTCCAGGTTCAACTTCTCACCCATTGCAATAAAATGGATGACGTCATATCACAAGGGCAGGACACAATGTGTCAGGATTAACGGTATCACATCACCCCCCTTGGAATATGATGTCGGGGTACCACAAGGATCAATCCTAGGACCTTTGTTGCACTGGCACAACAGTCCAGATCCAGTTGTATGTACATGACACAGTGGTTTATGTACATGCTGAAAACAAAACCCAGGCAACATACAAACTGAACACAGTAATGATAGTTAGCATAGTTAAATGGCTCTCCGACAACTGTCTCCACTTTAACGCAAAGAAAACCGTCTCCATATTCTTTGAAAAAAAATCATCCATAACACCTGACCCAGACATGTTTGCAGCAAATGAGAGGCTTGAAGTGGTTAAAGACTTCAAATACCTCGGCACAACCCTGGAGTCAAACCTCACCTTCAAAAAGGTAAAAAAAAAAAAAAGTCACACAGATCATAAAATTTTACATCACCAACTTCAAATACATCTGTGACTGCCTCAACATGGAAATAGCAAAACTCTACTTCAATGCAATAATCATGTCCCATCTTACATACTGTCTAACTAGCTGGTCTCAGACCTGTATAACCACCCTGTTACCAATCCAATCAGTTTATAAACAGGCTTTGAAGGTTCTAGACAAGGAACCCATTCGCCACCATCACTGCACCATCCTGGAAAACATCCTGAAGCTCAGAGATGCCAGCCTGGTATTTAAAAACCAACATGGTCTGGCCCCACCACCCCTCTCTCAGTTCTTTAAAGAGAGCAGCAGGTTCACTAGAACTGTGGTGGAGGGAAACTTCATCATCCCTGTAAGGAAAAGCTCATTCGGCAAATCAGCCTTCTCTGTTAAAGCTGCTGAGTCCTAGAATACCATCCCACACATCCACAGTATTGATATGCACAAGCCATTTACACACACACTCAGAACCTGGTTGTTAGAAAATGCCCAAACCTGTATGCCTGCCCACTTGCGTGACTGTTCTTGACTGTCTGCTTGTGTGCTTGCTTGTGCAATGCATGATCATGTGTTGGCTTTGCTTTGTCCCTGTACATAATGTTTATTACCTTCTCTGCATAGTGTGTGTGTGTTGCCTGCATGACTATCTGCATGCTAGTCTCACTGTACTCTGTCGCCTGACCGTGTAATGTCCTCGTATTGCCCCTAGATCTTGTGGTAACACTCTTTTATTTAGCTATAACTGCATGTGTAACTAGATGCATGAATGTCCTAACCATAGATACATGACTGTCTAGTATATGAATGTCATTTTAAATATTTGCTACTAATTTAGCTTTAAAAATGTCTTTATATATTTTGTTTTTGGCTTTAATATCTAGCCCAGGGACTGCAGCTGAAAACTAGCAACCTTGCTAACGCTGGCATACTTACAGTTTTATGCATGTTTTACTATCTATCACTGTCGATTTTTATGCATTGTCCCTGCTCAAATAAACTCAATATAGTAAAGTTAAGTGACTCATATTAAAGTAAAGAGGAAACAGGCTCATTTGTCTTCTCCTCTTTATTTTTCTTCAAGTCTTTATTGCAGCCTCTTCTGCCTGAACGCTTTAGGTGAGATAACGTGTTAAACCTAATTAAAATGGAATCCAGCTAGGCCAACAATGTTACTTTTTGTTTACTGACAACATTTCTGCAGTGTTTTGGGAAAGCACTCCCTCTCCTCTCCTCCAATCTCTCTCTCCCTCCATCTTTTTCTTCCCTTCTGTCCTCTTTTCTGTCTGATGTCTGCAGTGTACATCAATATTAATCGCCCCCTAAAGCAGCAAGTTTCTGGCATGTTTACACAGTCTGGCCAAAAAAGCTGCATAAGGCTGCAGACTGCAGTCTGTCTAAGCATGTATGTGTGTGTGTGTGTGTGTGTGTCCGCTTCATTCGCTTTCGCTCATTCGCTTTCTCGTACTCTTAATAAGAGACCCAGTCCCTTTGATGCTGAGGGTTTGTTGGTGGACGCCGTGTGTCTTTTTAAGTGTGCGTATTTAATTTCTTTTTTTTTTCCTTTTATGTATTACAGCACTTCACTTTTGGCAGTGATATCCCTTAACATCTGTGTGTGTGTGAGTCTATTTGCATGCCCCTGGCTGATGAGCCTCTCTGGCTCTTGGCCCCAATCTTCATTAGTTGTCTCTGTCAACCTGGAACAATAATGCTGTGGTGATGGGAGTGTAAGGGACCCAGACAGTGTATCTTTCTTTCTGTATCTTTCTCTCTCTCTCTCTCCCTCTCTCTCTCTCTCTCTCTCTCTCTCACACACACACACACACACACACACACACACACACACACAATAGTCAGTGATATGTGTGTATGTAACGGCCTGTGCCTGTTAAGTGAGTTTAGGCTTCATTTTGACTTCAGTGCATTCTGTATCACATCTCTTCCAACTACACCACTTACTCTAAGATCGTTACAATGTATTAGACCCTACACGCATACATACTCATACACAGGGTGGTGTAGCTCCAGGGGTGAAGGTGGAGGGGTTTCTGAAGCATTTCTGCCCAGCAGAGAGCTGGGTAATGGTTAGTAGGGGTGGAGAGAACCCCCAGGCTACTTTGGAAAATAGCTGAAGAGAAGGGAATCAATGTTAGACACACATTTGCTGTGCAAGCATAACGATATATATATATAAAACTCCCTGCCCCCTCCTTACCATCATAATGGAGTAAATCATCATGTTGGAAGGGTTTTTCCCCATCGGCTGTTTCCCCGATCACCATCTGCCTCTGCCCAAAATTCACATCTCTTTGCAGCCTCGCCCTGTATGGGGACACCGCCCCATACAGGGGCCGGGGCCCCTGGCATGCTGATGCCTGACTTTTTTCGGGAAAAGAGTTTCTTTTTACAACAGAACATTTTTCACGTTTTCACAATTTCTTTTTTAAATGTCATAACAACAAACTTTTCTTGGGAAAAAAGAAACATTTCTTGTTATAAGAAAATATCCAATATTTTTCACGTTTTTGCAAGATATTTTCATGTCATAACAAGAAACTTTTCCTAGAGATAAAAAAAAGAAAATATCTTGTGGACATGAAAACATATTTTGATATAACATGAAATGTTATGTAAAAATGGAAAAAAACATCTTGCTATAACCAGAAATGTTTACTATTATTACCTGATAACAACCAACATGAACCAAAACAATTTAATAAGTGTCTAATAATTGGAGAAACAATGGGCCAATCAGACCTCTGTAGGCCGGATTAAGAATGGGGATGTCATCATCATAGTGTTTTTGGGATGTATGCAGTTTAGAGCTCAGATTCTCTGCCCGAGCCTGAGCCCGGGCAATGAAAATATGGACTTACCCATGTTTAAAATGACCTGTTGAAGTGAAAAAACGAGTACTGACGGGAACAGACGAGTGGAGTCGATGTTTAACCAGTGCGGAGAGCGCAGGAGAAATGTGCTGCCTGTGTGGACAGTCAAGTGCCCGCGAGTACACTCGCAAGACTTCTGCGGCACTAACGCGCTTGGTGTGTCCTTAGCGTTAATTATAACAGCCAACTTATTGAAAAATGTCGGGTTTAAATTGGGCTCTGGCCCATAATTACAGTTAACTGGACAGGCCGGGCCGGTCCCGGACATAACGTGCACGTGCTTGGGCCAGGTCGGGCTGAATTTTTTGGGCCCGATCTAAGCTCTAATGCAGTTGTACAGGTTGATCTAATTTGACTTGCAAAAATAACTCATATATTGACATACTTGTTCAGTGTGGTAAAATATTAAATACTCCTATTAGCCACTTTATTAGTGCAAATACTTCACTCACTACTGACTGATAAAACAAAAGAAAAAAAGCATATCACGGCTTTCCTTTAGTTAACACTCATATATTAGATATGATCAATATATCCTTATTAACAGGCTATGTACCACAGTCTTTTAAGATAGCTGTAATTAAACCTCTACTAAAAAAGCCCACCCTGGATCCAGAGGTGTTAGCCAATTATAGACCAATATCTAATCTTCCCTTTATGTCAAAGATCCTTGAGAAAGTAGTCGCAGACCAGCTGTGTGATTTTCTCCAGGATAATAATTTATTTGAGGAATTTCAGTCAGGATTTAGAGTGCATCATAGCACTGAGACAGCTCTAGTTAAAATTACAAATGACCTTCTCATTGCTTCAGACAAAGGACTCGTCTCTGTACTTGTTTTATTAGATCTTAGTGCGGCGTTTGACACAATTGACCATCAAATTCTGCTGCAGAGACTGGATCACTTAATTGGCTTAAAAGGTTCAGCACTAAGCTGGTTTAAATCTTATTTATCTGATCGTTTTCAATTTGTTGACGTTCGCAATGAACCATCCTTACGTACTAAAGTTTGTTTTGGAGTTCCGCAAGGTTCTGTGCTCGGACCAATCCTGTTTACTCTATATTTGCTTCCTTTAGGTAACATCATTAGAAATCACTCTATAAATTTCCATTGTTATGCGGATGATACTCAGTTGTATTTATCAATGAAGCCAGAAGAAAGCAATCAATTAACTAAACTCCATAATTGCCTTAAAGATATAAAAACTTGGATGAGCACCAATTTCCTGATGTTAAATTCAGACAAAACTGAAGTTATTGTTCTTGGCCCCAAACAACTCAGAGACTCTTTATCTGATGACATAGTTTCTCTAGATGGCATTGCTCTGGCCCCTGCCACTACCGTAAGAAACCTCGGAGTAATATTTGATCAAGATTTGTCTTTTAATTCTCATTTAAAGCAAACCTCACGGACTGCATTTTTTCATCTGCGTAATATTGCGAAAATTAGGCCTATCCTGGCCCGAAAAGATGCAGAAAAATTGGTCCACGCTTTTGTTACCTCAAGGCTGGATTATTGTAACTCTCTATTATCAGGTAGCTCTAGTAAGTCCTTAAAAACTCTCCAGCTAATTCAGAATGCAGCAGCACGTGTACTAACAGGAACTAAGAAACGCGATCATATCTCGCCTGTTTTAGCTTCTCTGCACTGGCTCCCTGTAAAATCCAGAATTGAATTTAAAATCCTACTGTTAACTTATAAAGCTCTAAATGGTCAAGCTCCGTCATATCTTAGAGAGCTCATGTGCCATATTATCCCACCAGAACACTGCGCTCTGAGAACGCAGGGTTACTCGTGGTCCCTAAAGTCTCCAAAAGTAGATCAGGAGCCAGAGCCTTTAGCTATCAGGCTCCTCTCCTGTGGAATCATCTTCCTGTTACGGTCCGGGAGGCAGACACCGTCTCCACATTTAAGACTAGACTTAAGACTTTCCTCTTTGATAAAGCGTATAGTTAGGGCTGGCTCAGGCTTGTCCTCTTGTCCTGTACCAGCCCCTAGTTAGGCTGACTTAGGCCTAGTCTGCCGGAGGACCCCTCTATAATACACCGGGCCCCTTCTCTCCTTCTCTCTCTCTCTCTCTCTCTCTCTCTCTCTCTCTCTCTCTCTCTCTCGTATCCTATTACTGCATCTAGCTAACCCGGCCATTCTGGATGTCACTAACTCGGCTTCTTCTCCGGAGCCTTTGTGCTCCACTGTCTCTCAGATTAACTCATATCACAGCGGTGCCTGGACAGCGTGACGTGTGTGGTTGTGTTGCTGCCATGGTCCCGCCAGATGCCTCCTGCTGCTGCTGCCATCATTAGTCATTAGTCATACTTCTTCTGTTATTATACACATATGATTATTGTCACACATGTATACTGCCAGGTATTAATACATACTTTCAACATATTGTACCGCAGTAACCAGAACTATAACTATAATATTATTACTTTCATTAATGTTGTTGTAAGCTACTGTCATTACCTGCATCTCTCTCTCTCTCTCTCTCTCTGTCATATGGATTACTGTTAATTTATTATGCTGATCTGTTCTGTACGACATCTATTGCACGTCTGTCCGTCCTGGAAGAGGGATCCCTCCTCAGTTGCTCTTCCTGAGGTTTCTACCGGTTTTTTTTCCCCGTTAAAGGGGTTTTTTTGGGGAGTTTTTCCTTATCCGCTGTGAGGGTCTTAAGGACAGAGGGATGTCGTATGCTGTAAAGCCCTGTGAGGCAAATTGTGATTTGTGATATTGGGCTTTATAAATAAAATTGATTGATTGAATTGACGGCTCCTCCCCTAACAGAAAGAGTATTGTCCTGGGCAGCACGGTGGTGTGGTGGTTAGCACTGTTGCCTCACAGCCAGGGTCCAAAACTAACTTTTTCACTTACCAGCCAGGCTGTTTAAGTGTCAGTTTAGGGATTGCTGCAGCCTAAGGCCCTGTGTCCACATAGCGCCTTTTTCTGAGCGCTGGAAGGGGCGCTGGCGTCGTCACCAGTGCTTTTTCCAGGCAACCAATCATATCGCGGAACTCGTCTATATGTAAGGGATAATGTATAATGAGCCGATGAATACTGGGAAAATAACTCCCGACAGGGGAATAGAACATTCCTTCATTCCCCTGAAGGGAGTTTATTACACGGCTAATTATCAGTTAAAGAAATAATGTTGTCTGCCTCTGCGAAGTGCATTAAAACCGACCGGATTCGACAACTTTTGGTGAAAGTTTTGTACTCACCCAGGCTTAGTGGACTGAACCGAGGCATAAAACTCGCGTAAAATGTCATTAAGCATGACTGCCGAGTGTGTATTCAAATCCGTCTTCTTTTGTTTTTGGCAGAGAAAGTCTGTAAGTATTCTTTTTCTTCAGCGGCATCCGTTAAAATCAGCCACTTCTGTTTGTTTTTTCCCTCAGATGTTGTTTGACAGCTGCAGTGTTGCAGGGCAGCATCCCTAGCAACGCTGGGCTACATAGCAACTGTGTGTAATGACCGTTGCTACTAGCAGCGGCCATTACACAGTAATATCAGACCGCAGAATGCAGCTACTGACCAATCAGAATACAGCATTTAATAGAGCCGTGTAATAAATATATATAATCTCTATATATATAATATATAATCAGCAGCTCGCAAGGGCTGCTCTCTCCCTGCCGGCTGAGGGACTGTTTGCGCTTTTACGCACAGGTCGGTGGTGAAGTGGCGCACATGACTCGTGCTATGGACGGACGGACGGACAGACAGACAACCACGTATCTAAAACAGGTAATACATCTGGTTGCATCTTTCCCACATCAAAGATCTGTGATCACCTACACCCGCGTGTGTAAAAGCGCACACAATTCCATGTCCTCTCACTGCGGATGCTGTGATTTGATGGCCCGGTACTCATTGTAGCCCACTCTTATAAGACCCAATAATAATAATAATAATAATAATAATAATAATGAGCTACTGTGGACCTATATGCCATGCCTTTTAATAAAATTACCAGAGGAGTTCGCTGAAAAGCAGGTAATGTGAACCTGAATTACTCGCGTGCGTCCCTGGTGAAAATCGGCGTGCCCGGCGGCTAACCTAAAATAGGCCTGGAACCGGTCTCCATCTAACCGCAGCTCTTGGACGAGGCGATGGTATTCACCATATTGATGCCTCCAACGGTTAGTGTCATGCACCCACATCCTCCTTGCTCTACATGTACGTCTGTCAGATTGAGCAGTGACAGCAGGGACATCACTATTAAGCTCATCCAAACATAATATGAGCGCAAGCATCTTCCGGTTGGTGCTCATCGTGAAAGAAATGTCAAACTATAGATAAAAAACAAAGAAGCAATGCTGCAAAACTGCGCGGCTACAGGAATTGTCAAGATATTGTTGTCATAGAAACGAAAACCCTCGTGAGCGTTTTTTTTTTTTGGGCACACAGACGCCTCATCCCAGCGGTCCGCAGTGCCCTTCCAGCGCCTTTCTGACAGAAAAGGCGTTATGTGGACACAGGCCCTATAGCGCCTTTAAATGCCTGATTTCATGGTTGGTTTTCAAAAAAAAAAAAAATCTTCACATGTCGCCGCTTGGTCAGGGGACTTTCACGTCTACATTTGACACACTAGGTACCTTGGCTGCATCTTTTGTTGACATTCTGGGATGCCATGTCAACTAACACTTGACACAAACACTGTACCTTTTCAAAATACACTTGTTTCCAGGGACTTTCCAGCTCCTTAAATTACAGTATTGTCTGTCGGTGTTATTGTCTGGCGGTATTATGATCTGATGGTGAGTAATACTGCTGCGTAAGGATGCCTGTTTTTCGTCAGCTACTTTGTGATTTATACTACACTAATATTACCGCTAACCATGCATATTTCAACTAACTCACATTGATTCTTTCTCTACGTGCAGTTGATGCAGATGCAACTGTCATAGTGTTTCGTCTTGTTTGTTGTCCATAGGTTTCAGCTATTCTCCAGGGTGTGTACTGCAGTAGAAAAGTGTTTGTCAATCAATGACTTTTGTTTGTCGGCCCCTCCAGAAAATTGCAATCTTGCGATTGAATAATTAACGCAAATTCAATGAAAGTCTGGAATTTTTCCGGGGGCTTGCAATTTTTCAAAAGTCCTGCAATTTTTCCGTGTTTTTCTGTATTTTCCGGCCGACCGGAAGTCATCACACATGCGACATCATTTGAAACGTCATCAGACGCGTCATCAAATGCGCTAATGGCATTGCAGTATGAAGAAATGCTCTGTATTGACATAAGAATTTGCACTGTTTAAATGCATACAATATGTGTTGAATCTTACTATATAATGATGAAAACTCTGTCTGTCTCTGGGTGTGTGGGTGTGTCTGTTCCACGTTTTTCTACTCACTGACTTGGTCAATCTATGTGAAACTGCACATAGGCATTGAAGATTGGCATAGGTAGAAGGTAACGCTACCTATGCCAAGCTACTTTTTCCAAAAATTACACTAGCCTATTATTGGTATTTTCTTTTTCAAAGTTGATGCATTAACCCCACGAGTTACTGTGCATGTGCGTTGTTATATGTATCCACCTCAACCAGACATCAGCTGTAGCCCGAGCAGCGGAGTTACACTGTGCACGCACGTTAATATGCATCCACCTCAAACAGCAGCTGTAGCTGAGCAGCAGAGTTACACTGTGCATGTGCATTAATATATGCATCCACCTCAAACAGACATCATCTCAGCTGCAGCCGATTAAGGTAGGCTTATTATCAATCAATCAATCAATCAATCAATCAATCAATCAATCAATTTTATTTATAAAGCCCAATATCACAAATCACAATTTGCCTCACAGGGCTTTACAGCATACGATATCCCTCTGTCCTTAGGACCCTTGCAGCGGATAAGGAAAAACTCCCCAAAAAAACCTTTAACAGGGAAAAAAACGGTAGAAACCTCAGGAAGAGCAACTGAGGAGGGATCCCTCTTCCAGGACGGACAGATGTACAATCGATGTCATACAGAACAGATCAACATAATAAATTAACAGTAATCCGTATGACACAATGAGACAGAAAGAGAGACAGAGAAAGAGACAGAGACAGAGAAATACAGGACAGACGATAATGTTAATAGCTTATAACAACATTAATGAAAGTAATAATATTATAATTATGATTCTGGCTACTGTGGTACAATATGTTGAAAGTAAATATTAACATCTGATAGTATATGTATGTAACAATAATCATATGTGTATAATAACAGTAGAAGTATGACTAATGATCACAGCAGCAGCAGGAGGCATCTGGCAGGGCCATGGCAGCAGCACAACCACACACATCACACTATCCAGGCACCGCTGCAATACAAGTTAACCTGAGAGACAGTAGAGCACAAAGGCTCCGGAGAAGAAGCCGAGTTAGTGACATGCAGTATGGCCGAGTTAGCAAGATGCAGTAACAGGACATGAGAGAGAGAGAGAGAGAGAGAGAGAAGGAGAGAAGGAGAGAAGGAGAGAAGGTGCTCGGTGTATTATAGGAGGTCCCCCGGCAGACTAGGCCTAAGTCAGCCTAACTATAAATAAAGCCTGAATTTTTTCTTAATCTGCAACATGTTAGTCTGGAGGTTTAAACTCTTCTGTCCTCTCACAGAGTTGATGATTAAAACTAAACTTTCATCTCTGTCAGAGTTAACTGATCAGTTCAGACTGTTTACTTACAGCACAGCTACACTCACTCACACTCCTACCTGCGTGTCACACAGCATTAACCCATAAACACTCTGGAGTCCAGACTGAGTGGAGTCCTGCGAGGATCAGCTGTGAAGTCTGTCAGTCGGTGGCTGCTTGCTCCGCTGCCATTCAGCAGCTAACAAGTGGTGCTTACTGCTTACAGCCACCGCTGCAACTAACAAACTCCACAATCCATTCATCAGCTCCACCATTTACAGTAAGACATAAATGGCTGATTTACAGCTCACAACTCGTATCAACAGCTGATGCTGTTCCGGTGTGACTATTTACTGGAGTTTACCAGCTTGTCGCTCGTGCTACATTTGAAGATAGTTTAAGCATGGCTATTCTTGGCTTTCATTGTCAAGTAGTCCACCACTTTTCACCACATCAACGAAAATGAAACATAGAGCTTGTCTTAGTTTATTTTATAAAGATCCATTTTTAGTATCTCTTTTTTTTCCATCATGGAAAAAAGGTTGTTGACGAAATATTTTTGTCATAGTTGTTGTTAAGAGTGTCATACATGTGCCTCATATATATATATATATATATATATATATATATATATATATATGTATATATATATATACATATGTAGAGTCAGAGTCTATCCCACATCAAGCATGGGGCTCCACTGAGCCAAAGGGAAATAAACTCAACGAGTGAAAGACGGAGGATATACATATGTATATATGTATATATATATATATATATATATATATACAGTACAGGCCAAAAGTTTGGACACACCTTCTCATTCAATGCGTTTTCTTTATTTTCATGACTATTTACATTGTAGATTCTCACTGAAGGCATCAAAACTATGAATGAACACATGTGGAGTTATGTACTTAACAAAAAAGGTGAAATAACTGAAAACATGTTTTATATTCTAGTTTCTTCAAAATAGCCACCCTTTGCTCTGATTACTGCTTTGCACACTCTTGGCATTCTCTCCATGAGCTTCAAGAGGTAGTCACCTGAAATGGTTTTCCAACAGTCTTGAAGGAGTTCCCAGAGGTGTTTAGCACTTGTTGGCCCCTTTGCCTTCACTCTGCGGTCCAGCTCACCCCAAACCATCTCGATTGGGTTCAGGTCCGGTGACTGTGGAGGCCAGATCATCTGCCGCAGCACTCCATCACTCTCCTTCTAGGTCAAATAGCCCTTACACAGCCTGGAGGTGTGTTTGGGGTCATTGTCCTGTTGAAAAATAAATGATCATCAACTAAACGCAAACCGGATGGGATGGCATGTCGCTGCAGGATGCTGTGGTAGCCATGCTGGTTCAGTGTGCCTTCAATTTTGAATAAATCCCCAACAGTGTCACCAGCAAAACACCCCCACACCATCACACCTCCTCCTCCATGCTTCACAGTGGGAACCAGGCATGTGGAATCCATCCGTTCACCTTTTCTGCGTCTCACAAAGACACGGCGGTTGGAACCAAAGATCTCAAATTTGGACTCATCAGACCAAAGCACAGATTTCCACTGGTCTAATGTCCATTCCTTGTGTTTCTTGGCCCAAACAAATCTCTTCTGCTTGTTGCCTCTCCTTAGCAGTGGTTTCCTAGCAGCTATTTGACCATGAAGGCCTGATTCGCGCAGTCTCCTCTTAACAGTTGTTCTAGAGATGGGTCTGCTGCTAGAACTCTGTGTGGCATTCATCTGCTCTCTGATCTGAGCTGCTGTTAACTTGCGATTTCTGAGGCTGGTGACTCGGATGAACTTATCCTCAGAAGCAGAGGTGACTCTTGGTCTTCCTTTCCTGGTCGGTCCTCATGTGTGCCAGTTTCGTTGTAGCGCTTGATGGTTTTGCGACTCCACTTGGGGACACATTTAAAGTTTTTGCAATTTTCCGGACTGACTGACCTTCATTTCTTAAAGTAATGATGGCCACTCGTTTTTCTTTAGTTAGCTGATTGGTTCTTGCCATAATATGAATTTTAACAGTTTTCCAATTGGGCTGTCGGCTGTGTATTAACCTGACTTCTGCACAACACAACTGATGGTCCCAACCCCATTGATAAAGCAAGAAATTCCACTAATTAACCCTGATAAGGCACACCTGTGAAGTGGAAACCATTTCAGGTGACTACCTCTTGAAGCTCATGGAGAGAATGCCAAGAGTGTGCAAAGCAGTAATCAGAGCAAAGGGTGGCTATTTTGAAGAAACTAGAATATAAAACATGTTTTCAGTTATTTCACCTTTTTTTGTTAAGTACATAACTCCACATGTGTTCATTCATAGTTTTGATGCCTTCAGTGAGAATCTACAATGTAAATAGTCATGAAAATAAAGAAAACGCATTGAGAAGGTGTGTCCAAACTTTTGGCCTGTACTGTATATAAATATATATATATATATATATATATATGTATATATATATATATATATACATACATACATACATATACATATATACATATATATATAGAGACAGAGATAGATAGATAGATAGATAGATAGATAGATAGATAGATGTATACATTTACATTATATGTATACATTTACATTATATATGTATAGAACGAGAGAGAGAGACGGTAAGAGAGAGAGAGAGAAGAGAGTTGGGTGGATGATGCAGAGAGATAGATGGAATGATGGAGGGAGAGAGGGATGGATGGTATGATTTAGCTGATAGGAGAAATCATTTACCAGCGCAATTTGTCGACAAGGATCTGGGGATGTCTCAGTGTGTCAGCGCCTCAGTCACTTTGATGGATGATGGAAGTTCACTGACTTTAACTCTCTCTCTCTCTCTCTCTCTCTCTCTCTCTCTCTCCCTCTTCCTCTCATTCTCTCTCTCTCTCTTTGCCTCTGGCTCTCTCTAGCTCTCTTTTTCCCACAGCCTCTATTCCTGATCACTCTTTTCTGCCTCAAACCCCAGCAGAGCAAAGCTGTCTCCAGCTTAGCATGTGAGCATAGCTCTGTGTGTGTGTGTGTGTGTGTGTGTGTGTGTGTGTGTGTGTGTGTGTGTGTACATACAGGGAGATGTATCACACATCAGCTCATGATTTAGGCATATTAAAACAAAAGCTCCAGGAAAAGCACTTTCCCTGCAGCTCCCACCTCACACACTCTGGTGCCATTATTTAACTTGACTGTCTTTCATCATGGCTTGCTGGTGGTATGTGTGTTAGTGTATGTGCTTGTCTCCAGTGTGTGTATTGACCAGGTGGGGCCATATATCAGCTCAGGTCCTTATCGATGCCGTGAGGCAAGGAGGCCTATTGATGAGGCTCCGTGTTTTTTGTGAACCAATACTCACCCCAGGGAAATCGCTCCACCCTGCATATATACTCTGAGATTAGCATTAAGAGAAATCAGACCTAGACCAATATGTATAACAGTGAAATAGGGAGCTGCACTGTAAACATGAAACTTCATAGTTCTGTTCCAACAAGAAGGAAAACCTCTGTACAGCCTTGTTCAACAGAATGAAAAGAGGTTTAGTCCATTTGTGGAGATAAGAATGGTGTATAAAAAACAAGAAGTGATATCATTGTTTATTTCGTATTTCTGCTTTTAGCTTTAACAAACAGAACAAGGACAGAATGGGCTGAACTATGAGGCTTTTTTTCAGATAGCAGTGATTACGCTACTGCAAAAAAGCTGGAAAAATTACAGTAGAGGAGAAACTGGGTGAATACAATGGACAAGAGAAATGGCAATAATGGCTACGGTTACATGATGGCTTCTCATTCGGAATGAAATGAATCTGAATGAAATCATTCGGAATTAAAGTGTTTCCAGGTAGTTTACATGGGAAATATTAATTCCGAATGAGGGTTTACATGGGAGATCCGTTCAATCGCCTTTATTCAGGTCTGCGCAAGGTTTGGGGCAGGGAAGGTTTCTGATTGGATAGGGGGCGGGGCGGATGTTATGTGTTTACGTTTACCGGAAGAAAATACTGTGGTCCTCGCTCCGGATAACAAGATGCTTGACGACGCCGTTATTACTGCCTTTTTCGGGTGTGTTTTGCTTATATTCTTGAAGCAGCAGTACGACAACAACCTTGTTCTGCTAATGCTTGTTCATTCCGATTAAAAGTGGAATTAAACTCAGTACGTTTACATGGACAGTTTAATTCCACTTTTAATCGGAATGAACGGCCATTCCGATTCCGCAAAACACACCTGAAAAAGGCAGTAATAACGGCGTCGTCAAGCATCTTGTTATCCGGAGCGAGGACCACAGTGTTTTCTTCCGGTAAACGTAAACACGTAACATCTGCCCCACCCCCTATCCAATCAGAAACCTTCCCTGCCCCAAACCTTGCGCAGACCTGAATAAAGGCGATTGAACGGATCTCCCATGTAAACCCTCATTCGGAATTAATATTTCCCATGTAAACTACCTGGAAACACTTTAATTCCGAATGATTTCATTCAGATTCATTTCATTCCGAATGAGAAGCCATCATGTAACCGTAGCCACTGTCCATGTAAACGTACTGACTGTGTAATTCAGAAAGTGCCACACTGGGAAAAAAATAAAATAATGGAAGCTGCAGTCCTCTGAATTCTAGGAAATATTTTTTGAAAAAGAAAAAACAACAATCTCAATTCAAGGTCCACTTACTTCCAGCAGATGGAGTTAGCTCAGTTGTCAGATGTTCAAATATGATACAGGAAATCTTTGACATCTACTTATGGGACATTAGGAAAAGCCCTTGATGGTATACTTCACCCACAAGATAAACATTTGTATATCAGTTACTCATCCCATGTTCCCTTGAATTTGTCAGTTGAATTTCTCTCATGCTTCCACAGTGAACGAAGAATCCAAAAAAGGCAAAACATTCAAGTGTTTATGCAAACAGGGACCATGTTTCACAGCTGCAAAACTATATCAAAACATCTGTTTAAAACTCTCACACAACTCATATATTATAATTCAAGACCCATGTATCCAGTCATGCAGCAAGGTGGTACAGTGATTGGCATTGTCGCCTCACAGCATGAGGATTCCTCATTTGAACCCCGGGGTGGGGGAGCCCTTCTGTGTGGAGTTTGTATGTTCTCCCCATGTCAGTGTGGGTTTTCTCTGGGTATTCTGGCTTCCTACCACAGTCCAAAGAAATGCAGGTTAGCTGGTGGCTCTAAATTGGCCGTAGGTGTGAATGTGAGTGGGAATAATTGTCTGTCTCTATATGTCAGCCCCATGATGGTCTGGCGGCCCATTTAGGCTATACCCCACCTCTCACCCAATGTCAGCTGGGATAGACTCCAACCTTCCCGTGACACCTAACAGAATAAGCGGTTAAAGAAAATTAATGAATGAATTAATTAATGCATTTATCCAGTCATATGCTCAGTACTTTCCAAACACATACATTTCCACTAAACAAATGATTAATGATACAATGTAAAACAGTTCAGCTTAAAAGTAGTGCTCCATGAGCATGCCTGAACACAGACATGCGTATGAACTCCGTGGGAGCAGAGTTCAAATACGTACACGTGCCCAGGCACACTACTTGACTGCACATGAGAGTATTTGTACTGACTGTTTTTTAAATCAAAATGTTTTGGTGAAAATTCGTGTGTTTGGGAAGTACAAAGCAAATGAGATTTGGATTATATTGCACAAATTGTGTGAGACTTATGATGTCATATAGTTTTGTTGTTGGTAAATTTTAGGGCTGCCAATCTTCCCCCAAAATCAGATTAAAATTTTTAATGTTTTTGATGTTAAAAATTCGAATTTTTAATTTTTTTTTTTAGTTCATTATATACACATATATACCAGCTTATTTGGGAATTCTACAGAATGCCAATTACATCATGTGTCCACTAGAGGGCATTCCAATCAAATCTGTTGTGTAACATTTGCAAAACACTTTAGTTTTACCAACTCAATTTAAAACTTCAAGAAGGGAAATAGAAATATTAGGCCAGATATATTGATATACAGATAGATACAATATAAGGCCAGGAATATTCAAGCAATGATGTTTAATGGAGAAGCAAATATGTTGGTTCATTAAAAAAAAAATACATACATTGCTACTGTAAGTCTAAAAAAGACAACTCTTTTTCTAGAAAGACAAACAGGCATTTTTGCACTGCTATTAATAACACAAACAGTAAGTAAAGAAATCGTATCAAAACGAAAATAAAAGTGCATGGCCTCATGGGTGGTGAACCCTGCGCAGAACTAGTTTCGAGCAGCGCAACCCGAGGTGCACTCAGTTTGGTAGTTTGGCAGACCGAGATGCGCTGAGATGGGTGTGGCAGCGCAGCAGGGGGAGGTGTCGACAGATCCAGCTTGGCGCAGTGACAGTTTCGTGCCAAAAGGCTTCGCCGAAGGTGCGCTAAAAGCTCACCCGCTGAAACCAGGTCTACTGTCAGCGCAGGTGGAGCGCAGCCGGTGTAGTGGCAGTTTGGCTGACTGGCGGACAGTGCACACAAGTCACCAAAACCTCACAGGTTTCCAGAATGTCAGGCACATTAACGATGCAATAAATTCCCACAAAAACCACTATTCAATGCAACTATCTGCAATCAGCACATAAATGTATCTCTATACTGACTGTCCCGTCACATCTGATGTCAGATCAAAGGGGATTGGCACCGTTTGGCACGTTTGGCACGCGTAATGGAAACCCAACCTGATTTGATTAACACAGCTGCAAACTAATGAGGTCAAATCCCTCTCAGCCAACCACAAACAGCCACAGCATCAGATAGGGAGTATATATATTCAGCATCTGTCATCTTAGAAAAGTCAAAAGAAAAGAAACAGAGCGAGACTGCAAGAGAGAAAGAGAGAGTGCGTGCACACACGAGAGAAACGCAACATTGATTTACAATTGTGGTGACCTCCTCCCAGGCTACCTTTGCATCATCAGCCCGTGGAGGTCTGCTCGCAGTTCCATATATTCGGACACTGCGAGTTTGGACCTCTCGGACCAAAACATCAGTTTCCTCCTGGGAGAAGTTTGGCCGTCTGACGCTGCTGCTCTTTTCTGCCATGGCGAATTGAGTAAACTCTCATTACACCTTTGCGCGGCACATTTAAGGGCGAGGAGAGGGGCTCATTTGATTGGTGTGATGTGAATCGGCTGTGTAAAACCCACTCCACGCCTTCTCTCCTCCCTCTTTCCGACTTGTGCAGGTGGGAGGGACGGTGGTGGAAAAGAGGAGTAGCTGTGCCAGCGTGCACGGTGTGCCAAACTTGCAAAATCCGCCTGGCCACACCCAGTTGGCGAAGCGCAGGTGCGCTGCGCCTCCGCCTCACCCAGTTTACTAAACTAGAGGCCCATATGTCAGCAGTAGCATTTAAAACAGCAGTGTCAAACAACATTGGCTATCTTTTCTGTACTTTTACAGTAGTGTAATATTTTGTAAACTGTTGGTCATTGTGTGTTATCATGTCCTGTCGAGCAGCTATGATGAGGAGGGAGGCAGCTAACGTCATGACGCGCAAAATTGGTTTGCGTCATACTGGAAGTCAAATATTCGAACCTTAGTTTCCAACTTCGAATATGCTTATTTTTTACAATCATTCGAATTGTTTTCGAATAGCGAAGTTCGTTCTGACAGCCCCAGTAAATGTTGCACTGTTTCACTCAAATTCGGGAAGAATGTTTGCCACTTTTGGATTGCATCCATTTATCATAGAGGCATGAGAGAAAGTTTTCTTAACAGCTTTAAGATAACACACGGTGAGTTATTGATGTACAAATGATCATCTTGTGGGTGATGTATTCCTTTAACCCTTTAAAAATTAGCTCCTATGGACAGCCACGGGAGATCTAATATAAGAACTATAATAGCTAGAACATTCATTCTTTCACCTTTTTGCAGCAGAAAGGTAAGGCTCCTGTCTTCTGTGTCATCATGTCATTACCTTGTTACCGTACCTTACGTGCAGTGTAAACATAGAAGTTTCACAATAATTGCACTGGAATTTCCCTGCAATGGCTGCGGGAGAATGTTGTTTGCATAATCCTGTATATATTGGCCAAAAGTAAAAACAATAATAACTAGGTACAGTTACTCTTTTTACAGTAGAAAGCTAATGCTTCTGTCTTCTGTGTCATCACATTGTACACTTGATGTCACCGCGTTATGTTACATGTGGTGCAAAAATGCACGATGGCGCCAGCGGCATGAATGATGAGTCTATCACAACTCCTTTGCACTCTGCTCATAAAAATAAGGATATCTCAAAAAGTAACAACTTACATAGTCCAAATAACTTCTGTGTGAAGAAATATTTTGTTTATGTTTCTACTGTCAAAAATATTTTAGATCAATATGTGAATCTGATGAAAAAAGAGTTGGATTTTTACATATTTTTTTATGACACAACTTTAGTACTTTTATTAATTTTTATGGTTTATTGACTTACATAACCTTTTAGGTTATATGGTACAGTCTTTAGGGATAAGAAATGACATCACAATAAGCAAAAATGCCAATGTAGGCACTGATGGACCATTTCTGTTGCAGAGTTTGAAGTGCTCAGGATAATGGGAAGTTCCTAAGGTCATGCTTAAATTAATAGTTTGATAACTCCAAAATCACAAACTGTTAAAACTCTATCAGTGTCTTAAATAGATACTAATTAATGTTCTGACATTTCCCAGAATTATAAGGTTCTATCTGTGTTCTGAGCAATTTTGAGATACTAAGCTTCAAAGTTTTGCATTCTGAAGAACATAAAAGACGTGAACATTTTTGTTTCTAAAGATTATTTTTTGGGGCTTTTACATAAATGAAATGACAATTTAAAGTGACAAACAGGGAGAGAGAAAGGGGACAACATGCAGCAAAGGGCCACAAACTGGAACTGAATCTGTGGCTGCTGTGGCAAGGACACTGCCTTTATACATGGGGTGCCCACTTCACTTCCTGACCTACTGAGCACCCCAAAATTTTTGTTCTCTAAATTAAAAATCAAAAAATACATATAACTTTAAATTAAAAAAAAAAGACCTCATACTATGTTAATAAGTTGTCACAGAGTAAGGATATACGAATAACTCAGTTTTGACAAAAATGTCAGACAGGACCACCTTTAATGTGACATTGTATCAGGGGCGCAACTACCTACTTTCTGAGGGGTATGCAGACACATTACAGCCCCCCCCCCCCCGACCGGATTTTGTTCATAATGCTTACCTGTGTAAATCTTATTGATTCATGGACTTATAAAATATAAGACTATTAGTACAGACTTTTATTTTAAGTTACATAGTACAGCAGGTGATCAGCTCAATCAAAAACAAAAAATAATGCATAATAATGTAATAACATGTAACAGCAGCGGCACCCAGTGCTCAATATATTCTCTGTAGTGGAAATATGAAATTATGACATCTGAACAACAGTTTGTTCTCTATGTAACAATGTTACCACTAAATTGTTACATGTCGTGCCTTTGCACTCGCCCATTTGTCAAGAATGGCATCAAATGAAATAGACCGTGCCACACTGTTTTCAATAGAGATCACTGCTAACTGGGTCAAGCGATCATTGCTCATACACGAACTGTATATGAGCTGAACTGATATAACACTGTAGTGTTATATCCGAGTGAAGACATTTAAACTCAAGTGTATCACTCCCAAGTTCTATAATTTATCTGTTTTATGATTCACCATCTAGTTAAAAACCCTCAGAGGTCTAAGCCCTTTTTTCTCCCTTTAGGTCCGCCTGCCATCTAAATGCACAAATAAGAATCTACACATAATTTACTTGATCTACACTCTTCTATTCTTACTTCAGGTGCCTCAGTAGTTCAGTGAATAGAGTAAATCCACAGATCACGATAAAAAACGTTCAGTATTATGACTGATGATTTAAAGGCCAAGACTCCAAAAAGTCACTGAACTTCAAGGCTGGATTACAAAGCATCTGAAAGGGCTACGATCATGTCGGACCCCTCTTTGAAACGGCGCAGTCGTCAACTTTCCGGATCTTTTTGCCGTAAATCTCTATCACACACCACTGCCGAGTTATAATCCAATTAGTAAATAGAGTGTTTGGACGACATCCGAGACTTCCGATTACTGTCTGAACAACAAAATAACCACAAACAAGCTCCTTTATTTTTCTTGCCATGATCTGTTATATTGTAAATATCAGTACACAGTTGCAAGACAACTGTAACCTGTCCTTTTACTAGTAGTAGCTTTAGCTAACCTGAATATTTACAAGCCTCCTCTTACACTGACATAACTTACCTACTGTCTTTCAACCACTTTGAAATGCCTTTTTTCATCCCAACGAACTCTTTCTCCTTCTCCCTCTTCCGTTTTCTATTTTGTGCCCCTGAGAGCTTTCTCTTCTGCCTCTCCATTTTCAGGTCCCTGTCATCACGATTCAAATAAAAACACTCGCGCTCCAGCGCGTGCTCGAGGGGGCGTGCACCGGAGCGCCTATAGTGTGTGTGTGTGTGTGTGTGTGTGTGTGTGGGGGGGGGGACGAGGGGAGGTGAAGGAGCGGAGGGGTGCCTAATCAGTGACGTGCCTCTGTTATTGATCATATCATTTACACATGCACAAACAGCTGTTAAATACAGAAAATGCCGACTGGAAATAATTTTCCCCTCATCGCTTTGGCGCCCCCTCTAGCGCGGCATATCCACTTTTTGCGCCACTGCATTGTATTGAGGTAGGGCAGCACGGTAGTGTGGTGGTTAGCGCTCTCGCCTCACAGCAAGAGGGTTGCCGGTTTGATCCCGGGCGTGGGAGCCCTTCTGTGTGGAGTTTGCATGTTCTCCCCGTGTCAGCGTGGCTTCTCTCCGGGCACTCCGGCTTCCTCCCACAGTCCAAAGACATGCAGATTGGGGACTAGGTTAATTGATAACTCTAAATTGTCCGTAGGTGTGAATGTGAGCGTGAGTGGTTGTCTGTCTCTATGTGCGATAGTCTGGCGACCTGTCCAGAGTGTACCCTGCCTCTCGCCCAATGTCAGCTGGAATAGGCTCCAGCCCCCCCGCGACCCTCAAGAGGATGAAGCGGTTAGAAAATGAATGAATGAATGAATGAATGTATTGAGGTAGAGAAACTAGTTGTACAGACAAAGTGATGTGAGGACTCTGGATCATCGTGCGTATGAAACAGTTGGATTACATATTTTTGAGCTGACAGTGCTTTTGTTTGTTGACTTTGTTGTAGCAGTGTCTTGTGATCACAGATCTCAGTAGTGAGAAGAATTTGGTGAATATGGTGTCATCAGAACTGACAGACATTTGTGAAAAAAACTTTGAAAACAAAAAGACCAAGTTTTAAGGAAAGAGCTAAAAAAAATCTAAGGCACCAGTAACACTTTGAACACTTCAAATGTTGCCACCTGAAAACAAGTAATCTGTAAAAGCTAAAGATGATCACACAATTTAAACTAACATGCAGGCTGAAACTGCCATTAAAGCTTGAAAAGAGCTGTCAAGTGTGAATCTGTGTGTGTGTGTGTGTGTGTGTGTGTGTGTGTATTTGCAGTTGGTGAGCAGAGTGTTCATTTTAGCTGTTTGGACATCACAGAGCATTTAAAAAGGCATTACTCGTATCCAAATCTAACAAGCACAACAAAGTCCTATTTCATTATTGATGACTTGACTCGTTTGCTGCTGGAGATTTATATTTTTCTTCATTTGTATGTGAAGTGAGCTTAAGTAAACCCTAAATTGAGCATAACGCTTCTCTGCCTTGGGACTCGACGATGACTCTGCCGGGAACGATGTACCTACAGTCATTGAACCATCAGCAAACTGTTTTGTTATGCTCCCCACCATCAATCTCCATGCAGAAGAATAGCCAACTTCAGTAGCACTATTGGAAACAGCTATGGTCAGAGCCTCATTGCACTTCAAAAAGTTGCTGTGATTGATTTTTTAATTTTTTTAAGCTATTTTCCTAAAGGTTTTGAGCAGTGCAGAGGAAAAAGCAGGTTGCTAATATGACAGGTGGATTCATCATCATCATCGATGGAAGGAAATGATTATCTGACAGGTATGTAAATGAGAAGGAGAGCCTGGACAGGGGTGAAAGAGCATGATACTCACCTTAACAGGGAGGAGGAAGGAACCACAGCAACTGAAGGAAGCAAGGAGGAAATGGAGAAAAGTGGAAATGAGAGGGAAAATGTAAATGTTTTTTTAGAAACATGGATTTCAAAACAGAGGTTGTCATCGAAAGAGTATCAGTTAATTGATCTTCTATCTCTATAAGGGATGTAATTTGCATCACTTTGCTTGGTCCATGTGTTTGTTTTTTTCATTGCCTGTGTTGTTTGAGTGTTTGTGTGTGTGTGTTTGGTGAACATCTTTTCATGGAGACATTGCAGTGTGGGTGAGGTTGCCTATGCTGTGATTAAACAGACTTCTGTTCCACAAAAGCCAACATTTCTCGTCATATACAAAAATAACACTCTCACTCTCTGTAAAGCATGCACAAGACCACATGCTGTATTTTGATATGATGATGTCTTTTGGTGTTTATTAATGGACAGAAAGGTAGATTGGTGGTTTTGGGTGTCATCTCCCAGTCTCGTCATGTCAGCATTTTCTGACCAAACCATGCATTCTATTCGGGCAGCTGTGGCTCAGAGGTAGAGTGGGTCATGCACCAATTGGAAGATCAGCTGTTTGATCCCTGGCTCCTCCAGTCTGCATGTCGAAGTATCCTTGAGCAAGATAGTGAACCCCAAATTTCTCCTGATGATGCTTCCATTGGTGTGTGAGTGTGTTAAAACTGAGTAGCCTTGTAAGGTAACCTCGGCCACCAGTGTATGAATGTGTGTGTGAATGGGTGAATGTGACTCGTAGTGTAAAAGCGTTTTGAGTGGTTGGATGTCTAGAAAGGCGCTATACAAATGCAGGTCAATTTACCATTTACCATTATTCTTACCCAATAAGATATGCAGATTAACTGAGTAACTTTCTCTTGCCTTCTCCGCCTTATCTTGTCCTGTGACTCCTCCAGTCTGTCTCACATACCCACATAAAACATCCCTGTCTAACTGTCCCTGTCTAGCCAATCATGTAAAGATCTGGGGCCAGATGCATTAAACTTTGTGTCTGTGTGTACACATAAAGACAGAAATATACAAACATGTTGTTTCTGTCAGATTTATAAAGCTGCACAAAAATGCCTGATACTGTTTTATGAATCAATCATGTGATTTGGTTTGGGGGAGGTCCACCTCACTTTTTAACTCACCCTGAAGACTTTTAATTTCAGATTTGCAGTATTAAAGTGAGCTTTAAAGTTCTATACAATATGACAAAACCAGGCAAAGGAAAGAAACAAGAAAAGTGCACCGGAGAGGGAGATTCTGACTAGACCTCAACTATGCCAGAGGGCTCAGGTGAAGCTATGGCTAACGCCCCTAGCACCTAGGCTCCTACTAACGAGGATCGCATGGCTAGCCTATGATAAATATGTTAAATAACAAAGTTGAGAAGTTCACTGAGCTCAACGCATCCTTACAAAGCCTTTAATTGGCTCTATCTGACATCTGTGAGTGTATGTCTCCCACTGAGGTGCATGAGAGGTGAACTGAAGAGCTAGAGAGACAACTGGTTGGCCTAGCATCTCAGTGTATGCAACAACAAGCCAAGCTTGAGGACCTTGAGGCTTGCTCACACCGACAAAATATATGCATCATCGGGATCAAAGAAAAAGCTGGAAATGGCAAGCCAATGGAAATGGTGACCGTGCTGCTTCCAAAACTACTGCAAGTTGACCAATTTGACCGACCGATTTAAGTGGACCGTGGAGCCTCACCCGAGCCGGGGTCTGCCCACTGGTTCGACAGCCCATTATTCCGACATCCTATTTTTCCGACCATATTAAACCCATTGTTCCGAAGTCCCATTGTTCCGAAATCATCATGATGACCCAGAGCTGGTCGCGGAGCTGCCAGGAGCCGTTCAGCACTGTGGAGAGCTCCCCACGCAACCCGGACCCCAGAGTTAATAACAGGAGGTTATGGTGTTTCATTCTCTCCTTTCTATGACAGTTGTATCTCAACCAGTAGCCTACTTTTGTTGCGTTTGCTGATCCTCTATGGTACACAAATACAGTATAGCCTAGTATAATCACATATCGGAAGAACAGGACGTCGGACTAATGGGATGTCGGACCAATGGGCTGTCGGACCAATGACATGGAGCCCGCAAGCCAAGGAAGGCAGGTCGAGGGCTTTAATCACCAGGCTGCATCATTTTCAAGTGAAAGAACAGGCACTGAGGTTCTCTAGAGAGAAGGCTCCATTACAGAACAAGGGACATCCTGTGTTTATCTCTTCAGAGCTGACTTCATCACTTCGCCAGTCATGTCTTTCAACGAAATTACGGAGGAATGCAGAGCTAGAAAATTCTGCTGTGGATTCCATCACTGGGCAACAACACCGGCACAATTGACACTCCGGCTGATGCTGAACAGTCTCTTAGCCAAGAGGCAGAAGGTTGGAACTGACACTACCAGGAAAGAAAAAGGATTAAAATCTGCAGCGTTATTGTTAAAGAGCAGATTGCAGGTTGGAGACCCCAGTGAATCAATGTGTAGGAAAATGATGTAGGAATTAAATTTTCATTGAAATATTCATATATATATATATATATATATATATATATATATACATATATATATGTAGATATAGACATAGATAGATATAGATATAGATATAGATGTATACACTACAGTGACCTCTGGAGTTGTTTTTGTGAGAGAATTTTACTTCTGCATCTGAAAAAACTAAACTGGAAGTGACGTAACAGGAGGGAGATTTAAACAATAGGAAAATAATGGATCTTAATGCTAGTTGTGACACTGAAGATGTTGTGAATATGTATTCATACCAATATGACGAACCACAGCCTTATAATTACGAGCCTGTTATAGGCTGTAAGGTGAATCAGAAAAAGTCTCACAGAAACTGATTTCCGCTCTGACATTTGGGGACTACACGATCTTTACTTCATAAAAAAGATCGATACATGTTCAGCTAATCAGTGGGAGTTTGTAGCTCATAACCCTAAGTCCTGTGATCAGGGTCATAATTCGGCACTTGTTCCGTCTGAGCCTAATGATCAGTTCCGCCTGAGCGTAATGAGATTTGGTACGCGAGTGGTGGTACGGCCGTCACGTGATCGCGCTACACCATTAAGGTACCTGCATTTCATGTCGCCATGGTTTCATTCAGCAGAGGAAAACAGACCCGGAAGTCCTCAAAAGTGAGCAGAAATGAGCTGAAACAGCGCTATTCACACCGCCGTGTCCATGAAACACGATGAGACAAATAGTCAATAAGGTGAACTAAGCAAAAATGTCTTAAAACACATTTGATTCAATACCGGGGCATAACCGACGTGTTTTTAGGCTACATAGACAGCTGTCCAGTACAGAATACGAGAACGGCCATGTATTTTATTTTATTTTTTATTTTTTTTGCGCACTGTTATCTCGTGATAACCACTTATTATTTCGCTATCTCGATATAACAAAGATTGTTTTCTCATGATAACGAATTAATTATCTCGTTATCTCGATATAACAAAGATTGTTTTCCCGTGATAATTGTCAAGTCTGTCAGACACGACAATGTTAATAGCACTGCTGAACATGTATCGATCTTTTTTATGAAGTAAAGATCGTGTAGTCCCCAGATGTCGGAACGAGATGAAACGATAACTGTGTTCACCTTACGGCCTATTAGGCATCAAAGAGACCAGGAACAGACCAGGGTCAGAAGAAATAACGGTCAGAGTAGAGAGTTGTGGTTGTGGTGCGAGGAGAACCAGTGGAGGACTGGGCAGGTGTTTTGGTCAGTGACTGGCGTTAGCTTGTAGATACGTATATACACGCATATATCTATGAACATTAGCAAGCATTATCTAACACTGTGTTCACATCACAACATTGTAAAGTTTGCTATCACGTATCAGGCTATAAATAGTAATGATCGTCTAATACCGGCAGGAGTATTGATACTTACCCATAACAGAAACTAATGAGCTTTTATCAGTCGTATTTCGCACTGCATAATATAACTCCACACTACGTTGTATAGTGCTTTACCATTACCACAGAAGAGAGAGAGAGGGAGGGAGAGAGAAGGGGTAGAGAGATAAACAACTTCCTGATTAACACTTTGTTTGATAGGTGCTTGTGTGGGAAATGCCAGCCAATGGCCTCAGCTGAGGAGAGCATGTGCTGCACGGAAGTGGATCCATTCTGGGCCCTGGTGGAGAGTCTCACCCCCAGACCCGATATATTATGCCTGACACTGCACCCAGGCTTTGAAGCAAGCTGTCTGACTCTGTTTGTGCTCCAGATAGCATACATAAGCTTCAGACAGGAGCATGGCCTGAGCTCAATTACACCTGTCAGTCGCCTGATATCTGTGAAATGTCGCAGGTTTGGAAGGTGGATGTGTTTCTGTTGTGCCCTGATGCATTTTTTGGGTGTAGTAAACTATCTCATATGTGCATGCAGATGTGTGATATGTGCGGACAAATTATGATAAATGTTAGTCATAATGATTCATTTTATTTGTGTGCCTGATGTGCAAAGCACATACTGGAAAATCGACACTTGCATCCACTTCAGCACAGACTGTGTTGCAACGTCAAAGCTCTCCAGCAACACCAAAAAGAAGCTATTATTCATTATTCTGCACCAACATGTTCTCACTCCTAACTTGTCACATATCGCCACTTGTTCAGTGAGCTTTTGACAACGATACGATGTCCTTGGTATCCTGGCTCCGTCTGTTGTTGAGGCTCTGGGATGCTGTGTCAATTTATGCCTGTTCCATGCATTGTGTCTTTTCTAAATACACTTCCATTATCACAGGAAATGTACAGTTTCTGCTCGTTAGATGGTTACAGTCTTTTTCAAAATAAACTTCCAACATTGGTAAAACACCTCTTATTTAAGTACATTTCCTGGTGCAACAAAACTACATACATACAGGAAGCAAATAACAGGGTCCTGGGTGAAGGTCGAGTGTTTGTTGGACCCATTCACTGCCCCTCCTGCCTATCCTATAAGAACCTGCCATTTCCTTAAGCTACGTTGTTTCCCAGCGGCATTTCAAATTAATGCCTTCTGGCTGCATTACAGTCTGAAGCTGCCTAGCAGCACCGGTCTCCTTGGAGAAGTCCTGTGTTTTGTGACCCACCCACCACCCCAACATACAACCTTATAGGACCACTTCCTTCTTTTCTCTTGTCAGCACACTGGTCACGTCCTTGATTACATGGGTTAAACACAAATTAGTGGCTCATCATTATGTGGGATATGTACGAATTTTGGTACATGACTTTCATAGAAAAATGTACAAACAGTGCATGAGAACAGCCTGCATGGTAAGTATCCCACTCGTCATTATTAAACTTCACAGGGATGATCAATAATTAACTTATCTTAACTCGTCTTATATCTAAACAGTTTAGTTTACAGTAGAGTTTACAGAGTGCTTCAGAAGGACTAAATAAAAAGGGATAAAAAGGGAATTAAAAGGGAAAAAAACAACTCAAATGTAAATAAAAAGAATGATGAAATTCATCACCCATAAAGGGTTAAAATATTAAGTTTATAAATGTGCCTTTGACATTTTACAGAACAGTGTGTGCAAAACCCATTACAAATCATGTTTTACATCAAAATCAAATCAAGTTTAAATCACCAACTAATGTCCACCTTATCATATCAGCCACAGCTATCTCAGCAAAAACCATGTGCACACCTGGTCTTAAGTCTGTGCGAGGTGCATGCCTTCTCACCTCACATTTCTTTATAAATACCAGTTTAGGTGTGGGAAAAGGCCAATGCATAGTTTTTGTGTGTACACATTTTTATACATGTGGCTCCTGAACCTTTTTAGGCCTCGGTGCTCCTCAACACTCACACCTACCCACACTATTCTACACAACAACTGCATCCTCTTTAATAGCAACAACTCACATTTTAAGATCTCCTGTACCTTGGTCACAATTCATGTTCCATGCTTATCTTGTTTCGTTGTTTGAATGTGCGAAATGCATGTTTTGCCCCTTCGTGTAAACCTTGACAAATCACCAAATGTATTACATCAGGCATCATCTCACTAAAAAAACAAAAAATCAACAAAGATAATAGTTTGAGAGAGAAGTTCCAAACTTATCTGTTTTTACACTACCAGCAGGATTGTGGAATGTTTCAGAGATGTATCACTAAGATAGCAAACCTTATTAACCTATTGATTTTTTTCCTTCCCTCTGTCCTGTCCCTATCTCTATCGATCCATGCAGGGTAACCAAGAGGCCCCAGCTCCCCCTGAAGCCATGGCCCAACCCTTCCCACCAGCCCAGTACCCCCCTCCACCACAGAATGGGATCCCAGCTGAGTACGCCACACCCCACACCCACCCACCTGCAGACTACACAGGGCCAGGCACAGTGGCCGAGCATGCCCTGACACTGTACACTCCGACACACACACAGAGCGAACAGCCCGGAAACGACAGCAACACCTCCGCCCTCACAGCAAACACAGTAACGGTGAGTCTACAGTTTATACTGACGTCATCTTTACGAACCATATACAGTTGGCATCAGAGAGGGTTTAAAAAAAGTTAGGGGTACTTGACTGGTGGTCTGATGGCTAATTTAAATTTTTTTTTTCTCTCTCACTTCTGTCCCCTGCACGACAACGGCAAAAAATCTACACAGCAAACACATTTGGAAATGTGTGTTAACAATTCAGTTCAATTCATTTTTATTTTCAAGGCCCAATATCACAAATCCCTATTTGCCTCAGAGGGCTTTACAGTATAAGACATCCCTCTGTCCTTGGACCCTCACCGCAGATACGGACAATCTCCCCCCCAAAAAACCCCTTTAACATGGAAAAAAATGGTGGACACATCAACATCTGCTAATTTGAGAAAAACATCGGCATTCAGTCTAATCTCAATCCCAGGATGTCACACCACAGCTTGGTCATTGACCCCCGGCATCAGACACAGAGGCACAATGCACCCTTTAGCATGTGTACAGGATGCACCACACTTTCAGCCAACTCCAATATAAACCCATCCACCTCATCACTGAATGGTCAGAGCAATAGACATAGCACAGAGAGCAAGAAATTCAGCGTAGGGTGGGTGGACAGGGAAATGGATGGATCCAGCAAGCACAGCACTTTGACCTAGGAGATCAATGTTCATGCCCAGTGTGAAATTAAACATCACCGTTGACTTAATTTGCCATGTTTAGTCAGATGACTTGTTAGTTACTTATTTGTGACGTCAACAACAATCTTTTCCTAACCCCAACCCTCATTATGATGAAGCTGGGGGCTTCTGCTCAAGCGCAAAATATGGGTAGGAGTGAGATCACATTGTAATATGGGGGGTGTTTTAAACAAGGCATGTAAAGAAGAGAGCCGTCAAGGTATTTTCAAAAACAACCAAGATGGCTGCAGCTGATGTGGAACCCTATGTTGAAGTTACGATCGCATCGGAACCAAATGGTATTTTTGCTAAAAGAAGAACAATTCCCTGCATTTACAACTTTTCTTCAGCAGAAAAGGTGTGTTTGCCAGGCTTGCAGCAGTTTAATAAATTAAGTCATAATATACTCATCTCTGTACTCTGTAGTCTATTTACATTTTTCCATTAGTCAGGTGTTAGTGTTTTCCCCAGGCCCCGCTTTTTTTTTCTCTGTAAGCTGATGTCCATGTACAGAGAAATAAACTTACAGGAAAGTAATGAAATAATTAGTGACAGATGGTCATACATATATATATATATATATATATATATATATATATATGACAACCTGTGACCTTGATATATGTATCTCTCTCTCTCTCTCCCCATATATATATATATATATATATATATATATATATATATATATATATATGTATATATAATATTTTACAATCTTGTAGAGATGAAGCAAAATGAGATCCATCCACAGGAGACAGGAACCTGTGTGGTTAAACATTCTCTGTACTTACTTGCATGTCAATTCACTATAAAGATTCAGTGTGAATAGACATATAGTTGGCATGATGCAAGGAGGCTAAGTGTAGACAATGAGAACACATCATCTCAAAGGTGTACTATAAATATTCACTGTAGAGGAAGCAGCCAGAGTGTGTTGCACTTTATTATAACATGAGATGACTATGCAGGTTGCCACTCCTGTTCTTGAAAAATAACTTGGGGTTATGAGTGGTTCAGACAGCATAACCTTGGTGGAAGTGTCAGGTTGTGGCATAAACAAAGGACCAACCATGCATGTTCAAACTGGTACAGGTTGGTTGTAACCAAAGTAGAGCTGCCCCCTGAAAGTCGAAGATTCAAATCATCAGTTGGAGACCTCTCAATCTACTAACTGAGGTTGCTTCAAGTCAAGCACGCTTTTATTTTTTTATTTATTTATTTATTTATTTTTTGCTAGTGTCAGTGTGGAGTGCAGAGTACTTCTTAGGAGGTTTGGTCCAAAGATTTTGATGCAAAGTGAATGCTCTTGACTTTCATACTACTGTTTGGTACGGGGACCTGCAAACACGCAGGCAGCAGCACGGAGGAGGAGGAGGAGGAGGAGAGACTCTGCACCGTAAGGCTCTTAGAAAACATTATCTTCTCTCTTCTGCTGAGAAGCAGTGGATTTACAGCTCACAGCCACATAATGAGACACAGTCACTGGCTTTTGTTTGATATCTAGCGCACACGAAAAATTGTTGCACATTTCTGATTCATCGTTAGTGTAGCTAGCTTGTTAACTGTATTACATGAATGCTGTTGTCACACTGAACATCCAGCTGAGCCTGTTCAAGCTTTTACTTGTAAAGAAGAAAAGGTGATATCTTCCCTACTCATCCAACCCAGTCATACTCCAAAGTCATCAAATACCGGTGCTCGGTTAGTGACTTTAAGCATCAGACACCAATGAAAAAAGCTGTCCGTTCACATTGGCATGATATGCGGCTGGTTGCAGTTATTTATGTAATGGCACCCGGTAGTGTCAGGCAGTGTTAGCTTTGTTTACATATTTTTGGACAAAATAGATCGTGATAGTAAAATCTGTTTCATTTTTGTTTCAGACGAGACATGTTAGTGGTGGACTATCAAACATTAAAGGCTAAAAACAGCTGTGCTTGCAATTATCTTCAAGTGGTGCATGAGTGTCAGGCTAGTTAACTCCAGTAAATAGTCAGCACCAGAATGTTTTGCTAGACAGCAAAACACTCATACCAGAGCAGTGTCAGCCATTGGTTCGTGTTGTGAGCTGTAACTCCACTGTAAATAATCAGCCGTGTGTGTCTAACTGTGGATGGTAGAGCTGTTGAAGGGATTTGGGGAGGTTGTTAGTTGCAGCTGTGGCTGTTAGCAGCTCCACCTGTTAGCTGCTGAGTGGCAGCAGAGCAACCAGCCGCTGTACTTCACAGCCAACCCTGCAGGACTCCACTCAGTCTGGACTTGAGAAGGTTTATGGGTTGATGCTGCTCGACAGGCAGGTAAGAGGCTCAGTTATCGGTGTTATCTGTACGCAGTGTAGCTGTGCTGTGAGTAAACAGTCTGAATTTAGATCAGTTTTCTCTGACAGAGACGAAAATTTAGTTTTACTCACCAACTCTGTGCAAGGACACCAGTTTAAACCTCCAGACTAACATGTTGCAGATTAAGAAAGAATTCAGGCTTTAATAAAGTTATTTTTCTGCTTCTTAACAGTGAGATGGATAAGTCAGAGTTTACAGTAAACCTGGGTACAAATACTAGTTGTCTCAGATTAGTTAGATTAAGTTTTTGAGAGCATAAAATACAAAGGCTGAGCTTTTCAAATTATGACCTGTAAATGTGTGCTAGTAAATCACCCCTTTAACCTGTCAGATTTGCTGGTGAAATGAGAGTTTGTATTTGTGCAGAAATTAATTGTAGTTGCAGAAAAAAAAATTCTCCATGAAGTTTTTTGGGCAACGTGTGACCTTGATTCTAATTTCTGATACGTGCATTAGCGTCACTGCATAAGTATAAATAGAAAGCATATTGACGAAAAGTAATTAAAATGTCATGAATTTTTTGTCAACTCAAACGTTTTGAGTTTTTGTCAACTCAAACATTTTGAGTTTTTGTTGACTAAAACTAGACTCAAACTATGAAGGATAAAATCGACTAAAATGTAACTAAAACTAATAAGCATTTTCATCTCAAGACTGAGACTAAGACTAAATCTAAAACAGCTGTCAACATTAACACTGGCATTAGAGGGAAATGCGGCAGGACAACAACGCAAGTTAAAGGGGCGAAAGTCTGAGTAGAGTGGCTGGGAGGGGTGATGGATGAGTCCAACAACCACCGACTTTTAGTTGGGAGGAGTGTTTGCTTCCTGTATGATTGTAAAGCCAAAACCTGTTCTTTTTGCCTAAATCCAACCATATGTGTGTATTTGCTAAACCCAACCACCTGTGTTTGTTGTTGAAGGAAAAAAAACATCAATTTGCGGTGTTGTACTGATGCAGTGCATTTTAAAAGAGACTGTATGCAAACTGTATATTTCCTGTGAAAACGGAAGTGTATTTTGAAAACAGACAATGCATGTAATAGGCTGAAGTTGACATGGTGTCCATGACCAAACGTTGATATGTGACAAAGTCAGAGTGAGAATGTGTTGACTCATGCCTGGGGCTTTTGGGGGCAGCCTTTTGCATTGTATCATGATGCAGTGGGTAGCGGCAGTAGCTCAGTCCATAGGGACTTGGGTTGGGAACTGGAGGGTGGCCTGTTCAAGTCCCCATCCGGACCAAAATATGGAGCGTGGACTGGTAGCTGGAGAGGTGCCAGTTCACCTCTTGGGCACTGCCGACGTACCCTTGAGCAAGGGACCGAACCCCCCAACCGCTCGGAGCGCCTGTCATGGGCAGCCCCACTCTGATTCTCTCCACGTATGTATGCGCATATATAATGTGTGCATGTGTGTGTTCGGACCTCTGTGTCTCTGTGACTCTGTGTCTCCCATCACAGCCGTCACTTTGACCAGTAGAAACACAGAACGATCTGCTGCCATAGACAGCTGTATGACAACAACACCCCAGCATCTTTAATATTTCCTCTAGGGATGTTACCACACAGAGTAAAAGGGGGAAATGATGGTGTGAAACAGCAGAGGCACTTTGTCAACCCGGTGAGTTAACGTTACTGTCATTAGCATCAAGCTAGCAAACAATGGTACATCCTCAGGTTGAACATAAAGTAATAACATTAACAAATAGCGGTGGGGATTTTACTCACCACAACTGCAGACGCTCCCAGCTTCATTTGAAACAGATTACATTATAGACTGTACGTTATTTATTAATCCCTCTGTGTGTTTATATATTTACTTTTTATCTGCTCTGTTGTCTTTGTAAAGTTAACATATCACACTGTCATTTCAAACTCAACACTTGTTTCAAATTAAAAGACCCTTATAAACTTGGCTAGAGAATCCCTCCATTTTCTAAATAGGCTTTTATTCTGAAACATTTGTCAGAACTTCATGTGGAAGATACAGTAGCTTGATAGTTTACTTATGGCGCTTCAAATGCAGCTCCTGCCATCTGCTGACGCTTTTAGGTGACTACAACAACATGTCGGCTGGCACATGAACAGACACAGTGACTCAAATAATAGTAAAAGTGAAAAAACAGGACAAGAATAACCCGATGACATGACACACGCCGTGAAAGACGACCAGGGATAACTGGTGAGTACCAGCGTGTAGTGTGTACCAGGCATAATGCAAAATGTACTTAAGTATTTGATTACTCAAACAGCAAACTAACGCGTTAGGTTACTTGTTAATGCAAAAAGTAATAAAAGTACTCTAACGTGTTATACCCAACTCTGGCCAGGTGTTGTTGAATTCAGAGTTTCTTTCTCTCAAAGTTGGTCGGATGCTGGCCTTCAGCACCTAGTGTGACTCAGGGATTCAGCAGGGGTTTCAATGGGCTTAGTTGAGTTCTGGGCCTGCAGCAGCAATTTCAACAAGGCATTTTTTTCTGTGTTTCATCAGGAGTTTCATCTTTAACTTTGGAGGGGAGCATAAAACCCAATGCCCAATTTATGTATGCTTGGACCTTTCCTCTTCATTCCTTGATAGCTTGTACAGAGAACTAGAAAGCTAAAAGATGTGTAAACATCAGCCAGATTTGAGTATATCAGGTAACCATAGTGCTCTCTGCAATATGTTTAATGCTGAGAGTGAGCTACTTAAAGCAAATAGTTTGTTTAAGATGCATTTTTGGTTGATCAGAGGAGGTTGTTGGGATTGAATGTCTTTCTCAACAGTTAGGCCTCATTTACACCGAAAGCGATGTGTTCGCGTAGCACTCGCGAATGGTCGCTGTTTACTCCTGTTATCATTTCAGCGAGCATGTTAACAGGTTAGAGCAATGACACCGCATCTGTTCTACACGCTGCTTGAGTTGTGCTGCTTTTGCGAGCAAGCTCAAAAATAGAAAAGACGCTGATTTTTTTGCGCGAGTCGCGAGCGAATGGTCGCTGTATTCAACAAAAAATCAACATCTACAGTGTCGAAGAGAGGTCACAACACACGCAAACTTGTGTTTAGTAGTAATAGAAAGGAGACAAAGACAACTTACCCATCTGTAGTGCTAAATATTAATTCTCCCTGCGTTGGAATAATCACTGACGTGCGAACCTGTCCAACCTGGGCTTTCTGTCCAAACACTCTTCTTCTTCTTTGGGGTATATTGGAGATTTGCAAACATGGTGCACTACCGCCACCAACTGTTCAGGTGTGGTTTGTATTTTGATGGGACAGCAGCGACTGCTGCGCGACACGTCTGTTCAGTTTTGGTGTGAATACATGTGTGCTGCCGCTACGCATGTGGACCACTTTGCGACCGCATCGCTTGCAGTGTAAATGAGGCCTTACTGTGCATACTAAACAGATTGTTGAGATTAATGCTTGATTTTTAATACACTTCCATACCGGCAATACCCATGGCCAGAGGCATTATGTTCTTGGATTGTCTGTCTGTGCGCACAAATTTACACAGATGTGTGGACTCAACAATGAACTGATTTTGGTAGTGAAAAATGAAAGGTCAAGGTCATTGTGGTCTCACGTCCGTCTCATTTTCTTACAGTATGAGAGGGGATATTTCCTCAAATTTTGCAAAGATTTGGAATCAAGGATGAATAGACCATTATTCAACTTCATATCTCAAGAATTTGACAGTCAAAGGTCAAAGTCACTGCCTTTGGTCATTAGTCAATAATTCATATGCTAATTAGGACAAAATTTCACACAAATATCTAATACCATCAAATGAGTGATTATATTTTCTATCCAAAAGGTCAAAGGTTAGCCTCACTGTGACATCATAATATGGCTGTTTTTCAGTGTCAAAATTGGTCAGATACTGAATTGGTGACACTAATCTTGGGTGTCCACCTTGACACTGTGTTGACTGATCTTCTGTGATGCCGGGGGAAGATATCTGATAATGAAATCCTGAAGAGACCTGTGCGGTAAAACAGCTAATCTTTCCACTCACTCTAACAGGTGAACATGACACTGGATCTTTGCTACTGTCAATTTCAATGTGACCTGTTTCCAGTGGCGACTGCTGGTCTTTCAAGGAGGTGAAGCTCATTTTCGGTCTACATCATAAAATGTGTCCATTTATTTATACGTAAATTCTACCCTCTGGGGCTGCTGCGCGAGGCTAGGGTGACTGCCTGTGAGTACTTTGGGACGGAAGAGGGGCTCATAGCAGCACCCGCTGCCTGTTGGGGACAGTAAATGCAGAGCGACAGAAGTCAGAGTCTCCAAACACGAGTACAGTCTCCAGTAACACCAGAAAAAGATGCTAGATTTGTCGCTAGTTGTTTTTAACAAAGAAAAAGTCACTAAGAGGATTGGAAAAGTCTCCATATCAACTCAGAACAACGGAATGAAACTTGAAAAATGCTCCGGTGGTTTATATTTCAAGATCGCTGATTCGCTCATTTCGCTGTCAATCAAAAAGGGATTCAGCCTCACACAGATCATCCAATCATCATGCAGAAGCCCAGCGTCCAGGCCAGCTGAGGCCAGCCCACTGCCCCATAGACTCCCAGAGACGCTGAGCATCCGATGGACGGGACAAAACCGAGCATTTATCCAATGACTGTCTAGTTTCGCTGCAGTGGAACAACCCACTCTATGCTTCCCCAATGAAGTCTTTGGACGCTGAGCTTCCACTGTTTAATGCACTGTGACACTACAGGAATGAATGAGAAGAAAGTCGCGTCAGTGACCTGTGATCAGTAGCTGATTCTGAACAAAAGCTGAACGCGTTCTAGTGCATATTTAGTCAATGAAATGTAAACACAACAGTACATATTTGACCACTTATTTTTTGACATTTTAGGGGAAGCTGAGCTTCCCTTGCAGTCTTAGAGCAATTGCCACTGCCTGTTTCACACCTGTATTTTGAATCATCATCATTTGGGGAACACACAATATACTTATTGATCATCAGTAACTCAAACCCAAAAAATGTCTGTGAGTAAATTTGTAGTTTATTTGTTCAATACTCTGGATCTTTAACAGGTTATTGTTGAAGTGGGCATGGAATAAAAACAGAGTGGTGGGCAAAATTTTCCTGTGTAATGCAACAGGATGCAGCCAGTGAAATCTAAAATTAAAGCCAGCATTATATGATTTAACTTATGTATATTTTAGCCACCAAGCACTGGTGTGCTCTTCCCCTTTGAAGGTTTTAAGGTTTGGAGATAGACAGAATACTTAGTGGTGGGTGGCACTGTGGGAAGCATAAAGAAAGCCCTTTTCACTGACTCTAGGAATGTCTTTCTTAAGTTCCTTTGAATTGGAGAAAATGTGCAAAACAAACAAGTAAATAAGAGCTGAGAAATATACAGCATGAGAAGAGAACACAGAGTTAAAATGATCATCAGTTTAAGATAAAGTAAGAGTGCAAAGGCAAACATGAACCATGCATTCACACACACACACGCACGCACGCACGCACGCACGCACGCACGCACGCACGCACACACACACACACACACACACATGCATATTAAAGGAGACCAAAAGTCAACTGGATACTTTTTTTTTTTTTTTTTTTTTTTTTTTAACCATTTCTCTGTTCAGAGATGGCCTTTGGCATTTTTGTGAATGACATGACACCCAAGTTTAGTGATCAAAAGTCTCCCTTTCTGTTCCTGAGATATGACATTGAGTAATGGCCAGAAAAGTGGTTTTACAGAACATTATGATGTCACACAATGAAGCTGTCTGTTGACCTTTTGGATATAAAATGTTGTTATTTCATCATTTTATACGATTAGATATGTGTGTGAAATGTTGTTATAATAAGCATATTAATTCTTGAGTTACTGCAAAAAAAAAAAAATGCTTTGATCCTTGACTTAGACTCTTGGGTGAACTGATACAAATTTGGTGTCCACCGAGTCTAAGTGGATGTTTGTGCTGACTTTGAGGAAATTCCCTTAATATGTGCTTGAGATGTCACATTCATGAAATGAGATGGATGAAAGCTCAGTCATCTTGATCTTTGACCACCAAAATCTAATCGGATTTTCCTCGAGTCCAAGTGGATGTTTGTACAGAATTTGAGGAAATTCTCTCAATGTATGCTTAAAATGTCACATTCACAAAATGAGATAAACATAAGGTCACAGTGATCTTGACCTTTGACCAGCAAAATCTAACCAGTTCATCCTTGAATCAAAGAGGACATTTGTGTCAAAATTTTAAAAAATCCCTCAAGGCAATCTTGAGATAGCCTGCTCACAAGCATGGACAGATGGACATCCAGAAAATATCATGCCTTTGTCTTTGTCTATTTCTGATGTGGAGGCATAAAAATAAAATGCGTTGTTGAAATAAAATTTAAAAAACAAACAAGTAAGGTATTGACACCCAACAGCAATATTTGGATAAATTAACCCCTTTTTTCCACTTACGAAAATAAATATGATTGAAATAACTGACAATTTGAGGAATTTCAGGTCAAAGTCTTTCCACTGAGGTCAGTGGCAACACTGAGAGGACAATATTATATTTTTTAGTAATAACAGTACCTATTAACCTGATATATTGGTCTGACAATATATTTCTTGACAGTAAATGTAGAAAGCGTCTTTTTTGACCAATAACACCACACACCGTGTGTATGGTGCCTTTTTCCTTTATCCTGCAGTAACTATGTCTCTTGATATTAACTGTTACACCCTCTGACAAACTCTCCACAGTGACTGTAAAACACTCCCAGTAATGCTGACTGTACTGTGTCTTCTCCTCTTGCTGGCCTCTCCCACTCTGCCATCACTGTCTATACACTTCCATACCCTCCAAGAACCTTCCAAGGCTTCTCAACTAGAAAGAAGTGGTGGTACAGTTAACTATAGTGTCCCATTCTTAACATTGCCCATGTGTACTCTGTGTGTGTGTGTGTGTGTGTGTGTGTGTGTGTGTGTGTGTGTGTGTGTGTGTGTCTAATCCCTGGTGAGAGAAGGCTCTGTAGCAGTAACAGTGTGTAATCTACCTGTCTGGCAGCATTCCTGTCTCATAGCTTCCATTATAGGCCCAGCAAGGGGCACTGCTGAGCTCAGCAGGTCTCACACACACGCACACAACACAGAGATGCACGCATATGTCTACTCAAAAACACAGTAACGACACATCTGGGAGATCTAACTGGGTGTGTAATCAGGTGGAGGTGTTTGGGGTGGTATGCATGCTTGTGCATGTGTGTGTGTGTGTGTGTGTGTGTGCGTCACTGGCATTAGGGAGGCTAGATTAGTTCTGTATAGCTTCCCTCCTCACACACACTATACAGCTCAGTACTGTTTCCGTGGTGACAGTGGAGGAAGCTTAGGCTGCTTGTGTATGATAATGTTCATGTTATTATTTCTCCTTCCTGCCTGGCTGCTCACATGTGGATGGTGAAGGCATGGCAACCACAGAGAAAGAAAGAAGTGCAGAGACAGATTTTAGCTCTTCGACTACCGCAGAAGAAGGCTTACAGCCCTAAACCATTCCATTCCATACCATGCTAAGCCTAATGAAAGACTGGAGCCAGCTTCATGTGCTGACACACTCACTGAATGGAAGATTCTATTGGAACAGGGATCAACAAGAGAAACTCACCCTCTATAGGGATTTGTGACGGATTGTCTGCTTTGAACAGGATTATGTCACAAACTGAGTAATGAACTCACTATGTAAATAACATTGTAACATAGGTTATTTATTAAACATATTATTAAAGGGCTTTATTATCTTACCAAACAAAAAACACTAATTAAAATCGCACAACAAATCCTATGGGAGCTTTTGAAGAGAATGTGAGTAAATAGGAATCCACCAATCACATTAGATTTGAAAAGGGAAAGGAATTATTTTGGGTGTCCAGGCTTTTAGAATGTAAGTTTATTTTGTCATGACTAGGGCTGTCCCCTGAACAACTTGGTCTCACTCCAAAGTCGTTGAATTGATGACAAAAACCATCCTTTCACATCAGTATGATACATGGCCGGTCACCATTACTGTTACAGTAAATGGTGCCCAGCGACGTCAGGGGGAAACATGGCGAGACAACAATGTAAGAGTAAAGATGCAGTGATTGGACATACTACATGGCTGTGTAGAATTCACAGGGATTGGCTGAATTTGCATTAGTTACTGCAATTGCCATGTTGTGAAATCCTGGAGGGACCACCTCACCTTCACCAAGTACTTTTATTAGCCTCAACCTAAATCCAATCATAAATGAGATGCAGGACTTGAACCCTGGTCTCTGGTGTTTAAGTCCTGAGCATTATACACCCAACCATCCAAAAGTTGCCAGTGAGTATAATCTGGGCAGCATTTACATTTCCACCAAAACATTTTCATGTTCTTTCTTGGAGACAGGGTTGTCTGTGGTAAAATCTGAGTCAAAGTAAATAGACCTAAGTTATAAACAGTTGTGCCTCAGTGTGCTTTATGGCACAGAGATTCAGTGGATGTTGAGGTGTTGTGGTGCTGCAGGAGGACTGACAGGATTACACCTGACATGTACCTGATTGATGTAGCACCCAAACCCACAGTCACAACTGTGTGTGTGCCTATGTGTAGACAAGGGACTAAGTGTTCGGGGGAGTCCCTGTGTCTGCAGCTGGCCAAGAATTGCTAATAGTCTTTGTGTCTTTTTCTTTCTCTCTCACACACAGGCAGCTGATTATTGTTGCATTCAGTAGAGTGCTCCTTGCTGATTTAGCTTTGTGTGTGTGTGTGTGTGTGTGTGTGTGTGTGTGTGTGTGTGTGTGTGTGTGCGTGCGTGCGTGCATGATGTAATGTTATTATCCTCACTTGCCTGTCTCTCCATTTTTACTGTTCTCTCTTCAATCAGCACTTAGCCTGCATGCATCTCTGAACCCTCCCTCCCTTACTGTTTTCTCCACACTCTCTGCCTTTTACTCTCCATGACTCTCTCTCTTTCTCTTTGCCTGTCTCTCTTTTCATCTCTGCTACTACTTTCAGCACTTCTCTTTCAGTGATCGGGCAGGTTTAACTGACATCATCATTCCATCTCCCTCTCTCTCTTTTTCATTCCTTCTTTTCTCATCCCTCTATCCCCATGTTGGTCTGGTTCATTGCGTACATCAACTCTCTCTGCTCTCTCTTCTCTTTTGCCTCTCACTGCAAACAACACATCAGCACAGTTTGAAACATACTGAAATAGACAATCATGACCTACAGTCAGGAGTCAGGGAGAGGCAGTTAAATTATTGCTATTTTTCAAATAATTTTGAGAGTAAAAAAAACCCCAACTAAAATAATTGTAAAAGTCAAGCCAGCCAAGCTTAACAAACAAAAGAGTGAAGCCACACAGGCTAACTTGATAATGTGCTGTCAGACTTGTGTTTGAGCTAAACCAAACCACAATTAGAAACTAAACACAAACAAAGCTCCTAAAACAGGATTATAAGTAAAACTAGAAAGACAATGCATAGGACTGACTTATATGTAACAAAACTAAACTTTGAAAGCATATACAGTGGCATGCAAAAGTTTGGGCATGCCTGGTCAAAATGTAATTTACTGTGAAACAAGTAGAACTTTTTGGACACAATGAGCAAAGGTATGTTTGGAGGAAAAAGGGTGCAGAATTTCATGAAAAGAACACCTGTCCAACTGTTAGATATGGGGGTGGATCGATCATGCTTGGGGCTTGTGCTGCAGCCAGTGGCACAGGGAGCATTTCACAGGTAGAGGGAAAAATGGATTCAATTTAATTACAGCAAATTCTAGAAGCAAACATCACACCATCTGTAAAAAAAAGCTGAAGATGAAGACAGGATGGCTTCTGCAACAGAACAATGATCTTTAACACACCTCAAAATCCACAATGGACTACCTCAAGAGGAGCAAGCTGAAGGTTTTGCCATGGTTCTCACAGTCCCCAGACCTAAACATCATTAAAAATTTGTGGATAGACCTCAAAAGAGCAGTGCATACAAGACAGTCCAAGAATCTCACAGAACTATAAGACTTTTGCAGGAAGAATGGGTGAAAATCCCCCAAAATGGAACTGAAAGACTCTTAGCTGGTTACAAAAAGCATTAACAAGCTGTGATACTTGCCAAGGGGGGCGCTACTAAGTGCTGACCATGCAGGGTGCCCAAACTTTTGCTTCAACCTTTTCCTTTATTGTTATTTTGAATTTGTAAAAGATTGAATAAAAAGGTAATCATTCTTAAAATATTGAAGAAATGTGTCATCTTTAACTTTTTGCCTTTTGGAAATCAGTTCATCTTTTAACTTCAATTTTATTTATAAAGCCCAATATCAGAAATCACAATTTGCCTTAGAGGGTTAACATCATACCAGGGCTGGACTGGGACAAAAATTCAGGCCGGGAGTCATACATCCACCCAGGCCACCCAATCCACACATTACATGCTCACACATGTGCACGTGCACACGGACACACATATGGGCTAAGTAATCACCAAAGCTCATTATTCCAGACTGACAGTCACACAACAACTCTATTAAACACAACTTTAACAGCGACCCTACTCATAGTCCTTCTCTTCCCTACCCTCACCAAATGTGCCCCTCAATAAACCAGGACTCCTATATGAATGGGTATTATGCTGAACTAAACAACATGATTGTATTATTTTGTCAGCAAATCATTTTGATGTCAGCTTATCATAATCACTATGGCAACACCCATATTCAATGCAACAGTAAAACACGTAAAAATATAAGTTAGCTGCAACTTCAACTTATCTGACCTTATTTCAGTAACATCAGATAGATATTAAAAACTTTTGAACTTAGACAGATAAGAGTCCCCAAACTGTTTCCGCCTGCACTGCACTGTACAAAATAGAACCAAATGGACCCTTACGGGTTAATTTGGCTCTTATAGCTTATCATCAATCATTTATCTGGCCTCGGGTCGGTCCCCATCCTCCCCGGACCTCATGTTGAGAATAACCAGTTTTCTTACTTTTCTATGTTAACATACTTGTTGCAGCATCATCATTTGACGACATCAGGGTGTTGCTGGGTGCTGGGGGGACTCTGAACATATCTGTAAGTTTATGACATTTGGCCGCCTACTCCTCAATGGCCTTTTTTTTTTTTTTTTATCTCGCTCCCGTTCAGCTCCACCTTTCCACTTTTTGCGGTCCATTGTAACGGCGCTGCTGAGCTGCAGAGCTCCTACTGCACAGTCTGCACACACAGGCACACGTACACACCCTCTGCTCTCTGCTCCACTTGACCCCCCACAACCAAGCTGCTTTCAGTTTACAGGCGCGCTGATTTGGGGGCGGGCAGGGGCGGAAAGCGAAACAAACTAATCACGTCTTGAATCTACAAAAAAAAAAACAAAAAAAACAACCTGTTTGACCAATCGTTGTGACAAATGCTGACAAGCACCTATCATTTCTGACAGCGGGCGGGCTCTCTGCCAGCCGGCACGGCCACCTGCGTTGCGCAGCCTGCGCTGCAGAGCGCACCTTAAGAACAAACAAACAAACAAAAAAAAAAAAGACCGGGGAACTCCCCGGTTCTCCCGTGGGCCAGTCCGGGACTGCATCATAAGACATCCCTCTGTCCTTTACAGGAGGAAAATAATAATAATAATAATAAATAACTTGCTTAGCTTTACGCAGTAAACAAAATTTTGACCAGGCGTGCCCAAATTTTTCTTGCCACTGTATTTTGTTTACATAGCAAGTTCTGATGACAGTTGATTTTTGCTTCTTGTTGTGTGATTAAAACCCCTCACATGCAGACTATCAGTACAAACAACTGTTTGCAGCTTGCAGCTCTTTCTCCTCCTACTCTGTTGGTTTCAGTACACCTTCTACTGACAGCAGCACTATCCATGGTGCTGAAACAACACATGCACAGTAGGCTATGACAGCCAATCTTTTTTTGTCTTAAAGCTGCATAATTGTAATTATCCATGTGGCAGAGTAAAAATGTTACCTCCAAGAACACAGTAGACAGTACAGTGGCAGAGAGAAATTTAAACGTGACAGAAAAATGTATTATCCAGTCTGTCAGTGCCTTTGCTGTTTTCAGCAATGTTTCATAAATGCACACAGTATCTCTCTTATGGGGCCACACAGCAGCAGCCAACAGTGGCTCTGCTCTGCTATTTTCATATTTTAGAGAATGTAATTAATATTTCCCTCATTAATGATGTATTATTTCATCCGCCCGCAGCGCAACCATTATTAATCAGAAAGTTGCTGCTACTGTTTGAGAGCTGCAGTGATGGCTGTGTAATTCCAGCCTGTTGGCTGGTGTTTGATTTGTGTGCGGTAGGCTATCAGAGGGTTCTGATAGTGTTGTATTGGTAATGTTAGTACAAAAAAATAAAAATAAATAATAATAATAATAATAATAATAATAATAATAATAAATATGTCAGTTTATATTCTGTCAGTAGATAAGTCCACAAATCGTTTCAGTGATTACCATGGCCAATACAGGTCATCACCTAACAATAACACAAAATAAATAGGGGTTGGAATTTCTGCTTATACAATCCAGTCTCACTTTGAAGTGGGTGGGTTAGGGTGGTCTGTTTTTTTTTGTTTTTTTTTTTTAAAAAAGACAGTCATGTGCTTTTGTTGCCTAAACCCAACCACGTGCATGTGTTGGCAAAACATAAACACGTGTATTTGCTGTTGAAGAACAAAAAAAGGTCAATTTGAAGTGTTGTACTGATGTACTGCATTTATTTTGAAAGTGACTGAATGCAAACTGTATGTTTTCTGTGAAAACAGAAGTGTGTTCTGAAAACAGACAATGCATAACCTGGAAATCCAGATGCCCCACCCCTAGCAAATTCGAATTTGCACTGCATGGGAATTTGGCCCCGACGAGCAGAGCCCGCTGAATCCCCTATCAGACCAATCAGATCAGTCTATCTGCCAGAGACAGAGTTGGGCTCTGGGCGGGCGAAACATGATGACGACAGCGCTGCGCTGTAGGAGTCAAAAAGTAAACAGCCAAGATGGCAGCTGCTGAAGGACCACGTCCATTCAGTTTAGCTTTGGAAGAAACGCTAAGCCAACTACACTTATCTTTTTCCTTGAGAGAGGAACAGAAGACTGCCCTAGAAGCCTTCGTTTCCAGGAAGGACGTTTTTGCTGTTTTGCCGACGGGATACGGCAAAAGCATAATATATCAGTTAGCCCCACTGTTCGGCAAACAAATGGGGCTTAGTGCAATGAATACATCACCTTGTTTTTTGCTCTGATTGGCCATCGTGCTATCCAGTTGCATGCGGTGGCATTTGAAATGCCACAGTTAGTGCTGCCTCTTGGGTAGGAAGGGTGTATCGGTGAGGGCCAGACTCAAATTCTTTCTAGATTTGAGTCTGGATTTCCAGGCGAGACAATGCATGTAACATAGCTGAAGGTGACACGGGGTCCCAGACTGTCAACAATCAATGCATCGAGGGTACCTTACACATCATACTTGTAACTATGACCTGTGTGGTTTGAGAAGACAGTCAGATTATGCTTTGAGAATTAATGAGTGGATGAGTTGAATGTATAGCAGATTGTTGAGCTGCTGTGGAGTATACTGTACATCTTTGAGTTTCTTCCGTGATGCCATATTCTGCATCACCCACAGTTTCAATTCACTTAATTCAAAGATGTCTTTAAAGTAAAAGTACTTTTACTTGAGTAACATATTGTGGTACTCTCTCCATCCCTGGCCTGCAGCAGTGTGGTTGTGAAGGTTGATCTGCAGTGTTTACCTTTGTTGCGTGCTGGTGCCAGTACAGCTAAACAATTTGATGAGTGAAATGAGAGATTCTAACAGGTGGCCAGGCTTGTTCTTTGTCAGCCCACAGGATAGAAAGCAGGATAAAGCCAGTGTTTCATCTGCAATGTGCAGTTTACCCATTGTTTAGACTGTAATAAATCTTGCTGACATAAATTCATAGTGAACATCCCAGTAAATAGTGAGGTTAGGAACGTTCCATTTTCCTGATGTGTAACACAGATTGTTATGTTGTTATGTTCATGTCTGATTCTGACTGCGTCTAATCTCTCAAGACAGATTCTGCAATTTACATTGTAGAATCTGTCGGCAGCCCTGTGTGAAAGACGACTACAGAGCGGGGGGGCTTTGAGTTGGAACGATGCTGCGCTTTAGCCAATCACAATGGAGGAGGTGGGGCCGAGATGTGCAAGTGTCCCCAGGAAATGCATACCTACAGAAACAGCAAGTTCCACATCCATGGTGACCGCTCCACCCAAAATGCCGTCTCGTCAACATGAAAAAAATATTGTAACAAGCTGGGTTTTATTTTGAAAGGACTCAGACGAAAGCTAGTCTCACTCTTTTACAGCAACTCCTGTGCCCCATACACCACACAACTACACAAAGTGCTATTAACTTCACAAAGCACACATTGGAGGAAGTTAGCTGATCGTGAGGTAACTTAGGCTCATGGTGTGAAGTACATTTTCCACAAGAACAGCAGTAACTACTTAAAACACTGTAGCATTAACATAAGAAACAGTAACATCAATAGCTGTGTACTAGATAACACTTAAATTGGTTTAGAACACAAAATAATCCTGAATTTATGTCTGTAACCCAAAGCATGCTGGGAAACTCCACCCACCTACCCCCAGCATGCTACACAGCCCCCACCTAGGTGGTTAGCTGTCCTCAGCAACCCATGAGCTCATGACAAAGTCCCTGAGGTGTTGGGGAAGCCGACGCTGTCGTCGGCCCATCTCGGAGGGTCTGTCAGTGGCTTTTGGGGATGGGTCAGGAGTCTGGGGCTGGTCCTCGTGCATAGGCAGAACGAGGTGCTTATAATTTGTTTATTTCAAAATGTAGAGTAACATTATGGTAAACAACTGGGTTTTTTTGTTACCTTTAAACAGGTCACCGATGCTCCTGTTACGGTAGATTATGGTAGATTATGCTTTTAAGTTTGCTTGACTTTGGAAACGCACAACAATTCCTGGTCGGCAGCAATGCAGCAATACTGAAGTTCAGTCATTTCTTGGTCGGATATGCAACACACTATCCCGCCACTAGAGGGCACATGACCAACTTTCCGCTTGACCTATGTATCGCTACTCTGGTATTGTAGAGTCTTAGATAGCAGAAGTCTCTTTCAACGGGGCTGGCTAGCAGCCAATCATTGGGCCATGATGTTTGGCAACCTACTTTTATCATGGTGTGGTTTCCTCTAAAATGGACTGGAAAAACAATAGGAGTTAACAGGCTGGATATTTTAAGATGCGTTTCAAATTGCATGTTACAGTAAGAATATTAATTTTCCATCTGTAATCTATTGATTAACAGCTGTGGAGTAGACCTATGTTTTGTTTTGTATATGCAATAACCAGATTTCATTCAATATCCCTAAGTTTCATTTCATATGTTCCGACTGTCTTTCTTTTTCGTTCAATATATTCTATAATTCAATATATTCTGACTTTCATTCGGTACATACTGACAATGAATTCATACATTCTGACTGTTATACCATATATTCAAGTTTCATTCCATACATTCACACTTCATGTTATATAAATATCAAATTTTCATTCCATATACTCAAGCTTTGATATTATATATTCAAGTTTTATACTATGTATTCATACTTTCTTTCTATAACTATTAGAGGCAAAATTCATGACCTCCTGCCCACAAATAGAACCAAACTGCCCTCAAACACAGCTGTAAGACCTAATATATATCTAAATAGCTTCTCACTGATTTCTCTTCAACAATTGACCGCAATGATTTCTTCATCTAAATCAGGGGTAGGCAGCCTGTGGCTCCGGAGGCTCTCCTTGAGCCTTTGAGAAAAGAATTCTATGGAAATTCATTCTATGAATCCAAATGTTGCTGAACCTCGATAGCAGTGGCTGGTTAGCTATGGATGCCAAATCCAAAAAAGTAAATTGAATAAAATAGAGAATGTAGTAGTGCATGCCAGCTCTGCAAAATTCAAGTACCAAATAATCATAAATAGTGCCCTGCAAAGTGTCCACCTTGTGGTAAAACATATTAACAAAAGCTTATTTAGACCATACGCTAATTTAGACTTAATAGGCTATTTACTTTGATTATAAGGCTCAAACATGTTTTGCGGCTCCACACAGATTTTTTCAAATTATTCTTGGTCAAAAATGGCTCTTTTAATGGCAAAGGTTGCAGACCCCTGATCTAAATCATCAACGTGTCTCTTAGACCCCATTCCCAACTAGGCTACTTAAGGAAGTCTTACCTTTAGTAAACACTCATAAATTAGATCAATACATCTTTATTAATAGGCTATGTACCACAGTCCTTTAAGGTAGCTGTAATTAAACCTCTTCTAAAAAAGCCCACCGTGGATCCAGAGGTGTTAGCGTGTTAGTGTTAGGTGTTAGACCAATATCTAATCTTCCCTTCCTTTCAAAGATCCTTGAGAAAGTAGTCGCAGACCAGCTGTGAGCTTTTCTCCATGATAATAACTTATTTGAAGAATTTCAGTCAGGGGTGGCACGGTGGTGTGGTGGTTAGCACCGTCGCCTCACAGCAAGAGGGTTGCCGGTTCGATCCTGGGTGTGGGAACCCCTCTGTGCGGAGTTTGCATGTTCTCCCCGTGTCAGCGTGGGTTCTCTCCGGGCACTCCGGCTTCCTCCCACGGACATGCAGATTGGGGACTAGATTGGGGACTAGGGACTAGGTTAATTGATAACTCTAAATTGTCCATAGGTGTGAATGTCAGCGTGAATGGTTGTTTGTCTCTATGTGTCAGCCCTGCGATAGTCTGCCTCTCGCCCGATGTCAGCTGGGATAGGCTCCAGCCCCCCGCGACCCTCAAGAGGATGAAGCGGTTAGAAGATGAATGAATGAATTTCAGTCAGGATTTAGGGTGCATCATAGCACTGAGACAGCACTAGTTAAAATCACAAATGATCTTCAGACAAAGGACTCGTCTCTGTACTTGTTTTATTAGATCTTTAGATTAGCATTTGACACAGTTGACCATCAAATTCTGCTACAGAGACTGGAACATTTAATTGGCCTAAAAGGTTCTGCAGATGACAAAAAAGTTGCACGCTCAAATATCCCTGACCAGTTTTTACTGTTTTTATTTTTCTGTCTATATTTTTTTTTTCTCATATGCACTGTCCTGTGACTTGAAGAGTAAATACGTACTCGACTGTGGGCGTCTGTCTGTGCAATGAGTGACAGATGACAGTGAACTGTCAGTCAGTAATGATTAAAAAGACATGCCCACCAGGCGCTGCCCAGCCAATACCTGCAACGGTTGTTTAGCTTGACAGCCAATCAGTGGCATTATGTTGGGTATTCGCTGCTGTCGTATTTGTTGTTAGCCGTTAGTCATAGCATCGTAGCTATGGCTAAATGTGTAGGCTGTGGCGCTTCGTCCTCTGGAAATCTCAAGAAATACGTGTGTCATTTAAGGTGGAGTGACTGTCGGAGTACATACAAGAGCGAACGCCACCGGTGATACTCGGCGATATTTTTTCTTTTTCAAGCGAGAATGGAGTTGTTTGCGAGACATGCAAGACGTGAAGCAAAAGTACGAGGCGAGTTTACACACACACACACACACACACACACACACACACACACACACTGAATGTGTATGCACAAACACTTACAACATAAACATATTCTGATATTTTTCTGCACTACCTGAGGCTTATTCCAGAAAGTGGGTTTAGTGAAAACTCTGAGTATGTTTTTTTTTTCAGTTCCAGAAAGAGAGGTACTAGCAACGGTCATTACACAATAATATCAGACCGCTGAATGCCGTGACTGACCAATCAGAATACAGCATTTAATAGAGCCGTGTAATAAATGTTAATATTTCTGAGTGAGCAATGGTGCAGCATTTCAGTGTCTTTAAATCTGCTACATTTGTAGCTGAAATAAAGTCACTGAATGCTGTTGAGTCAAGATACAAATAGATGTGCAACATTTTAAAATCTACTGTATTTTAACCTCAACGTCTTTTCAAGTGCAAATCACCAAATATACTATTACTTTACAGTCATGTCTTTATGTCTTTGATCTATAGCCTAGCCTATATGCTGTAAATCTTCCTATTTTTTAGTTGCTGCCTCCTGTGTTTTTCCAACAGATCTGAAAAAATATATTATTATATATCATTAATATAATGTAATGTATCTACAGCCTGATATGCAGTCAGATTCCACCACTTTATCTTCATTAAGGAAATGTAAGTCTGATAAATGATGAATAAACGGACAACACTTAAGAAAACTTTTTTATTAACTTTATGGTTAACTTATTTACACTTTCTTCGCTCTGATTCAGGCTCTTCTTTTAAAGATAAACGTGCATCGTCTGCTACACATGCATTAATATCTCTACATCCACTGGATTAAAATGGAGGCACTGTCTTTTATTTACCTGTTGCCATGGTGAATCGTGGAGTCCGAGCTCCATTGATGATGGGTTTTTATTGTCGGCTTTAACTCAGAGTTGACTGAACTAACTCAGATCAGCTGTTCTGGAACCGGTAACTCAGAGTTTCCCATCTCAGGGTAAATCAACTTAGAGTTCAGGGTTAGACTCAGAGTTTGTTGAACCTCCTACCTGGAATACCCCTCTGGCCAGGCCAGCAATATGTTTTTGCCAGTAAAAACTTGCAATGTATGTATGTTTACATGCACTCATTGCACTGTCTGGCCACTAATATTTTTTGCCAGGAAAATGTTTTCACCGAGTACAGTGGCACTGTCTGTAGTAGTAGTAGTAGTAGTAGTAGTAGTAGTACAATTTAGGTTTACATTTAGTTTTTTTCTAGCATATTATATTTGTTGCAGTTTAGAGGCCTAAAGTAGTTTGCAATTACTATTAAAGAGTGTTACTTATTTTGTATTCCAAAGAGTTGTTTGCTCTTTGTGTTGCCATCACTCTTAAATATTTGTGTATTGTCTCCAAGTGACTTTTATGGAGCACATTTTTCTCTTAATTGTTCACATTATGGCAATAAATGCAAAATCTATTTTGCCAAAACAATGTTTTGTTATTGTTAATTGTAACTGACCTAGATATTAAGTAGTTCATGTTGTTAAAATAATCTTATTATTTATCTTTATAGTAATATTCACTTGTAATGATTTTTGGGGTTGGAGAGGTGATGCCATGGCACCGCTATGTGGATGTAGTGTGTATGTGTCAGATGTCGCCCGCAGTCTCTCAAGTAGGTGATCAAAGGAGTTGAATGTCTGCTCAGGAGTTTTCAAAATAAGAGGGAACATTGCTGGTGGTTGGAGAGGTGCCAGTTCACCTCCTCGGCATTGCTGAGGTACCCTTGAGCAAGGCATCAAACCCCCCAACCCCTCGGGGCGCCTGACCAAGGCAGCCCCCACACTCTCTTTCCACTTTGTGCATGTGTGTGTCTTTCAGACCTCTTTTGTTAATGACAAAAGAGTGAAAAAAATGAATTTCACCTATATAATAGGTGATATACAGTGGTGGAAAAAAGTTTTCGGACACCCCATGCATTTGTGAAATATTGCATTAAGAATCACTCTTAGGTCTTCAAGTGCAATTTCTTTTAGTACAGTCACAGCCAAAATACTAAATAAATCCTAAAAAAGCCATTAAAAACTTAAAATTGATTGGTTCCATAAAAATACATAAGAAATTTTGAGTATTGGGTCATTTTGGTACCAGTGATGAAGGTTGTTCTTTTTATTAAAAGACACAATTTCTGTTGCCAAGCTTTGTGTCTAAAGCCAGCACATTTGCAAGTTCTTCAGACACAAAAATGGCTAAAACAAGGAACCTAACGCAGGAAACACGCCTGAAGATAAAGATTCTCACCCAGGAAGGGTACAGCTGCCGCCAGATAGCCAGGAAGTGCAGATGCAGTCCTTCAGCAGTTGGATACACTCTGCAGAAATACAGACGAACCAACAGCTTGGAAGACAAACCAAGATCTGGGCGTCCAAGGGTTTCTTCAGCAAGAAATGACCGCATCCTGATCCGCATGTGCAGGCAAAACCGCCGAATGACATCACAGGAGCTTCAGCAGCAGTGGTCAAACCAAACTGGTGTCCAGTGTTCCACCTGCACTGTACGTGGCCGACTTTTAGATCATGGCTTAAGGTCCTACAAGGCTATCAAGAAGCCCCTGATCAATGAGAGACAGAGGTTAGCCCGGCGTTGTTGGGCCCAGGCACACAAGAACTGGACAGCCAGGAATTGGAAGAAGATTTTGTGGTCAGATGAGTCCAGTTTCCAGCTTTATCTTCCTCCTACTGATGTGAGGGTACGCAGAACAAGGGACAAGATTACCTCTCAACAGTGTGAAAGGCTCGTGGGGAACATGCCAGCCAGGATTAGAGCTCAACTACGTGCCAATGGCAGGACTACTAAATATTAATTTGATGATGTGATGGTTTATTTATTTTTTGTTCAGTTTTGAACACATTCTCTGTTATTTGTTGACTTTGATACCGACAGTGTTGAGAACTGACATATTGAAACTGTCAAGAATTTAGTTTTGTTAGTTTTTCTTGTAAACAATAAACAAAAAAATATAATTTGTATTTGTTTGTATCTGTCTAATGCAGCCACACCTTTTGAAACACAAAAAAGATTTTTCCACAAATATTTCATGATAATATTTGAGATTGTGTAAAATTTTAAGGGTGTCCGAAAACTTTTTTCCACCACTTTAAGTTAACCTGCGAGACAGTGGAGCACAAAGGCTCCGGAGAAGAAGCCGAGTTAGTGACATGCAGTACGGCGAATTAGTGACATGCAGTAACAGGACATGAGAGAGAGAGAGAGAGAGAGAGAGAGAGAGAGAGAGAGAGAAGGAAAGAAGGTGCTCGGTGTATTATAGGAGGTCCCCCGGCAGACTAGGCCTAAGTCAGCCTAACCAGGGGCTGGTACAAGGCAAGCCTGAGCCCACCCTAACTATAAGCTTTATCAAAGAGGAAGGTCTTAAGTTTAGTCTTAAATGTGGAGATGGTGTCTGCCTCCTGGACCGCAAAAGGAAGATGATTCCACAGGAGAGGAGCCTGATAGCTGAAGGCTCTGGCTCCTGATCTACTTTTGGAGACTTCAGGGACCACAAGTAACCCTGCATTCTCAAAGCGCAGTGTTCTGGTGGGATAATATGGCACGATGATCTCTCTCTAAGATATGATGGAGCATGACCATTTAGAGCTTTATAAGTTAACAGTAGGATTTTAAATTCAATTCTGGATTTTACAGGGAACCAGTGCAAAGAAGCTAAAACAGGAGAAATATGATCTTGTTTCTTAGTTCCTGTTAGTACACATGCCGCTGCATTCTGAATTAGCTGGAGAGTTTTTAAGGACTTACTAGAGCTACCTGATAATAGAGAGTTACAGTCATCCAGCCTAGAGGTAACAAAAGCGTGGACCAATTTTTTGGCATCTTTTCGGGTCAGGATAGGCCTAATTTTCGCAATATTACGCAGATGAAAAAATGCAGTCCGTGAGGTTTGTTTTAAATGACAATTAAAAGACAAATCTTGATCAAATATTACTCCGAGGTTTCTTACGGTAGTGCTAGAGGCCAGGACAATGCCATCTAGAGAAACTATTATCAGATAAAGAGTCTCTGAGTTAATTGGGGCCCAAGAACAATGACTTAAGTTTTGTCTGAATTTAACATAAGGAAATTGGAGCTCATCCAGGTTTTTATGTCTTTAAGGCAGTTTAGTTAATTGATTAGTTTCTTCTGGGTTCATCGATAAATACAATTGAGTATCATCCGCATAACAATGGAAATTTACAGAGTGATTTGTAATGATGTTACCTAAAGGAAGCATATATAGAGTAAATCGGATTGGTCCAAGCACAGAACCTTGCGGAACTCCAAAACAAACTTTAGTACGTAATGATGATTCATCATGAACGTGAACAAACTGAAAATGATCAGATAAATAAGATTTAAACCAGCTTAGTGCAGAACCTTTTATGCCAATTAAATGTTCCAGTCTCTGTAGCAGAATTTGATGGTCAATTGTGTCAAATGCCACACTAAGATCTAATAAAACAAGTACAGAGACGAGTCCTTTGTCTGAAGCAATCAGAAGATCATTTGTAATTTTAACTAGTGCTGTCTCAGTGCTATGATGCACTCTAAATCCTGACTGAAATTCCTCAAATAAATTATTATCATGGTGAAAATCACACAGCTGGTCTGCGACTACTTTCTCAAGGATCTTTGAAAAAAAGGGAAGATTAGATAATGGTCTATAGTTGGCTAACACCTCTGGATCCAGGGTGGGCTTTTTTAGTTTAATTACAGCTATCTTAAAAGACTGTGGTACATAGCCTGTTAATAAGGATATATTGATCATGTCTAATAAGTGAGTGTTAACTAAAGGAAAGGTAAAGGTAAGACTTACTTAAGTAGCCTAGTTGGGACGGGGTCTAAGAGACACGTTGACGATTTAGATGAAGAAATCACTGGGGTCAGTTGTTGAGGAGAAATCGGGGAGAAGCAATCTAAATATATATTAGATCTTACAGCTGTGTTTGAGGGCAGATAGGTACTATCTGAGGACAGGAGGTCATGAATTTTGCCTCTAATAGTTAGAATTTTGTCATTAAAAAAGCTCATAAAATCATTACTGCTAAGGGCTAAAGGAATACAAGGCTCAATAGAGCTTTGACTCTCAGTCAGCCTGGCTGCAGTGGTGAAAAGAAACCTGGGGTTGTTCTTATTTTCTTCTATTAATGCTGAGTAATAGTTTGCTCTGGCATTGCGGAGGCCCCTCTTATACATTTTGAGACTGCCCAGACTAACTGAGATGCTTCCAGTTTGGTTAATCGGCAATTCCTTTAAAATTTTCATGATATTTGTTTTAACTTACGGGTTTGAGAGTTATACCAAGGAGCGACCTTTCTTTGCTTTGTTAACTTCTTTTTAAGAGGTGCTATGGAGTCGAGTGTTGTTCGCAGCGAGCCTACGGCGCTTTCGACAAGATGATCAATTCGGGAGAGTTTAAAGTCGGTACAGGAAACCTCTATTACTGAAGGACATTGTATTAAATTTAACGGCAGAGGAATCATTTCCTTAAATTTTGCGACAGCACTATCTGATAAACATCTAGTATAGTAACTGTTGCTGACTGGCATGTAATCAAGTAAAAAGAAATCAAAAGTAATCAAATAATGATCCGAGAGCGAGGGATTCTGTGAAAAGACTGTTAGGTTATCAATTTCAATTCCATACGTCAGAACTAGATCAAGGGTATGGTTAAAACAGTGAGTGGGTTTATGTACACCCTGACTGAATCCAGTGGAGTCTAATAATGAGATAAACGTGGTAGCCAGGGAGTCATTATCAGTGTCAACATGAATGTTAAAACTGCCTACAATAATAACTTTATCTGATTTAAGAACTAAACTGGATAAAAACTGTGAGAATTCAGACACAGATTCAGAATACGGGCCAGGAGCATGGTACACTATAACAAATAAAAGTGGCTGAGAGGTTTTCCAGGTCAGATGTAAAAGACTAAGAACAAGGCTTTCAAATGAATTATAATCTAGTTTAGGTTTAGGGCTGATTAACAGGGGGACAGCAATCCATTCTGAAACCCCGCTGTTCCGAACCACCCCCACTCTGAACCACCCCCACTCCGACACCCCCCTACTCAGAAACTGATTTTCAAGTCCATATCGAGTTTCCTGCATCAAACACTGACGCCCGCTTTCCAGCCGCACTCGCACAATTCTGAAATTCGTTGTACTACAAAAGCTAGAAATGAACTTTCAACTCATTGTTTTTTATTGAAAATATGTCACTGTCTTCATTTCGTCATCGTCGTCGTCCTCCGCTTATCCGGGTCCGGGTCGCAGGGGCAGCAGCCTCAGCAAAGAAGCCCAGACAGTCCTCTCCCCAGCCTCTTCCGTCAGCTCTTCCGCGGGAATCCCGAGGCGTTCCCAGGCCAGCCGGGTGATGTAATCCCTCCAGCGTGTTCTGGGGCGGCCCCGAGGTCTCCTCCCGGTTGGACATGCCCGAAACACCTCCCCAGGGAGGCGTCCGGAAGGCATCCTTACCAGATGCCCGAACCACCTCAACTGGCTCCTCTTGATGTGGAGGAGCAGCGGCTCTACTCCGAGTCCCTCCCGGATGTCTGAGCTCCTCACCCTATCCCTAAGGCTGAGCCCAGCCACCCTGCGGAGGCAACTCATTTCGGCTGCTTGTACTCGCGATCTCATTCTTTCGGTCACTACCCAGAGCTCGTGACCATAGGTGAGGGTTGGAACGTAGATCGACCGGTAAATTGAGAGCTTCGCTTTCTGGCTAAGCTCCCTCTTCACCACAACGGACTGGTTAAGCGCCTGCATCACTGCTGACGCCGCCCCAATCCGCCTGTCAATCTCCTGCTCCATCCTACCCTCACTCGTGAACAAGATCCCGAGATACTTAAACTCCTCCACCTGAGGAAGGACCTCCCCCCTGACCTGGAGTGGGCAATCCACCCTTTTCTGGCTGAGGACCATGGCCTCAGACTTGGAGGTGCTGATTCTCATCCCAGCCGCTTCACACTCGGCTGCGAACCGCCCCAGCGAGAGCTGGAGGTCACTGTTCGATGGAGCTAGGAGGACCACGTCATCCGCAAAAAGCAGGGACGAGATCCTCCTGTCACCGAACCTGACACCCTCCACCACTTGGCTGCGCCTAGAATTCATTTTTTATGAATTTATTTGTTAAGCATAATTTTGCTAGCAGCAAACACATATAAAAGGAGACACTTGTCAAGTGTGGCTTCTGGTCGGAGTAATATTAAATGTGTTTATAAAACAGAAAGGTGAAATAAGTCAATCTGATTGTTTCTTAACTGTGATATAATGAGCATATACCCACGGCTACAATTTTAAAGCCTTACCACAGCATATCACCAGCTAGAGGCAACGATGTAGGCCTATCCATGAAAACAATAAGCCGAGTGGAGCTGTCGTTGCAGGGGGAGGCTGGTTGGAGCGGATCTGTGATTAGTGTGCGGCTGATTGGAGTCACCTGTTGACGAACTGCGGGCGTTGTCCCCAATATTCGGAATAGCGGGGTCTTTAGAAAAAATGGGAAACCCCGCCATTACGAAGAATGGAGGTCTATTTTCGGAAAGGCGGGGTTTCGGAAAGGCGGGGTGTAACCGATTAACAGACTAGAGTTAAAAATGGCTGCAACTCCCCCTCCTCGGCCGCTGCCTCAAGGAATGTGGGTATTATTATGACTGGGAGGAGTGGATTCATTTAGACTAACATATTCATCTTGACACAGCCAGGTTTCAGTGAGGCTGAGTAAATCAATATGATTATCTGATCATAATTTGTTTATTAACACTGCTTTAGATGACGGGCCATCAGTGTAGAGCGCATGTAGAGCACATGCGTGGCGTCTGTAAGCTCCACACCAGCTCGTCTCTTTAAAATCTAGCTTGTTATCCAGTTTTACGCCATTTTTTACAAATAATATTTTAAGACATTGGCTATCTAAGCTCATTCTTCAACTGGAGGAAAGTTTTTAGTCATCTGATTTGTTATTTTATCGCATCTTTATGACAAGACCTGCAATGACAGCGTGGGAAAAATCAGCTGTCACTGTAAGGAACAACCACTGCAGGCCTTCCTGCTGCTAGCGTAGGCTTGGTTTTAGCTGTGAAACCCATCCAGCCGAGGATTACTCCGGGTGTCAAGACGCTGCCTACCGTTGAAGCTTGATCTCCGGTAAGTCCCGCTACTTGACGCCCTGATCTGTCCTTTCCATGGATCACCGCGGCTAATACCTTTTCAATGCTGTGGGCTCCTGGTTGGAGCCCCTGCGTGTAAGTGCCCGTGCCTCTTCATCCGGCTGTGTCAGCTGCACCCGCCTCAGTGAGAAGATCGCTGAACTGGAAGGATGAATATCCACACTTTATCAGATCCGTGAAGCTGAGTTGTTAATGGACACCATCATGTGGTACACAGGTACCACACAGAAACTTTTACAAAGGGTCATAATGTGCTTCTAGTGACTGTCAAATCGCCAGCGAAAGTTGTTTACACTGCCTGCTCTCATGGGACAAAGATCCTCTGTGAAGGAAGACGGTTCACTCTGCTCTGCCGCCAGGAACAACCTAGGAGGCAACGATCTTCTCTGAGGAAGAGGGTTGACTTTGCTGCAGGGTTCACCAAAATGTTTTTTTTTTGTTTGTTTGTTTTGTTTTGTTTTTTTTTTAAATAAATTGAACACACATTATAGAACATACAAGATCCTATAGAGAATTAATACATATAATACAATACAATAAACATTGTCAAATTAAATGAAGGAGGAGGATTTTTTAAAGGCAAATAAAATATTGGGGATTTATGTAAAAATATACATAGAGACATATAAATAATTGTATAATTAAAGATATATAGGCTATATTAGGTGAGTGACCCTGACCACTGGCATTGGCAAAAGAACTGGAGTTGGTCCCCAGATGCTGCGCTGCCCACTGCTCCTAGTGTATACAGTAGGATGGGTCAAATGCAGAGGTCAAATATATGTAATGTGCTGAGAAAGGACAATAAAGAATCTTCTTCTAATGATAATTTCTTAATAACTAGGAGATAACAAAAGAATTAATCTGGCTCTGGGTTTCTATTTCTGGCTGTGTGGGCTCCTCTCGCACACCTCAGCACATCCAGCTGGAGAATAGATTTGCACCCTTCGCTCTTCTTCCCGTTAATGAGGACCCTCAGCTATCCTCTGCTCCATTTCTACCGCCATCCCCGGGGTCCCATGGATCACCATCACTTCCAGTGTCCTCTACAGCCAAACCTGACCGCTCTTCTCACTCGCTGCTCCATACCGCTGTTTACACCTGCACTGTGCTTGGCTTCTTCCCCCGTCCATCCCTCATCACCTCTGGTGGAGTCTCCTCCATGGACCTCTCCCCTCACCTCATCCAGATCGGAGTCCCCACGCTAAGCATCCCCTTGCCCTCTTTTTCCTCCAACTACATTAATAACTGGGGACTCAATAACAAGGAACATCCGCTTTTTTAATGCTGTAATGCAATGCTTCCCTGGAGCCACAGTCCAGATATTCAGATAACAGTTTCAGTTATCCTGAAAAATCTCCCAGACTGAATACACTGCCGTCCTCCATCCACAGGATAATTTTTCATGTTGGGACGAATGATTCTTCACTTCGACGCTCCGAGGTGACCAAATCTGAGTTTAGAAAGCTTCTTCAGCTTTTAATCAGCAGTGGAAAATCCATCTTTATCAGTGGTCCACTTTCTCCTCACGGCTGTGAGTCAGAAAAGTTCAGCAGAGTCATCTATTTCCACACTTGGCTCCAGTCCATGTGCAGGGCACACAATGTTGGCTTCAAAGATAATTTTAACACGTTTTGGAATCGCCCATCCTTTTTTAAACCTGATGGTATTCACCCAAACAAGTTAGGCAGCTACATGTTAAAAACCAACCTGCAGCACGCTGTGCAATCACACCCACGTGACTGACTGCTTACTCACCTCACTCACGCACACCCACAGGTCCCTGTCTCTTCTTCTATGGTGCCTCCTCAGAGTAACACTGTACTCGTCAACTCCCTCCTGCAGGCCCCTGCTGTCACTACGCCCCTCTACACCACACCCCATTGAGACTGTTACGTCTGTCAGATCTCTCCGTCAGCACCGCAGTGGCGGAATGAACCTGGGCAACCTGCGGTCTCTGTGCCAGGCTCCCCGGACAGCTGACATCTTGGACTCACCGGCTCCTGTCAGGTTTGGCCTGGTGAATGCCAGACCACTGCAGAACAAAACCTTCATCCTAAAGGACTTCTTCATGTCCCGGGGTTTGGAACTCCTTCTTGTGACCGAGACCTGGTTAAATGTTGATGAGTCCGGCGCTTTTACTGGCCTCCCAAATACAATAAGGATTTTATAAATGACTTTTCTGCTTTTCTAGCTGAGATCATGCCTAAAGACGACCATGTTCTTATTGTCGGAGATTTTAATATTCATGTTTGTTGTGCTGATACCCCTCTGTCAAAGGACTTCTTAAACATTACTGACTCTTTTAGTCTTGTGCAGTCTGTGTCTGCTCCAACACATGAAGGCGGACACACTCTCGACCTTGTTTTATCGCATGGTTTGCCTGTTTTTAACCTAGAGATGTGTGACCCGGTGTTTTCTGACCATATGCCTGTGCTGTTTGAGGCTGCTCTCGGCTATATACAGTTGAAACTCACGCTGCTCCCTGTCGATGCCGTGTTATTAACCCATCCACTGCTGCTCAGTTCTCTTCCGTTTTTAGCCAGAACCGTGGCATTCCTGAGTCTCTATCTAATGACACATATGCTCTTAGTGCATGGTTTTTTGACACCTGCCAAACTGCCATAGACACTGTGGCTCCGTTAAAGACCAGACAGCCAAAAGCCAACTCCGAGCCCTGGCTAAATGACACAACCTGCGCTGCCAGACGTGAGTGTCGTATAGCAGAGCGCAAATGGAAAAAGGACAAACTGCATGTGTCATTCCAAATACTAAGAGACTGTTGCCATAATTACCAATCTACTGTGAGAGATTCAAAAAGAAAATATTTCTCTGACATTCTTCTGTCAAACTGTCACAAGCCCCGTGTGCTGTTCAACACCATCAACTCTGTTTTAAATGCACCACAGACTGCCTGTATTGACCCCTCCCCAGCGGCCTGTGAAAATTTTCTTCACTTTTTCATCAATAAGGTCACTTCCACTAGGTCCTTCTGTTCACCACCTGCATATGATCCTACTGTCTCTGTCCCTTGCTCTGCCATTTTCAACATGTTTGAGCTTGTGACTTTGTCCTCTGTACAAGAGACTGTGTGCTGGATGAAGCCCTCAGGTTCCCCAAACGATGTCATTCCTCCTCGACTTTTTAAAGAGGTTTTTACCACCATTGGGCCGTCTGTACTTGTAATTATTAACTTCAGTCTATCCTCAGGTGTAGTCCCTATGACTTTTAAACATGCAGTAGTGCAGCCTTTGATCAAAAAGCCTGGCCTAGATCCTGCAATTCTGGCTAATTTCAGGCCTATTTCTAAACTGCCATTTTTATCAAAAATCCTTGAGAAAATAGTTTACTCTCAACAAATGGCATTTTTAGATGAACAAAATATCCTGTAAGTTCTTCAATCTGGGTTTAAAGCCCTACATAGCACTGAAACTGCATTTTTAAAAGTTTTTTTTTTTTTTTAAAGATATTTTTGGGGCATTTTGAGCCTTTATTTGATAGGACAGACAAGTGTGAAAGGGGGAGAGAGAGAGGGGGTGACATGCAGCAAAGGGCCACAGGCTTTGTACATGGGGCGCCTGCTCTACCACTAAGCCACTGGCGCCCCGATTTTTAAAAGTTTTTTAATGGCATCTTTTTAGCCACCGACTCTGGTCAATGTGTCATTCTTGTGCTTTTAGATTTGACTCCTGCATTCGACACAGTGGACCATGGCATACTGATCTCTCGTTTGGAGCAGTGTGTTGGCATCAAGGGCACTGCCCTGGAATGGTTTAAGTCCTACCTGTCAGACAGAACTTTTAGTGTCAGCCTTGGTGATTCTGTGTCGTCCTCTGCTCCTCTCTCATGTGCGTTCCGCGGGGTTCCGTTTTAGGCCCTCTTATTTTCTCCCTCTACCTATTGCCACTCAGGTACATACTGAGGAAACACGGCATCTCATTCCATTGCTATGCACATGACAGTCAGATCTATGTGCCCCTCAAAAAGTCAGACTCGTACTCCACCAAACCATTGATAAACTGTCTCAATGACATCAAAGACCAGATGTCTTTAAATTTTCTAAATTTTAATGAGAAAAAAAAAACTGAGGTGATGGTTTTTAGTGGTCCCTCTGCATCCCCTACTGTTGCTGTAGGTTATCTGGCCCAGTATGTTAAGCCTGCTATTAAAAACCTTGGAGTCAAAGTCGACTCAGACCTTAAGCTTTACAAGCAGATAAATGCAGTTGTAAAGGCAAGCTTCTTCCAGTTGAGGCAGTTGACAAAAATTAAGCCCATACTGACAAGGAAGTGTTTTGATTCAGTCATCCATGCCTTTGTCACCACTCGGCTGGACGACTGCAACGCACTATATGTTGTTGTTGTGGTGAACGGGTCCTCCATTGCTCGTCTGCAGCTGGTACAAAATGCTGCTGCACGACTTTTAACTGGTACATGCAAGCATGAGCACATTACACCAATTATAGCATCACTTCATTGGCTGCCAGTTCATTTTAGGATCCATTTTAAAGTTATTTTATTTGCTTTTAAAGCTCTTAACGGCCTTACCCCATCCTACCTCTCTGAGTTGCTACAGCCTTTTATGCCCACCCATTCCCTCAGGTCAGCTAACCAGCTGCTCCTGACAATGCCCAAAACCAGGCTCAAGCACAGAGGAGATTGCTGTGGCAGCTCCCAAACTGTGGAACGATCTGCCACTGCACATCAGGCAGGCATCCTCACTGCCTGTTTTTAAAAATCTTCTTAAAACCCACCTGTTTTCCCTGGCTTTTAACACTGTGTAAGATGTTGTTGTTGTTTGTGTTTTTTACACTTTCTATTTTCTATTGTGCATTTTATAGTGCTTCTTATTTTCTCTGTACAGCACTTTGGGACCTCAGTGGTTGTTTTAAAGCGCTTTATAAATAAAGTTGGAGTGGACTGGATTGGATTGGAGTGGATTGGAGAGAGACCTGATATTTAACAGTCCACATTTAATTCTCCTGTTTTGTCTTTCTGTCATAGCAGAGGTTTTAATTTTTATGAGGTTGTTATGCACAACTCCTCTGTTTAATTTTAGATTTAGATAATTTAGGTGGTCGGGGGACAGACACCATTTGTATAAAACTATGGGTGGGTAACTGCACTAGAAGCTCAGAGAAGCGTGTAGGACTGCAACTCTGAGTCGTGGTCTCAACTCTGGGTTGTCAGGGTTTTGAATTATTAATTACCTTGGCCAGGTTCCTAGATATGAGGGCAGCTCCATCCAAAGTGGGATGAATGCTGTCTCTCCTAATAAGACCGGGTTTTCCCCAGAAAGTTTGCCAATGGTTAACAAACCCACATTGTTTGCTGGACACCACCTGGACAGCCAGCAATTAAATGATGACATGCGGCTAAACATGTTATCAGTGGTCAGATTTGGGAGGGGTCCAGAGAAAACTATGGAGTCTGACATAGATTTTGCGTATTCACACACCAAGGCAACATTAATTGTAGTGACCTCCAATTGGCGTGACCGGGTGTCATTGCCGCCAACGTGAATAACGATCTTACTAACGTTTAGCCTTAGCCAGCAGTTTTAATTTTGATTCAATGTTGCCTGCTCTGGCCCCAGGGATACATTTGATTATGGTCGCTGGTGTTGCTAACTTCACGTTCCTCAGAATAGAGCTGCCAATAATCAGAGTTTTCTCCTCAGCGGGTGTGTCACTGAGTGGGGAAAAGCAGTTAGAAACATGAACAGGCTGGTGGTGAACCGTGTGCTTTGGCTTGGAGCTGTGATTCTCCCGGACAGTTACCCAGCCTCCTGGCTGCACGGGGGTTACCGGAGGACTGCTAGCAGAGGCTATGCTATGTGGCTCCGCACCGGCTACAGGGGGCTGGCTAACTACCGCCGCTCCCGAGTGATTTTCCATGGTGCGGAGCCACACTTCTTATTCACTGAGCCTCGCCTCCAATGTAGCAAATAAGCTACACTTATTACAGTTATCACTGTCGCTAAACTAAAACTAAACATCTGGCACACTGAGCAAGAAAGAGCAGAAGAAGAAGCCATCACTAACTGTTAAGCTAATGTAGCTAACAAGGCTAATAATGTGCAAACAACAGCGAAGAGATTAGCAAGGAAGTCGTAAAAAGAAGGAGAGCTATAAGTGCTTAAACAGAACTAGTGTGGGTTAAGACTTGAATTAGATGTTAAGCAACTGGAGTGAGGAAAAAACAGAAAGCAAGCTAGTAGAATTTGCAAGAGCAGCACAGAGACGTTGTCACAGAAATCACCGGAAATGACACAACATGCTTTCTGCAATACGTCAGCACATCAGTCATTCAAGGTGCACACCAGAGCAGGAATTTCATGAGAGCCACGAGGACCATGGCTCTCTTGCCCTCCTCATTTGGCCCTGTGCCTCTGAAAAAAATATCTGCCCTAAGGCCACAGTGGCCTTGATGCCCTGCCCGCACTGCCCCAGGTGATTTTGCAGTTTTCTCCTCTGCCTATTTCCTGTCAATACGGCTTTGACACCTGCGTCTATTGAGAAAAAAAATGCAATGACATTCTGGAGTCTTATTGAGCAACATCAAATGAGACGATGCGTACATCACCAGTGGTGGGTTTGATTCGAGCCTGGCATGAACCGCTTGGACGGGCTGTAACGACAGTTTGACACCAATCTATCACCTGCCAACCAGGAGACTTCATCAAATGCCCGGGCAGGGATCGGTTCCGAGACCTGGTATTAAACAACCCAAGGCAAGTTTAATAAACACCGTAATAACAGTAAGCTCTGCTATTATTGGCGTAACTTTTTAAAGTTTCGGTTTTATGTAGGCTGTCATCATTGTGCAGCGGTGGGGCCGCGGTGCAGATGAAGGGAATGTAACTTCAAGATGACTCTAGTTAACGACAACTACGCTTGTTACTGTGAGTAAGTGCAATAAAACCTCTGCCAGCCAAGCCAATACTTTATCAATAGCTACATGTGATCAGCATGTAGAAGCCATATTTCAATCTGCTCTGTCCACAGTCTCTCATTCAGCGCTATTATCATTTATGATCGCAGTCAACACAAGCACATCACGCTCGTGGTGCTAACAGCAAAGTGTTAAAGACAAACTAAAATGAAAGCTGTCTGTATGTAGGCTAACACTTTATCTGTACATGTACCTGAGGCAGCCGACCTGCAGACAGTGAGTGTCCTCAGTAGAGGAGGGACAGAGAGCAGGATGAATGACTGATACTGATGTTTGTCTTCATGCTGTGATAACGTGACTTTCTTCACTCAGTATTGTGATGTCAGGAGAAATATTTATATTCCAGTGAGATATTATTGGGTTTTAAATAGCGACTTTGTTGTTGTAAACATGACTGTTGCTGCCATGGGCTGTATAAAACTATATCCTGTGTAACTGACCTGTAAGGAAAGCACCAGGAGGTGAGGTGTGTGGATGTGTGTGTGTGGAGGAGAGGAGAGAGGGAGATGCTGGTAGAGAGATAGTGTTTGTTATTAGATTCTGTTAATGTCACTTATGCTTCTGTGCGCTGATAGCTCTTTTTAGTCTGTTTCTGTTTCTCTCATGTTGAGGAGGGCCATGTCTGTGTATATAAATATATATGTGTATGCAAAAAAAAAAAAAAAAAGAATCGGTTGCTCGCTGCTAAAAATGTGGCCCGTCGACATTATTGAAATAGTAGCCTAATTGAATAGCCCTGCTGTAGTTTGTTTGTTAGCTATCTAACAACACATCAAAAATAGGCTAATTGTAAACCAGTCTTGTTCAGTGAATCAGTTTATCATGTACACTCAAAAAATATTTAGGCCTTATATTTAAGATTGTTTGCTTATAAATACATAAACCTGGTTGTTCTATATTTAAAACACATTGGGTTTATTAGTGCTATTAAATAAATCACCTTATTACTTATTATACTCATTATTATTACTTGAGTTTGTTTTATTTATTCATTTCACAGATAGTTATACATTATTAGTCCTTAAATTCATTATGAACGTGGACTTAAAATCATTGTTTTACTTTATGGCCTTGCTGCCCTGGCTTTTGGCCTTTGTGCCCTCAAAAAATTGACAGCACGGAAGGCCAAGTGGCCCTGCCCCTAAAATGACGAAATTCTAGGCCTGGTGCACACTATGGTAGGTTTCTTAATTTTTGATTGTTGGTGATGCTGGTGCAGAGCACTGTTGTTAAATGCTGTCTTGTTATGTCTTGCTGTTGTTATCAGTTGTGGTTGTACTTGTTCTATGGTTGTCTAATGTTTATCCTTAATTATAATGTTTCTTATGTATTTTTCTGATGATGCCACAGACACAAAAAGAATTTCCGAAAGGATAAATAAATGAACTAACTAACTAATTGTATTTATATAAAGCCAGAAGTAACTGATCAATTAACTGTACTTCAAAAATGCCTTAAAGACATAAAAACCTGAATGAGCACCTGATGTTAAATTCAGACAAAGCTTAAGTTATTGTTCTTGGCCCCAAACAACTCAGACTCTTTATGTGATGATATAGTTTCCCTGGATGGCATTGCTCTGGCCTCTAGCACTACTGTAAGAAACTTTGGAGTAATATTTGACTGAGATTTGTCTTTTAATTCTCATTTAAAACAAACCTCACGGACTGCGCTTTTTCATCTGCAGAATATTGTGAAAAATTAGGCCTATCCTGACCCGAAAAGATGCAAAAAAAACCCCTGGTCCACGCTTTTGTTACCTGGATTATTGTAACTCCCTATTATCGGGTAGCTCTAATAAATCTTTAAAAACTCTCCAGCTAATTCAGAATGCAGTGGCACGTGTACTAACAGAAACTAAGAAACAAGATCATATTTCTCCTGTTTTAGCTTCTCTGCACTGGCTCCCTGTAAAATCCAGAACTGAATTTAAAATCCTACTGTTAACTTACAAAGCTTTAAATGGTCAGGCTCCGTCATATCTTAGAGGGCTCATAGTGCCCTATTCAGGGTTTCCGTGGGTCATTAAAAAGCATTAAAAGTCATTAAATAGATTTTGCGAAAATTAAGGCCTTAAATGGCATTAAAAAGCATTAAATTCGATGTCCAGAGGCATTAAAAAATTAAATACACTTGATGGAAAAAAACATTGTTATTCACGATTTATTTTGATTATATAAACATTTAATAATTTTGATTGAAAGTATAATGTGATGATTGACAGGCGGAACCCTTTAATTGGCTGTTGTTTACAGCTGGTGCACAAAGTCACAACACCTGATGCTTGGAATGCAATGTGCCGTGAGCATGCTCATGCTGTGGCGAAAGAGCGGAGGGAATATTAGCAAATGTCGGAGAAATGGGAAAATGCAAGTTTCAGCAGAAGTGGTTGGATGAGGAAGTATTCAGAACGTGGTTAAAGCCCGTCGACGGTAAACCCGGAGAGGCGTTTTGCAGTGTGTGCAAAAAGATCTTCAAACTTTGCAAAATGGGCATCAATGCGGTGAAATCACACATGCTGTCAGATAGTCACAAGTCGGCGATTAAAGGCAGGCAGCAGTTAACTGTGCCGAATTTCTTTGCCGTGACCAGCAACGCAACTTCTGCTGTCGCCACCACAACTGCAGCTGCTGCTGCTACCACCGCCACACCTGCCGCTACAGTGACCGCCTCCAGCCTTTGCAGGTTAGAGTTAGTTTTTCACATCATTCTTCAGGCTGGTTTTGTTATTTTTGAAATGTGCAAATAAATTCTGAGACTGTAAACTGTATTGTGAGCCATTTCTAATTCACTACAGAGTGACAGTTAATGTAAATTTGGATTTTCTCAAATATTCAAGATTAGCATTGTCAAATGCTTACGATTTTGTTTATATGGCATTAAAAAGCATTAAATTAGATTTGCTGATACCTGCAGAAACCGTGCTGTTATCCCACCAGAACACTGCGCTTTGAGAATGCAGGGTTACTTGTGGTCCCTGAAGTCTCCAAAAGTAGATCAGGAACCAGAACCTTCAGCTATCAGGGTCCTCTCCTGTGGAATCATCTTCCTGTTGCGGTCCGGGAGGCAGACATCGTCTCCACATTTAAGACTAGACTTAAGACTTTCCTTTTTGAGAAAGCTTATAGTTAGGGTGGGCTCAGACTTGCCTTGTACCAGCCCCTAGTTAGGCTGACTTAAGGGCCGTCCACACCAAGAACTATATAACTATAAATATAACTATAAATATACAGTTTTAAAAATCGTTCTAAACTCAAGTGTTCGGCAGCGTCCACACTACAACTATAATGACAACGATGGTGGTGGATGATATCGTTTGGATCACTTTCAGAGCGATTTGATGAACGATAGAAACACTGACAGCCAATCAAAATCCATCCGAAATGACAGGTCGAGACGTTCATCACGTCACGTGCCACTAAGAAAGCTCCAGGATTTTTTTTATACCCACTTAAAAATGTGCAAATATCCGTAACAATATAGTTTTGTGACAGACCTTGAACTGATTTTGTTTCGCAAATACCGGGTAAATAACTGCAATAAAATACATTTTGCAGGGGAATACGTCTCCTCTTTTCCCCTCCATTCATAAAATTCAACCTGTGCGCTAGAGCTCTGCATGGGACTGTTTTCTTCAGCCCGCTCCTGCCCACTCCCGCTGAATTTCTGACCATTACCGCCTGCAATTTCATATATTTTTCTACCTTTATATACTAATCACGCAGTGATTGAGGTTAAGGCAAGCCCGGCGCCAGAATGAAGTTACTGTGAGGGGCAAATCTTTATTATGCAACATAGGTTCACACAGTGAGTTATAAAGAGCGCGCAGCCGTGCGTAATTGTCTTTCGTAATGACAGCTCGTCACCGGTGAAACACAATAAACTGCACGTCTTCATTCATGTTTGTCTCATGACAGATGGAGCTTACAGACACACAGGTGGAGCAAGCGGTAAATTGGTTTTCTTTTTCTTTCTCGCAACATAAAGCAATAACAGGTCATCAATATCCATTTTATCCATCACTCTGCTCCCCTGCTGACCGCAATGAGCAGTGTGTGTTTGGCGTAACCTAGCAACACAATGATATCGTTCATTGGTGTGGATGCTGCCATTGTTCTCGTTATAGTTAATGTTACAGTTATCTTTCTTGGTGTGGACGGCCCTTTAGGCCTAGTCTGCCGGCGGACCTCCTATGACACACTGAGCAACTTCTTTGCTTCTCTCTCTCTCTCTCTCTCTCTCTCTCTCTCTCTCTCTCTGTCTCCTTTGCTAACACTTATATCCTGTTACTTAAATCGCAGCGGTGCCTGGATAGTGTGACGTGTGTGGTTGTGTTGCTGCCGTGGCCCTGCCTGATGCCTCCTGCTGCTGTTATCAATAGTCATACTTTTACTATTATACACATATGATTATTGTCACATATGTATTCTATCAGATATTAATACTTTCAACATATTGTACCACAATAGCTGTAATTATTATTATATTAGTCCATACCCATTGGTAGCTTTGTCACCTTCTACCTATGCCAATCCTCAATGCCTATGTGCAGTTTCACATAGATTGACCACATCAGTGAGTAGAAAAACGTGGGACAGACAGAATGACTGACTGACAGAATGACACACTGACAGTTTCCGTGATTATGTACAACATACCATACCGTGACTTAGTCATACCAAAATTTAGAAAAAACCCCAAAACATTCGGCCACAGGGGGAGCCACAGAGATCGGCCGCATTTTAACCATTTTTATAACATTTTTCTGTTGTTATAGCGCCACCCAGTTGCCAATTAGAGTTAAATTTCTCCAGTCACCTTGAGGCGTCCTGTTCTACGTATCTACCAAGTTTAGTAAAAATCGATACAGCGGTTAGGCCTAGATAACCCCATTAGATAACCCCCCATTTTGTTTGATGGGGTCAATAATGGAGGGGTCCCCTCGGATTACGTGTGGTCATATGCCTGCAAAATTGCATGGTGATCAGTGAAACCCTTGAGATGTTATACACCTTTATGTGATGAGCCACGCCCTCTGCAATATTCATTGTCTTATAGAAGCTCAGGTTTAGTAAGTTTTCCAACTTTTGCCAAGAGGGAACTTTAAATGGTGGTCCTTAGATTATGTTCACCGAGTTTCATGCAGATTGGTCAAACTTCCTAGGAAGAGATTGATTTTAAGTGTTTTTCAAAAAATTCAAAATTGCGGAAAATCTAAATAACCGGAAGTTATGGGTTCTTGGGCAGATTTGTTCCTCATGAGGAGAGGCATCTCTGTGCAAAGTTTCATGTCTCTACGACATACGGGGCATGAGATATGCCCGTTCCAAGTTTGCAAATTCAGTCAGTTGCTATCGCGCCCCCCTTTGGCCAATTGATGTAATATTGCTTCATTCGCATCCTCCCATGACCCTCTACCACTGTGCCAAATTTCACATGGATTGACCAAGTCAGTGAGGAGAAAAACGTAGAACAGACACACAGACAGACACACCCACAGACAGACAAGAGTTTTTGTCATTATATAGTAAGATTATTACTTTAATTATTGTTGTTGTAAGCTATTAACATTACTGTCTGTCCTGCATTTCTCTCTGTCTCTCTTTCTGTCTTATTGTGTCATACGGATTACTGTTAATTTATCATGTTGATCTGTTCTGTACGACATCTATTGCACGTCTGTCCGTCCTGGAAGAGGATCCCTCCTCAGTTGTTCTTCCTTAGGTTTCTACCATTCACTTTAAAAAAGAAATATACAGCAGGCCTATATGTTAGCAATTTCTTAATTTCTGTCAAAAAAACTGAACATAATTGCTATTTTAATGTTTAAAATATATTCATGATAAAAAATAAAAAATAAAAATTTCATAGGATAAGGGCACATTGAAGACCTGTACACAAGTTTAGAGCCTTCACTCTCTGCTATACACTCTCCTGCATTAGAAAAGTATGCAGTTATTGCAACCAAAGAGCTACAAGAATAATGGCCAAGTGTTGAGTAAAAGAAAATAAATAAATCCAAGGCACTCTTCAAAATCAAAAATATATAAAAGTTTTAATCACAGGGGCTAGTTCATTATGGAACAATAAAAACAGGCTTAAAATCAGCCAACATGTTTCAACCAACACACGGTCTTCATCAGGGCTGTCCAGTGGTGGTTGATTTTTCGGTAGAGCCAGTTCAGCGTTAGCTTGGCTGTCAGTGGCGAATGCTATCTATGGATGGTGAAGTGTGAGGTTAGCCCTCATGTTCGTAGTATTCCCAGAATATTTTATTCTCATGTGACACTGCTTGCAAATCACATGTATCATATCCAAGTCCTCCTTTCCTTCTGTGTTTAAAAATTCCAAAGTAAGTTCAGATGTTTGACTTAAACGTTGACAACACATTTCTGATTTCTTTCTCTGGTACCGCCATCTTTGTTTTTATGAACTTCCTGCCAAATAGCACTGACTGAGGCCTCTGATGCCCTCACCAGGAAAGAAAACATCAGCAACATCTAGTGGACTGAAAAAGCAAAGCAAGTCGTGTTATAATGTGTATTTGCAAAAATTAATAATAATAAAAGATCAATACTTGGCATAAATGTATCAATACAATAGCGCCGCGCAAAATATCTTGGTACTATGCTCTATCAACTTGTTTTCATACAGTCACACACTTTGAAAAACGCTGCTCTACATGCAGAGTGCAATTATTTTGTGAGAAACTCCCCATGATAAAAAGTGGCAAAATAAAATTGAGTTTGTATTAAACTGTTGTTCAACTGATATTTAACAGCAGAATGGTGCAGAGGTTAGAACTGAAGCCTCTCAATAACATCTTACTTCCCGCTTCACTACATAAAGGGCAAACTACTTCCTGCACTGGCACCAATTGGTGGCATTGAACCTAAAAAATGAGCTGTGGGCTTGACCAATATGAGAATACGATACTAAAAATTGTGCTCTGTGTGTTCTGAGTGAGCTAAGTCAAGTCGCTCCCTTACATGTTTTCCCTCTATGCTTCACACCTACTCTCTTCATCACCAAGGCCCACTATAATGTGTGCTTTGGTGCAGACATGTTGCAGGTTGTTTGATACTTTTCTTATTCTTCTTAGACAGCTTCCCCAATCTCTCATGGCACATATTAATGCCAGGAGGGCAGAGAGAGAGGGAATATCTCAGTAATAAAAACAGACCCTGACCACATATTTTAAGCTACGCAGGCAGAGCGTGTTTGAAACAGATTTCTTTAATGCCCCCTTTCCTTCATCTTTCACTTTCACACACTTTCCCACTTTCTGAATATTTTACCACACTGTTCTGTCAGTCCTCTTCTATTGTACACGTTTTTGTTTTTTTTTCCATGTTACTCCGGCTCTTTTACTTTTCAGTGTGACACATCAAGCTGAATGACCTTGCCTCTCACCTGGATGTTTCTGTTTTTACCACAATAGGAGCTAATCTGTGGCACGCTGTGTGTTTCCCTGCAGCAGTCAGAGGAGGTTGCACAGACAGAGGGCCCCCAGCAGCTCCACCTGCCATCCAGTGATTCATCAGAGAAGCAGCAGCCTAAGAGGTTACACGTTTCTAACATCCCTTTCCGTTTCCGAGACCCTGACCTCCGGCAAATGTTTGGGGTGAGATGACAACTGCACCACACACACACACACACACACACACACACACACACACACACACACACACACACACACACCATACACTATGGGCAATCATATAATTAGCTAGAATTACAGCACTGTGCAATACTCCTGCTCCTGCTTGTTCTTCTCAAGAACTCATGAGCAAATGCACTCTTTGTACAACATTAGCAAAAAGTAGAAACACAATCAAAATATTTCTTAACACTCCACAAGTTATTTGAACAATGTACAGTACAGGCCAAAAGTTTGGACACACCTTCTCATTCAATGCGTTTTCTTTATTTTCATGACTATTTACATTGTAGATTCTCACTGAAGGCATCAAAACTATGAATGAACACATGTGGAGTTATGTACTTAACAAAAAAAGGTGAAATAACTGAAAACATGATTTATATTCTAGTTTCTTCAAAATAGCCACCCTTTGCTCTGATTACTGCTTTGCACACTCTTGGCATTCTCTCCATGAGCTTCAAGAGGTAGTCACCTGAAATGGTTTTCCAACAGTCTTGAAGGAGTTCCCAAAGGTGTTTAGCGCTTGTTGGCCCCTTTGCCTTCACTCTGCGGTCCAGCTCACCCCAAACCATCTCGATTGGGTTCAGGTCCGGTGACTGTGGAGGCCAGGTCATCTGCCGCAGCACTCCATCACTCTCCTTCTTGGTCAAATAGCCCTTACACAGCCTGGAGGTGTGTTTGGGGTCATTGTCCTGTTGAAAAATAAATGATCGTCCAACTAAACGCAAACCGGATGGGATGGCATGTCGCTGCAGGATACTGTGGTAGCCATGCTGGTTCAGTGTGCCTTCAATTTTGAATAAATCCCCAACAGTGTCACCAGCAAAACACCCTCACACCATCACACCTCCTCCTCCATGCTTCACAGTGGGAACCAGGCATGTGGAATCCATCCGTTCACCTTTTCTGCGTCTCACAAAGACACGGCGGTTGGAACCAAAGATCTCAAATTTGGACTCATCAGACCAAAGCACAGATTTCCACTGGTCTAATGTCCATTCCTTGTGTTTCTTGGCCCAAACAAATCTCTTCTGCTTGTTGCCTCTCCTTAGCAGTGGTTTCCTAGCAGCTATTTGAGCATGAAGGCCTGATTCACGCAGTCTCCTCTTAACAGTTGTTCTAGAGATGGGTCTGCTGCTAGAACTCTGTGTGGCATTCATCTGCTCTCTGATCTGAGCTGCTGTTAACTTGCGATTTCTGAGGCTGGTGACTCGGATGAACTTATCCTCAGAAGCAGAGGTAACTCTTGGTCTTCCTTTCCTGGGTCGGTCCTCATGTGTGTCAGTTTCATTGTAGCGCTTGATGGTTTTTGCGACTCCACTTGGGGACACATTTAAAGTTTTTGCAGTTTTCCGGACTGACTGACCTTCATTTCTTAAAGTAATGATGGCCACTTGTTTTTCTTTAGTTAGCTGATTGGTTCTTGCCATAATATGAATTTTAACAGTTGTCCAATAAGGCTGTCGGCTGTGTATTAACCTGACTTCTGCACAACACAACTGATGGTCCCAACCCCATTGATAAAGCAAGAAATTCCACTAATTAACCCTGATAAGGCACACCTGTGAAGTGGAAACCATTTCAGGTGACTACCTCTTGAAGCTCATGGAGAGAATGCCAAGAGTGTGCAAAGCAGTAATCAGAGCAAAGGGTGGCTATTTTGAAGAAACTAGAATATAAAACATGTTTTCAGTTATTTCACCTTTTTTTGTTAAGTACATAACTCCACATGTGTTCATTCATAGTTTTGATGCCTTCAGTGAGAATCTACAATGTAAATAGTCATGAAAATAAAGAAAACGCACTAAATGAGAAGGTGTGTCCAAACTTTTGGCCTGTACTGTACATATTTTAAGTTTTTGAGATATGCTCATATTTATGAGCAGAGTGTCTTTATAAAGTTAACATATCGTGCTGTCATTTTAAGTTCAACACTTCCTGAATTTCTTTCAGATTAAAAGCTCCTTATAACCTCGGAGAAAAGAATCCCTCCATTTTCTAAATAGGCTTTTATTGTGAAACATTTGTAGGAACTTGGTTGTGGAGGATTCAGTAGCTTGAATGTTTACATACGGCACTTCAAATGTAGCTCCTGCCATCTGCTGACACTTTTAGGTGAGTACAACAACATTTCGGCTGGCACATGAACAGACACAGTGACTCAAATAATAGTAAAAGTAATAAAAATAGGACAAGAATAACCCGATGACATCACACACATTGTGTAAGACGACCGGGGATAACTGGTGAGTACCATTGTGTAGTGTGTCATGTCTGTCAGCCAAGTCACGGCACGATTTTATGACTCCACAATCGTGTAATGTGACATAGTGACTTTCAGAACGGGCAGAAAAGTCGTGTAGTGTGTACCAGGCATAATGCAAGTCCTGAGTCTGACCTGTCTATCAGTGAGTCCTCCTCCACCTTTTTTTAGACTCCACCGTAGACAATGGCAGCATTTCTTCTACCACGTAGCTAGCCAAAAGCTTCATGACTGCTTTCGGACTGATAGGTTTAACGTTATCTCCGTTATTAGAACCAAAAGGAAGCTGAAGGACCAGTGTTCTAAAAGTAATGGAAGTAACTGATGGCTTGTTTGAAAATGTATTCAAGTATTTGATTACTCAAACAGCAAACTAACGCGTTAGGTTACTCGTTACTGCAGAAAGTAATCAAAGTACTCTAACATTATACTTTGTAACTTTATACCCAACTCTGCGTGCAAGGTACCCTGGGTGTGTTGGTTGTTGACATTCTGGGATGCCATGTCAACTTGTTACACGCATTGTCTGTTTTCAAAATACACTTCTGTTTTCACAGGAAATGTACAGTTTGTATACAGTCTCTTTCAAAATAAACACATTATGTTGTTACAACAACATTTTTTTCCCTTCAACAACAAACGCACGTGGTTATATTTAGCCAACAAAAGCAAGTGTTTGGGATTAGGAAAAAAGAACAGGGTTTGGCTTTACAATATTACAGAAAGTGAACACCGTTTCCCCCTGATGCCGCTGGTTGTGTATCATGTCAACATGAAGGGACAGCATTTTTTTTTTATGGTGTCTGATGCTGGAAATCACTACCCAGGTGTCCATATTTGACAACATCATTGTGAGACCAGGGGCCTGTATCATGAAGCGAGATCAACCTTTCCTGGGTTACCCAGACCTATCCTGGGTTGACTAACTCTAACAATGGCAATCAGGATAATCGGTATCACGACGCTGGATATCAACTCGGTAAATCAACCCAGGGCTGCTTTATCAAGAGCCGTGAATGCGCACGCAGCGGACCAATCACAATCATGAGAGAAGCGCAGCGTCACTGAGCGTCCTCACAGAGCGCCGTATGTGAGGAGAAAAAAGTATTTCTCATGTGAGGATCAGAGATGAATTCTACTAAAATATGAGGAGGAGAAAAGCAACATTAGAGAAAAGGCCAACACCGTGGCAGCTGCAGGAGGAGGAAACATGCGTGGCAATGCATAACGGGATTAATAATGTTTAGTTTTAGTTTAGATTAGTTTATTAGCACATAATGTTAAAAACAGACAGTATAAAATTTACAAGATTAAAAAAAGAAAAGTGCCGGAGAGGTTAGAAGCCACTAAAAGCTTATCAAAGAAATTCCCCTGTCAAAACATCAATGAAATCACATAATAGAGAAGAAAAAAACGGGTCAGGAAAGAAGAAATAGAGGAGGAGAGAGGGAAAAATCAAGACAAAACAAGGAAAGCAAGCAAGCAAATAAAATTATGTATAGGTTAAATTACTCATCACTGGTTCAAGTAGCTACAGTACCTGTACCTGTACATCACACCCTTGAATCCCATGAAATCAATGCTGCGCAGATGAATTGCGTGTATTACAATAATCATCTAACATCATTGTGTCTGATGAATTGGTCTTTTTTGTCATAACGTTATATATGCTATAATGAAGCTTAAAGCTGACGCCACAATTAAATCATATCAACACCAAATTGATAGTCTGAATAAAATCATCCTGATATTGAGCTGTGTCAGAAATTAACAGCTGTGCAAAAATATACCTAGTCTCCCTCTTTAAAAAACAAAAAGGAAAATCCCTCAAACACAAGAACGAAACACAACAAACAAAAGTGTAGACATGATAGGCTACTTTCCACATTTCCAGCAGCAAAGCTGTCAGTTAGGCCCATTATCTTTAACAGGGATCATTTCCTCCAACAAAAGAAAATGTTGGCACTAATTAATGGTGCTATTAAGTGTCCGCAAATTGTCAGTTTCTTTCTTATGAAGGGGTGGGATGAAAGTTCCAATTCTTTCCACTCCTTTTTGAACAGTCTTTTCATTGTCCGTTGTTGTTGCTTTCTTTTCTTTTTTAATATTCAAAATAAACTTTCAAATCAAAATCAATCAAATCAATTAAACTAGTACAGAGTAAATTACCATGGTGATCTACCCCGATAAGAACTGAACCGGCTTCGTGAGACCGAAAGCCCAGGGTTAACCCAGAAGCTACCTCGCTAAGACATTAATCCTGCTTCGTGATACAGGCCCCAGGTTGGACATGGACAACATTTGACACGAAAAGTCGCAGTCTTGGCTTTCTGTTTAAAAAGAATTAACGCTGTAGCTCTTTGTTTGTTCTTTTAGATAAATTTTAAACAGGATCATGAAAACAACAACCCCCTGCAGGCAAAAGCCAGATGTAAGCAGGTGTTTATGTTTTGTGTTGTTTTTTTTTTCTGTGCAGTGGCAAAGTGGCTTTGTATAGAGTCTGGAACTGGTAGTAGAAATCTGTAGTTTCAATGATGTATATGAAGTCAATAACATATGAAATGCATCACTGAATATTAATTTTACGTGAATTGCCAGTAAATATAGGCATCCACAAACATACATTCGAAAGTGGACTCTGATAATCTCTCTCTCTCTCATTCATATTATCTCTTTCATATTACTGGCTCTGCTTTGAATAGAAAATGTCATGTTTAAGTGTGGCCATGCACCTCAAGTTGTCTCCCTGAGCTACCTCACAAGCCTTGTTCTATGAAGCTGTACATAATTCACACCTTCACCTCTGTTTGCCCCCTAACCCAAATTAGACAGAGCTTATTAATGTTTCATCGTCCATGCCTGTCTTCAAGTGGTTCTTGGAGAGTTGGACTGGGGGATGCTCCAGTTCTCTTTACCTGAGTGAAACAAACATTTAGTGAATGAGCCCGATGCAGGAAAGGTACAATGCAGTTATTACTTTGCTTCATTCATTTAGAGACAATCTAAATAGAAACCAAGTTTTTAAAACATCTTCCTCAACTTTCCACATCAGCAGTGTGTCAAGGGACTATTCAAGTTATCTTGCATTGAAACCTGCATTATGACCACTTAATAAGGTTTATGTTTGTTTATAAATGAAGTGGAGGAGCCTACAAGTGTTTTGTTTAGTTTGTCTCAGAGGCTGCAGAGGGACTCCACAGCTCTGTTCAGTTGTCTGCTGCTGCTGCGAGAGATCAAATTTCATTAGGGGCTGGGAAAAGTGTGAGGGAGACAGCAGTCATTCAGTTTGTTGCCCTAACCAAAGATACTGGATTGGATTACTACTGTACTATACAGTATATACTATGCTGTACTATATTATTACTGGTTTATCCACCGTCTTTGCCCTGACGTCTTGGTGTCGTTCTGCTTCTTCTTCTTCTTCTTGTGTAACCTTGTGTGTATTGGCGGTTAATACAGTATTACCGCAACCTAGTGGATTGGAAGCGCATTACACCTATAATAGGCTTTTATTGGGAAAATAGCTCAAATGCGACCCCCAGTGGTAAAATTAGGTATATAATTCGATATATCGGTTCAGTCAGATATTTGGCTTTAAATCAAACCGGTTGGAAAATTTTCAAACCGACACAAGCCTAAATTGAACAGAGCTTCCCAGTTTGACAGTTTGACAGCAGTTCACAGAGAAGTTGGCATGATTGACAGCTATTTGAGTTGCCTCAGTTCTGATTGGTTGCTTCCATGGTAGATTCTAGTGAATGTCAATAAGGAGGAGGGATAGGATTTTTTATGCCTATAACCATAGCGATAACCATTGCCAGAGGAATTATGTTTTCTGGTTTTACGTTCATCCCATCCTTGTGAACATGATATCTCAAGAACACTGTGAGGATATTTCTTCATATTTGGCAACGAATGTTAACTTGGACTCAACGATGAACGATTAGTTTTTGGTGGTAATAGGACCAAGGTCATGGTCAATGTAACCTTGTGTATTTTATTCTCGTGAATGCAATATCTCAAGAACAGCTTGAGGGAATTTCTTCAAACTTGGCACAAATGTCCATGACATTTTATATCAAAAAGGTCAAAGGTCAACTTCACTGTGACATCATAATGTTCTGCATCAAACACTTTTCTGGCTATTATTCAGTGTCATATCTCAGGAACAGAAGGGGAAATATTTGGCCACATACTTAATTGGTAACAGTAATTTGGGGTGTCTTGAAACTGTTGTGATTGTATAGATCTTCTGTGCTGCGGGGGAGCAGTGGATGTTGAGCAATAATGTTTTCACAGACATGAATGTAAACCCTGGGCTGGTGATTCCAGTTTTCACAGACTATCTGTAGTGACAGGATCAGCAAATATGACAAAAAATATTTTCATAAAAGATACCAACTACAGCTTTAATTAATCATTGCTGTATTTTGGGCATAACATGAGTTCAACTAATCAGAGTGTCATCTCCCATTCTCTTTAAAAGCCAGGCGTGCCTTCACCTGGCACACTGCTATTTATGTGGCGGATCGAGAAAATGGGAAAACGAGCAGATTTCTGCTGAGAATAATGCAGTGTGAGCAGTGATGGTACTACAACAAATATTATAGGACATTTAAGCAACAAAACTAAAAACTGTAGTTTTAAAACTTTACAGAGGAAACAATAAACAATCAATGAAATTAGGCTGTTCCTTGATTATGAATGTGTACAGAATTTCTCTTAATGTGGAGTCTAACAGCAGCTCATGTTTACATTTTACAGAATGTCATTTATATTTCCCTGATTTATGATGTATGTAATCACCCAAGGCAACCCATCCTGTGTGTAACAAACAGAGGGCTGAATTCACAAAAGGATTGCATAGCTTTTGCGGCTGCTAAACTGGTAAAAATGGAGCAAACTGATACCGTCTAATTCAAAAAGCACGCGCAGAGGGTGAAATGCTCCACTAACTGCACTGCCAAGCAGATTGCGTCTCGGTGCTCCAGTGTTATTTGCACGTATTTAAATGAGGTAATATGCATACATTTGGCGCAAGATTGCACCTTTCTATGCAAAGGAGCCTCACTGATAAACAACATCTAATTCACTAACACCAGCGCTAATAGCCACACGCAGTTTGAGTGAAGTAACTTTAGAAAGCTGGTGCAAACTGGGCGCTCCTCTGTGGAAGCCTCTCGCCCAGACTTTCCAGTGATTGTGGCAGCAGTGATCGTCTGTTAAATCAGTCTGTAAATAATATTTTGACATTACTTTAATGGCGTCCGAAGATACTGATACGTTGAACAGGTGACAGTCTGCGGTCGTTCTCAAACCGCACTTTTGTCTCGCACTTCAAAAGCAACTTTCAATAATTTATTTTACGAAACGGGGGAAACAAACGTGAACAAAAACAGTTCCATAATTCATATTAAGTTCAAAAGATAATGAAAAAAACAGCTACAAGTGAGAGGGAATAGTGATAAAGTGGTCAAACTTGGTCAAATCCACAGCCTCAACCCATCCGACACTGTTAGACTGACTCACCAGCAGACATCACTACATGAGGGTATACAGTATTCAGTACTTTGCCAAACACTTACCATGCCATGCCATGTGGCTAATTGCAATCAGGGGCAAATCAGGGGCAAACTGCACTCAGCTGCCATACTTTGTGGGCGTGTTTGCGTTGGTATATCATTAGCGCAATATCCTTTGTGAATAGAACGTTATGACAGTAAGACGGAGCAAACTGCGGGTGCAAGTGAAGTGCAATTCAAGGTGCTATCAGCGGCCGCAGTTCATTCTTTGTGAATTCGGCCCAGAGTGTACACTTGTTGTGAACTCGCCTATGTAGACGCATCTTACTATCTGAGTAATGGGCCCTTTAAAAAGCAGGGAAATACTATACCATTCTGGCTTTAGAGCAGACTTTTTTGGTCACTAGCAAAATCCCTTCCTGCAACCTCAGAATAGCAGTGTTCCAACAATGTGCCTGACAGCACCAAATTTGATATCCACCTGGATTTGCTGGAAAAGTAGATTGTATTTCCCTGTTTTGCCAGCAGGGCGCAATCATCTTACACCAAGTTGGCTGGTGACGTCACTGGGTTGGTTGTTTGCTATGAGCACTGGGTACAACACTGTACTTCAGATTAGTTTGATACAATGGTCTTTATGAGTTTTGATGAGATACAAAGAACCACAGACAAAGTTAAAAACCAACTGCACATGCTTTTTGAGCCATTTAGACTAAGTATAGTGATAAGACCTGTGCCCAGGCCCAGGACTGTCAGACGACAGTCAAGTTGACAAACCACACAAACTTCTCCACACCAAATATTTGTTCTGCCACTGCCTCCATCAAGTTGTCGGATCACAACAACAGTGTGAGATAAATAGATTATATAGATTGCGTTAATGCTATCATGTCACAGCTAACACAGCTAAAATGAGCCTAACCCAGCAGTCACGTCCAGAAGCCATTTTATATCATGATCAACACTATTCCCACTTATAGAAGTTGAGTCACAAACTCTCTCAAAAACAAACTCTTTGACTCACCATCAGTGGAACTGTCAGGGTTGAGCACCACATGAATATATCTCATTTCTGTGTGTGTTGGGTTAGAGCGCTGGTGGTGCCAGTTTGGTTTAGTTTTGTGAGCCCATCCTCCTCTTGGCATAAATAATAGAGTGTTATCCTTGACATGGAGACACCAAGATCTTGCTGGCTCTTTGATAAAATTTTGGAAATGAAGAGCTCCCTCCTCAGTAACAGAGCTTGCTCATAAGGTTAGGCTTGTTGATGATGTTAGCTTCACCTTCGATCACAAACCAAAAGTTAAACTCTATCCCCGATGCTTGCCTAAATGGCTCCTCTCCTGGTACTGTGTATACATATACAGATGCAGCCACTTCAAATTTCCGTTTGGCCCATGGTAGACCCCCGACCGATACGTGACGGGTCCCTGTCATCACCTGGCTGGGCTCGTAGCTCTGATGAGATCCCCCTCGAAAACATAGAGAATATGAGGTCGGCTGGTAATGCCCCTAAGTTTAATTTGCAGAAACCAGTTGCAATGGTCTGTCTATCCACCAGGACGAGCAGTAAGTGTGGAAGTTGAAGTGGTTTACTGCGCCTCTTATTACTGTATTACTGTATTACTGTATTACGAGTTTATCTGCAGTGGTAATGATAATAATGTCATATAGTAATAAATATAGTAATATAATATGTATGTATTTATATACAATACCATTATTATGGCTATATAAATGTGATTTAAAGTGCTGTTAGACTGCTGTTAGACCACCCCACTCCGTTTACAGAATGTGCGAAAGACGAGGATTTTGTTTAACCTCAGTGAAAATGTTGGTTTTCAAAGACTACATTCCAACAAATATGGACTGAAGCAGCATCTTTAGTTAGATAAAAACAGCTTGTGAATATTGGAAATGATTACATAGATCTTTTCTTTTTTAATTATTATTCTGACGTTTGGACTGTACAACGCTCTGCACACACTCTGCCTGCCGCACGCAGCACGGCTTCACCTGATCTGCTGCTGTCCGTCTGAACAGATTCATGGAAGCGATATTTCACTAGATATGATGCAAGAGGAACTTGTGATAAAATGTCTATTACTATTTATTAACACTACAACCACCAAGGGGTCATTTTTACCCCCCTGCCATTTTCAAATGCTTGTAGCTTTGTCACAATAAAACTCTAACATCTCACTGCGAAATGCAAGCTAGTTTTGACAGATAGACGAACAGAAAGAAAGACAGACAGGAGAGAGGAAAAGAGAGGGATTCGTGTAGCCTAATTATGATCCGGAGAAAATGGACGAATGTCAAACAAGCTCTGGCGATACTTCAGGACATAAGTGACAGAGAATCAGATGGAGGAGAGGTGTCTGAGGGAGAGACGCATGAGAGGAGACACAACGGTGGAAATTAGAGAAGAAGAACTGGATGAGGGTAAGACTGATGATCTGTCCTTTTCACCTGGCGAGGAGGAGTCATCTGAAGATGAGGAGCACTTCACTTCACTTCACTTTATTAATTTGTCCCTTGGAGGGCAATTTGGTTTGCAGCAGACAGATTCAACACATACATTCAACAGTCACATTTAGCATAAAACCTACAAGATGTGAGCAGTGAATTACATCAAATGCACCAAGTGCACAGTTTACAGGGCAAAGAAAGAAAGAAAGAATAAAAAAAAAAAGAAAATAGACCACTGGCCAGCATATATACAGTAGCCTACAAAGTAAAGTGCAGCAGATAAATAAATAGGTACAAAGCAGTAGCAGTGGAACAAGTTTTAAACCACAGTGCAATCACCTCCTCCTCTCTGCAGCATTTAGAGCCCGGATGGAGAGAGGCACAAAGAAAAATTTGTATCTGTTTTTAGTAGCTGGGGGAACATTTAGGTGGAGGCCAGAAGGGAGAAGCTTATATTCCTGGTTAAGAGAATGAGTATCATCCCTACGAATGGACGTTGCTTTCTTAAGCGCCTGGATGTTAAAGACTGCTGAACTTCACCTCAGCTACTTTAGAAGCAACACGCACAATTCTCCCTAGGGAGTTCCTGTCCTTGCTGGCAAGGTTTCCGTACCAACAAATGACAGAAAAAGAAATGACAGATTCGATAAAAGCATAAAACATTTTCATCAGGGTCCTATCTACCTGGAATTTGGCGAGCTTCCTCAGACAAAAGAGGCGTTACTGACCTTTTTGCAAAGCATATCACAGTTCACATCAAATTTGAGCGTGTTATCAATTATAGTGCCAAGATATTTGTAGTTGGTCACCAGCTCAACTGGCTGATTGTGAACGACACTACATTGAGGAACTGGGGATGGTTGTCTAAAATCAATACAAACCTCCTTTGTTTTAGAGACACTGATTTGGAGGAAGGATTCTTCGCACCAAGATATAAAATCATCAAGAACCTGGCTGTGACCAACTTCATTATTATGAACAGGAGCCGGCATTCAGAAAAAGGCCCACGGCAGAGGCAGAGGCTTCCCCCACTTTACCTTCACAGTCACAGTACATGTGTTACTTACAACACATGTACACATCTATCTTAAACGAGAAATGACAGTTGCACTGTGTGCCAGGTGTAAAGCCTCCTGCAGATTTTGAGATTTTAGCGATCTTATAAGTTAAGTGCAGCTACACTGTGCAACATGGATCTAATAAACTTGGGTTCAATGTACTGTATGTATGCAGACAGTATGATGACAGCGCCTACTGAATCGCAGGCTGACATATGTTGCTAAAGATTCCCATGATGAGTGCACAAAGATGCTGCATGGGTTTTTACTTCTCCAGTTACAAAGATAGGCTCCATTATTTGCCTTAACCCAGTTGTTTTTCATGACGTTGCAACTCATGGTTGAACAGCAGACATGCTGAAGACACAATCGTATAACCTTTATAGCTCACTCCCTGTCTGCTCCCCTTCCTTATACCAAGGAAAAAGTTTAGATCACATTAACTACAGATGTGGTGCCATATAAACACAAGTTCACTGTGTTCTCAGTGAAACTTCTCACTGTAACATGGGATAGAGAGGACTCTCTACCTAACAAATGCAGCTTTGCATGTTTGAATACCAAACAGACAAGGACCAAAGAGGAAGATAGAGGACAGCAGCAGTATATTCCCAAATGGAGGTGTGTGTGTGTGTGTGTGTGTGTGTGTGTGTGTGTGTGTGTGTGTGTAACTTTGTTAAAGAGTAACTAAACCCTAAAACCATTTTTTTAAGCTGATAATCATTGTTTCTGGTTGTATAGTAGTGTTACTAACTGATCCTGCTCAAAATCTTGACAGTTTAGTGCAAACTGTTGAAAATCTACATTTTATTTTAAAAATGTGATATGGAGTGCTCTCTACAGCTTGAAATCTGGTTACTACATTTGAATTTACATTACATTGGAGGCGAATGACTCTTTTTCGGGGCGAATGACGTCACTAACCGTCCACGCTAAAGCCTGCCCTCCTCCCTTTACTCCTCCCCTTACTATAAAACCATTCTGTCCGCAGCGCGGTTATCAAATTCATAGCAAGTAGGTTGGATCAGAGCAGAGAGAGTAGTAGAGCAGAGAGAATAGCTAGTAATTTGTCGAATTGTATTGTTAGCATAGTGTATTTTAGTGTAGGTTTACAGGTTAGTTGGTCTAGGAGAGGCGCAGAGGCCCGGGAGTATATGTGCGGGGCGGAGAGGGAGGGATGTGGAGGGCCGCTCAGCCGTGAGAGAGAGCCTAGCCTTGGGGGTATATGTGCGGGGCCGCGAGGGAGGGAAGGAGGGGTGGATGGATGCGGTGGGCTGCTGCACGGTGAGCCCAGGCTCCCAGAGAGGGAGAAATAGAACCAAGAAGGATAAAATAAGTCAAAGTGTGGAGAAGGGGACTGGCTGAGCTCCGGCCGCCTTCCCTTCTGCCCGTGTGACACAGTTAGGGGGGGTTTTCCAAGCTACCATCGGCACAATGAAAAGCCCTCTCTCCTTTCCCCACAGCGAGGGACAATCTTCACTCCGCCTGCCCCGCCTCCCTCAGCTCCGCCTATTTTTTCTGAATTTTTTTAAATCAAGCTGCGGGCGGAGTAATGCCCAGAGAGGGGGGTTTAGTTCCCCTTTAAGAGACTGCCTGGGTAAAGCCGCTCAAGTGTATACTGATGATGAGATTACCCACCTCCACACATACACACAAACACAGATACATCACTGAGTATTGATTTACTGACCCCCCCCCCAGTCACCTTGTCCAGGAGGAGGGGAGTCAGCCCTCTTGCTTTCTCCAGCCTCAGAGCTCTTGATGTGGGGAAAGGAGGAGATGGAAGTGCCCTATCAGTGGAGACACAATTAATGTGATTCCTCAGTGAGGTTAAAAGGGAGTTTATCCTCATTAGGTGTATATGGGGTGACAGCTCCCACTATAGGTGTGAGGTATCTGTATTCGTGTGTGTGTGTGTGTGTGTGTGTGTGTGTGTGTGTGTGTGTGTGTGTGTGTGGATTTGTGTTCAAGTGTGTGAGTACCTGAAAAATAGCAGGACTTTAAACTTTTTCCTTACAGTCTTTAGTCACTTAGTGAGGTCTCCAAGGCACTGAGTGCTGCACCACAATTAACCACTGACATCACCGGGTGGAGACAAGTTAGAGATCGGGAGGAAAGAAAGAGAGAAACAGAACCAAAGGGAAGCAGAACAATAGAATTAGAAGAGACAGACAATCTGGCAGCTCTCACTACAATCAGTAATGCTCCGAGGTCATCCAGCTCCGGTAACAGCAGCATCTCAACATCCAAATCACTGGGCCACTGGAAAACTGGAGCCAGGGAATACTTTCCAACAAAACAACTTTTTTTTCCGATAAAGATTTATTGAAAAAAATCAGCAGCAATATAATAAACATTGTGTTTTATTGTGCAGAAAAACATCAATTCTAGTTCTTACTTTTAAATTTTGTATTTTTTAAATGTTGGTATTCAAGTTTATTTTCATGTTTTGTTCTTTAAATAAAACATTGATCTGAAGTTATCAAACAGTAGCAACTTTTTTTTTTTCTAAGTTAAAAAATTATTTAATTATTCTTGTGATTAAAAATATTCTGAAGCTCAATCCTGAGGCTGTTCTGTAAATATCTTTACAATTAATAGCAAATAATTGTCTAGGGTATATAAAGTATTTAATTTTAGGATTACAACACAAACTTCCGGTTTAAACTCCAAGCCAAGCGCTGGCCTCTCTGAGTATGGATACGGATGCAGATATTGTGTTTTCCAATACTTATTCGACCATACTATATAGTATGCCAGAAAAAGATGTAGTATGTCCCAATACATAGCGTGTCAAATGCAGTATGCCAGATTTTGCAGTATGGAAGCCAGCATGATTTTCTAGCTATTCTAACTCACAATCATCTGCGTAGTGATGGATGACAGCGCATTCAGGTGACTGTTGACCAGTGGATTAGTTACAATAGGAATATTAAGCCAGTCCGCGACGCCAGGGATCGGCACGCCAGGGGCCCCGCCCCTGCTTGCCGCCTGGCACACAATGCACCTGGCCCCGATTTCTATTCCAGCAGGTGGTGGGCCCACGGAGCAACCTCAGAATTGCATCCCTGCTTTTCGCAGATGATGTGGTTCTGTTGGCTCCATCACACCCTGAACCCCAGCATGCACTGGAGCGTTTTGCAGCCGAGTGTGAAGCAGGTGAGATGAGAGTCAGCGCCTCCAAGTCTGAGGCCATGGTCCTCTGTTGGAAACCGGTGGTTTGCTCTCTCCGGGTTGGGGGAGAGTTACTGCCTCAAGCGAGGGAGTTCAAGTATCTTGGGGTCTTGTTCACGAGTGAGGGTAGAATGGAGCGTGAGATGGATCGGCGGGTCGGTGCAGCTTCTGCAGTGATGCAGGCACTGTGCCGGTCCATCGTGGTGAAGAGGGAGCTGAGCCAGAAAGCAAAGCTTTCAATTTACTGGTCCATCTACGTCCCAACCCTCACCTATGGTCATGAATGCTGGGTAGTGACTGAAAGAATGAGATCACGGATACAAGCGGTGGAAATGAGTTTCCTCCGTGGGGTGGCTGGGCTCAGCCTTAGAGATAGGGTGAGGAGCTCAGACATCCGGAGGGAGCTCAGAGTAGAGCCACTGCTCCTTCGCGTCGAAAGGGGTCAGTTGAGGTGGCTCGGGCATCTGATCAGAATGTCTCCTGGATGCCTCCCGCTGGAGTTGTTCCAGGCACGTCCCACCGGTAGGAGGCCCCGGGGCAGACCCAAAACGCGCTGGAGGGATTACATATCTCATCTGGCCTGGGAACGCCTTGGGGTCCCCCAGGGGGAGCTGGAAAGTGTTGCTGGGGAGAGGGATGTCTGGGGTGCTTTGCTTGGCCTGCTGCCCCCATGACCCGGCCCCGGATAAGCGGATGAAAATGAATGGATGGATGGATGATCGATCGATCAATCAATGGATCGATCGATAGATGGAATATTAATTGTTTAATTGAATAAAATAATCAGAAATATAACCAACAACAAAAGGGCATAAGTATTAAATAACAATGACAGAGAATTATATAGACTCTGTAATTTTATTACTGTGAACATGAATGTCAGAATCTACACTGTATGCAGTTATTACTTAGTGCAAAATAACAATAGCAGAGCTGTCCGGCTTGACCTCCATCTCTGGCAAACTTGGTGAACAGTGTTTTGTTTAATCTCCATGGTAATGGATATATGAGCACTGAGCAGGAGGGTCAAAGTTCACGGCGTAACGCTTTGAGGCAGTAGTATGTCCCGATTGTGTGCATACTGCAGGCAACAGTACTCTTTAAGGACAGCTGCAGTACCGACTAAAAGTAAAAGGAAAGACCATGTTTTTTGGAATGCACCCATAATTTAGTTAGTTGAACAGATATAGAAACAGATAATGGTGTACTTCCTACTAAAGTCATTCCTACTAAAGACCTTTTCAGACATGCTGTGTTACACAAATGTGCTGCCTTTTTTACATCTTGATCTCATTTCTGAGTGAACTGCACTCTAAGTTGTGTGTAAAAGCACACAGTCTTACTATATAAGACCTGTTACATTTCTGCAACACTTCCAACAGGTCTGAACTGAATGTCAAAACATCAGTGTGAAGGTTAGACAGAGTACTATTTTATGAAAGGAATTCAGCTGGCAGCAGAGATATACTATATTCGGAGGTGTGATCAAGGCAAAAACCTAAAGCTACAGTTAGTAACTTTTGGAAAAATTACTTTTTGTCATATTTGCTGACACTTTTGCTGTATGGATGCATGACATTGTAAATGTAAAAAAAAAAGTTCCTCCCCCTCCTCTTAGTGCTTCTAATGGCAGTTGTAAGGAGTTTTCCATGAGCAGAGCACGCATTTTAGATGTCAGTATCACAGTCGAAAGCAAGCCAAAACCATGATTGTGATTAATGTTTGATTAATTGTACAGCCCATTGTATGTAGGCAGACACAATGCATGTAAGGAGCGTAAATTGACACACTATCCCTAAATGTCCAAAACTGATATTGGTGGGGAACCTAGAGCGTCAGCTTTGATGGCACATTTCAGTTTGTTTCTCTTCTTTGGAAGACTGTATAAACCGGTGTTGGGTGGTAGCGTCACTTCAAATAGTGACATTACTTACTTAACTACATTTGTCAGTAGCGTGGTGATAACGTCACTACTCTCTGAGTGAAATAGGTTTTCAATAGCGAAGCTGATTAATTGACTGAGAAACGCGGTAACATCCACAAAAGTAAGAGGCTCCTTTTCTCAATATATGTAGACAGTGCAGGCAGTGTGATTGCACTGGGGCCCCTGGGGTGGAAGGGCCTGTAGAGAGAGAGGTGCCCTTGCAAGTGATTCAGATTGCCACCTTGGAAATATACCTGTATTCAAAGATAAGTGATTAATAAAAAAAAAGAAAAAAGAAAGAATATTATCAGTAGTCAGTAGCTATCTAGAACAAAATGATATGCTTTTTCTAAACAATCCATAAAATCTAATAATAGTAATATGTATGTTGATGTCCAATGTCAAGTCTCTATTTGTGTCAAGACAATACATGAACGATAGTGTGCACTAGGGCCCGTCATAATAGTGTGTACTGTGGCCCATTGTAACTTCCTTACACCACTGTGCCACGGACAATTTTTCTGCCGAGGTCTGGATAAAAGTAAGGATAATGAAACTGAGGACAGGTAATGTGACAGATACCAGCGCAGCACTGAGGCATGTAGACGAAAGCAGCACTTCCATATGAATCACATACTAATCATTCAGTTTTTTCTGCTTGCTTCTTTTGCTATTGGCTTTTCTTAGCGAGACCTGCACTACTCTGTCTCTGATTGACATTGCACTTCTTGACATATCTCTCCGTGTCTTGCCCATAGACTGTATATATTTAGTGGATTTGCAGTGCACACCAGAGAAATAGACACAACAAGGGCCAAGAAAAGAGCTAGAGAGACAGAGAACAGTATTAAAGGGACATTATGTAACACATCATCACTGGCGTATAATGACCTCCACCAATAGTCTGTCTTATTCTCTGTTAGCTAACAGCTAACAGCTGCGCTGGGCTGTGATTGCGCTACCTTTTTCCTTCAGCAGCTCTCTCCACCTCGGAATTCGCTGGTCAGGTTGCCTTTTTGATTCCCTTTTGCATCTCTTGGCGGTGAGTATTCCGTCTCCCGTGATGCTGCATATGCATGATCCTGCATTATGCTCAAAGAGTGGGACTTTGTTATGCTGCAGTAGTGCCAGGATAGGAGCAGCACCGCTAACAGCGGCTAACAGCTGTCAGCGGCGCAGTGAAGCGAGGAGAGGGATTAGGTGCGTGAGGTTGAGCCACTTGTCAGTTGTCAAATGACAAGACGTGATTGGTTTGTTTCAATTTACATCCGCCCTAACAGTCCTACGTTGTAAACACAGCCAGCATGGCGAGGAGGGGGTTTGTCATCTCGTGTCACGTCTTTACTCCATTAAGTATTGGATGACATGGTTTCATCAATATTATCATAGCTTTTAGTTAGAGTGCGCTATCCATTTTAATGCAATATATGATTTCAACGTTAGATGGGAGAAATTCCTACACACTGTGGCTTTAAGAAGGAAGAGAGGAGATAGAAGGTCACATACTGATGTCACGTGTTATTTGCAGAACATGTTTATGTTCTAATGTCTCAAAAAAAGAAAAGTTCAATTTAGGTCTAATATTTTTATCATTTTTATTTTATTGTATTTTTGTTGTTTATATTACTGTCTTTTATTTATTGTTGTTTAATTGAGTGAAAAATATATTGTGGAATTCTGTTTCTGAATTAGTGACATAGCCAGGTAGTCTACTAAAAGAGGCCAAAACAGGGAAATGCATTAAGTAAAAATAGGAGAGAGAAAGAGAAATAGCAATAGGCTGACTAATGATGTCATGTTATGAGAGTGTCGGGATTCATTGGACCACAGATGATTTGTCATTTGTTAAAATCTAAACTGGACATGTGAGGACTTCTTCTCTTGCCATCTGAAAGACAGCGACAGCTTTTTGACACTCATCTCCACAGGATGCCTCATGGTTACACCCAAATGAGACCAGTCGACAAACTTGAGTGGACAGTATTTGTACAGTGACATGCCCCTTTGTGATGTCACCAAGCAAACTTCGGGAAAAGTTGTGCTCTCACACAAAGGCCCAATGCCAAACCACTCCCTACCCACTACCACTTCACTACCGAGTGTCACTCCAAATCAAGTTACACTCACAGCTGTGGAGGGCACTCCTGATTAAAGGGAAATTTCGGTTTATTTCAACTCGTCTCCTATCGTCCTAAATTTGTTTCAAGTGACTAGTGACATAGAAATAATAGTTAGCATGTTAGCCGTTAGCCTAGATACAGCCATAGCGTCAGACCTGTTAAAACTTAATTGAACGGGCATCCTTTCAAGTGCAAAGTTAGTCCACTAAACAAGCTTTTTCTCCACAAAGACCGCCTCATATCATTAGGATAAATGTCAGAGAACTTATAGAAAACGACATGTAAACGTGTTGTCTTACCTTACCGGTGTGGTGCCATGTTTGTTGTTTACCATTTAAGCTAAGGCTGCAACTGGTCCCATTCCTTGCAACAGAGGTATTCCTCTTCTGTGGGCACTAGGGTACAGCATTCACAGGTAACGTTACACCACCGATCTTTAGAGCTAAAGCCTTCCAGCAGCCATTCCTCCTCTGTCGTCCTCTACCTGTTGTGCCTCTCTCTCTCTCCTCCTCCGTTCTTCACTTTCACAAAGCTCTTCATCAGTGTATTCTGGCTGTCAAATTTGGGCACCATGATTTTACTGCCAGCTCAGGATGAAATGCCCAATATCAGTCAAGGATTCTGCCAGCTTGCTCGATCTCCAGTCTTCAGCAATGCAGCTGGTGCGCTTCATGGATGGCACATACGCATCAAACTGCCAGGTAACCTCCATCAAGCTGACTACATAAATTACAAGTTGTTCCCTTGAGTTAAAATGCAAGCAATCTGTGACACAACAGGCAGATTCCTGAATATCTTTGTGGGATACCCAGGGTCTGTTCATGATGCCAGAGTCCTAAGAAACAGCCCCATCTTTAGCCAGGCACTCTATCCACTATCTGGCTTCTTCCTCTTGGCGGTGGATATTCATGCCTAGAGAAACCAATCAGCATTATTACACCCTACAAGCTTCCTCTTCAAGGACGGGTCCAGGAGTGTCACAACCGGCATCATTCCAGGGCTTGTTCAGTTGTTGAACATGCCTTTGGAATGATTGAAGGCACAATGGAGGGCCACACTTTTTAAAGCACTGGAAGTCAGTCCAGGCTTTGCCCCAGATGTCACCTCTTGTTGTGCCTTTTTACATAACCTGTGCCTCAAGACAAATTACATTGTGGAGCTGGAAGACGACGTCATGCCCGATGGAGATTGCCAGGTTCCTCTCCACGACACACCAGGTGGACAGGAAACGCAAGGGAATCATATCAGGGACAGGATGGCTGCTCACCTGTCTGCACCTGCCATCCTTCCACAGCACCTGCACGAGCATGACTACCTGTCAGTCAATCAATCAATTTTATTTATAAAGCCCAATATCACAAATCACAATTTGCCTCACAGGGCTTTACAGCATACGACATCCCTCTGTCCTTAAGACCCTCACAGCGGATAAAGAAAAACTCCCCCAAAAAAACCCTTTAACGGGAAAAAAAAAACGGTAGAAACCTCAGGAAGAGCAACTGAGGAGGGATCCCTCTTCCAGGACGGACAGACGTGCAATAGATGTCGTACAGAACAGATCAGCATAATAAATTAACAGTAATCCATATGACACAATGAGACACAGAGAGAGAGAGAGAGAGAGAGAGAGAGATGCAGGTAATGACAGTAGCTTACAACAACATTAATGAAAGTAATAATATTATAGTTATAGTTCTGGCTACTGTGGTACAATATGTTGAAAGTATGTATTAATATCTGGCAGTATACATGTGTGACAATAGTCATACAGTACAGGCCAAAAGTTTGGACACACCTTCTAATTCAATGCGTTTTCTTTATTTTCATGACTATTTACATTGTAGATTCTCACTGAAGGCATCAAAACTATGAATGAACACATGTGGAGTTATGTACTTAACAAAAAAAGGTGAAATAACTGAAATCATGTTTTATATTCTAGTTTCTTCAAAATAGCCACCCTTTGCTCTGATTACTGCTTTGCACACTCTTGGCATTCTCTCCATGAGCTTCAAGAGGTAGTCACCTGAAATGGTTTCCACTTCACAGGTGTGCCTTATCAGGGTTAATTAGTGGAATTTCTTGCTTTATCAATGGGGTTGGGACCATCAGTTGTGTTGTGCAGAAGTCAGGTTAATACACAGCCGACAGCCTTATTGGACAACTGTTAAAATTCATATTATGGCAAGGACCAATCAGCTCACTAAAGAAAAACGAGTGGCCATCATTACTTTAAGAAATGAAGGTAAGTCAGTCCGGAAAATTGCAAAAACTTTAAATGTGTCCCCAAGTGGAGTCGCAAAAACCATCAAGCGCTACAACGAAACTGGCACACATGAGGACCGACCCAGGAAAGGAAGACCAGGAGTCACCTCTGCTTCTGAGGATAAGTTCATCCGAGTCACCAGCCTCAGAAATCGCAAGTTCACAGCAGCTCAGATCAGAGAGCAGATGAATGCCACACAGAGTTCTAGCAGCAGACCCATCTCTAGAACAACTGTTAAGAGGAGACTGCGCGAATCAGGCCTTCATGGTCAAATAGCTGCTAGGAAACCACTGCTAAGGAGAGGCAACAAGCAGAAGAGATTTGTTTGGGCCAAGAAACACAAGGAATGGACATTAGACCAGTGGAAATCTGTGCTTTGGTCTGATGAGTCCAAATTTGAGATCTTTGGTTCCAACCGCCGTGTCTTTGTGAGACGCAGAAAAGGTGAACGGATGGATTCCACATGCCTGGTTCCCACTGTGAAGCATGGAGGAGGAGGTGTGACGGTGTGGGGGTGTTTTGCTGGTGACACTGTTGGGGATTTATTCAAAATTGAAGGCACACTGAACCAGCATGGCTACCACATCATCCTGCAGCGACATGCCATCCCATCCGGTTTGCGTTTAGTTGGACGATCATTTATTTTTCAACAGGACAATGACCCCAAACACACCTCCAGGCTGTGTAAGGGCTATTTGACCAAGAAGGAGAGTGATGGAGTGCTGCGGCAGATGACCTGGCCTCCACAGTCACCGGACCTGAACCCAATCGAGATGGTTTGGGGTGAGCTGGACCGCAGAGTGAAGGCAAAGGGACCAACAAGTGCTAAACACCTCTGGGAACTCCTTCAAGACTGTTGGAAAACCATTTCAGGTGACTACCTCTTGAAGCTCATGGAGAGAATGCCAAGAGTGTGCAAAGCAGTAATCAGAGCAAAGGGTGGCTATTTTGAAGAAACTAGAATATAAAACATGTTTTCAGTTATTTCACCTTTTTTTGTTAAGTACATAACTCCACATGTGTCCATTCATAGTTTTGATGCCTTCAGTGAGAATTTACAATGTAAATAGTCATGAAAATAAAGAAAACGCATTGAATGAGAAGGTGTGTCCAAACTTTTGGCCTGTACTGTATGTGTAAAATAACAGTAGAAGTATGAGTAATGACTAATGATGGCAGCAGCAGCAGGAGGCATCCGGCAGGACCACGGCAGCAGCACAACCACACACGTCACGCTGTCCAGGCACCACTGCGATACGAGTTAATCTGAGAGACAGTGGAGCACAAAGGCTCCGGAGAAGAAGCCGAGTTAGTGACATCCAGAATGGCCGAGTTAGCAAGATGCAGTAATAGAATACGAGAGAGAGAGAGAGAGAGAGAGAGAGAGAAAGAAGGAGAGAAGGTGCCCGGTGTATTATAGGGGGGTCCTCCGGCAGACTAGGCCTAAGTCAGCCTAACTAGGGGCTGGTACAGGGCAAGCCTGAGCCAGCCCTAACTAAAAGCTTTATCAAAGAGGAAAGTCTTAAGTCTAGTCTTAAATGTGGAGACGGTGTCTGCCTCCCGGACTTTAACAGGAATAAGATTCAACAGGAGAGGATCCTGATAGCTGAAGGCTCTGGCTCCTGATCTACTTATGGAGACTTTAGGGACCACGAGTAACCCTGAGTTCTCAGATCGCACAGTACAGGTGTGATAATATGGCACTATGAGCTCTCTAAGATATGACGGAGCTTGACCATTTAGAGCTTTATAAGTTAACAGTAGGATTTTAAATTCAATTCTGGATTTTACAGGGAGCCAGTGCAGAGAAGCTAAAACAGGCGAGATATGATCGCGTTTCTTAGTTCCTGTTAGTACACGTGCTGCTGCATTCTGAATTAGCTGGAGAGTTTTTAAGGACTTACTAGAGCTACCTGATAATAGAGAGTTACAGTAATCCAGCCTTGAGGTAACAAAAGCGTGGACCAATTTTTCTGCATCTTTTCGGGTCAGGATAGGCCTAATTTTCGCAATATTACGCAGATGAAAAAATGCAGTCCGTGAGGTTTGCTTTAAATGACAATTAAAAGACAAATCTTGATCAAATATTACTCCGAGGTTTCTTACGGTAGTGCTAGAGGCCAGAGCAATGCCATTTAGAGAAACTATGTCATCAGATAAAGAGTCTCTGAGTTGTTTGGGGCTAAGAACAATAACTTCAGTTTTGTCTGAATTTAACATCAGGAAATTGGTGCTCATCCAAGTTTTTATGTCTTTAAGGCAGTTATGGAGTTTAGTTAATTGATTGCTTTCTTCTGGCTTCATCGATAAATACAACTGAGTATCATCCGCATAACAATGGAAATTTATAGAGTGATTTCTAATGATGTTACCTAAAGGAAGCATATATAGAGTAAATAGGATTGGTCCAAGCACAGAACCTTGCGGAACTCCAAAACAAACTTTAGTACGTAAGGATGATTCATTACGAACGTCAACAAATTGAAAATGATCAGATAAATAAGATTTAAACCAGCTTAGTGCTGAACCTTTTAGGCCAATTAAGTGATCCAGTCTCTGCAGTAGAATTTGATGGTCAATTGTGTCAAACGCCGCACTAAGATCTAATGAAACAAGTACAGAGACGAGTCCTTTGTCTGAAGCAATCAGAAGGCCATTTGTAATTTTAACTAGAGCTGTCTCAGTGCTATAATGCACTCTAAATCCTGACTGAAATTCCTCAAATAAATTATTATCCTGGAGAAAATCACACAGCTGGTCTGCGACTACTTTCTCAAGGATCTTTGACATAAAGGTAAGATTAGATATTGGTCTATAATTGGCTAACACCTCTGGATCCAGGGTGGGCTTTTTTAGTAGAGGTTTAATTACAGCTACCTTAAAAGACTGTGGTACATAGCCTGTTAATAAGGATATATTGATCATATCTAATATATGAGTGTTAACTAAAGGAAAGACTTCCTTAAGTAGCCTAGTTGGGATGGGGTCTAAGAGACACGTTGATGATTTAGATGAAGAAATCACTGTGGTCAATTCTTGAAGAGAAATTGGGGAGAAGCAATCTAAATATATATTAGGTTTTACAGCTGTGTTTGAGGTTAGATAGGTACTATCTGAAGGCAGGAGGTCATGAATTTTGCCTCTAATAGTTAGAATTTTGTCATTAAAAAAGCTCATAAAATCATTACTGCTAAGGGCTAAAGGAATACAAGGCTCAATAGAGTTTTGACTCTCAGTCAGCCTGGCTACAGTGCTGAAAAGAAACCTGGGGTTGTTCTTATTGTCTTCTATTAGAGCTGAGTAATAGTTTGCTCTGGCATTGCGGAGGCCCCTCTTGTAAGTTTTGAGACTGTCTGTCCAGATTAAACGAGATTCTTCCAGTTTTGTTAATCGCCAATTCCTTTCAAATTTTCGCGATATTTGTTTTAACTTACAGGTTTGAGAGTTATACCAAGGAGCGAACTTTCTTTGCTTTTTTAACTTCTTTTTAAGAGGAGCTACAGAGTCGAGCGTTGTTCGCAGCGAGCCTGCAGTGCTATCAACAAAATGATCAATTCGGGAGAGGTTAAAGTCGGCACGGGAAACCTCTGTTACTGAAGGTATTGGTATTGAATTTAACGACGAAGTAATCTTTTCCTTAAATTTTGCGACAGCACTATCTGATAAACATCTAGTATAGTAACTGTTGCTGAGTGGCGTGTAATTGAGTAAAAAGAAATCAAAAGTAATCAGATAATGATCCGATAACGAGGGATTCTGTGGAAAGACTTTTAGGTTATCAATTTCAATTCCATACGTCAGAACTAGATCGAGGGTATGGTTAAAACAATGAGTAGGTTCATGTACACCCTGACTGAAGCCAATGGAGTCTAATAATGAGGTAAACGCGGTAGCCAGGGAGTCATTATCAACGTCGACATGAATGTTAAAATCGCCTACAATAATAACTTTATCTGATTTAAGAACTAGACTGGATAAAAACTCTGAGAATTCAGATACAAATTCAGAATACGGGCCAGGAGCACGGTACACTATAACAAATAAAAGTGGCTGCGAGGTTTTCCAGGTAGGATGTAAAAGACTGAGAACGAGGCTTTCAAATGAATTATAATCTAGTTTAGGTTTAGGGCTGATTAACAGACTAGAGTTAAAAATGGCTGCAACTCCCCCTCCTCGGCCGCTGCCTCGAGGAATGTGGGTATTATTATGACTGGGAGGAGTGGATTCATTTAGACTAACATATTCATCTTGACACAGCCAGGTTTCAGTGAGACTGAGTAAATCAATATGATTATCTGATATTAATTCGTTTACTAACACTGCTTTAGACGATAGAGACCTGATATTTAACAGTCCGCATTTAATTCTCCTGTTTTGTCTTTCTGTCACAGAAGAGGTTTTAATTTTTATGAGGTTGTTATGTACAGGGGGGCTGGCTGGCTAACTACCGCAGCTGCTGAATGGTTTTCCATGGTGCGGAGCCGCGCTTCTAATTCACTAAGCCTCGCCTCCAACGCAGCAAATAAGCTACACTTGTTACAATTACCACTGTCGCTAAAGGAGGCAGAGGCATAACTGAACATTTGACACACCAGGCAAGAAAGAGCAGGAGAAGGAGAAGCCATGGCTAAGCTAATGTAGCTAACAAGGCTAAGAGCATGCAAACAACAGCTAAGGGATTAGCGAGAAAGTCGTAGAAAGGAGGAGAGCTATAAGTGCTTAAACAGAACCAGTGTGGGTTATGACTTGAAGTAGACGTAAAAGCAGCGTTAAAGCAGCTGAGGTGAGGAAGCAGGCAAGTGGAATTCACCAGAGCAGTACAGAGATGCTGTCACAGAAACACCGGGAACACTTAAGTTGCTCGATCAAGTGGATTTTCTTTTTATCTAGTCATTTTTGTTAGTTCTCATTTAAGGACAATAAAGTTCAATGGATAACATCTTTATCTTTCATCTTTACTCAACTGAATGCCCCATTGCTGATCATATGCTCAATGCACAAAGATGCAGGATTGTGATATCTACTGATTCATGCTCACAGTTTAAATATCCAAGCTACCACTGTGACAACTAGAAGTAATAAAGTAGGAAAGCCTAACCAGGGACAGTGGTTGCAAATTAGCCTTGGCTAGAAATCCTACTCTTTCATGTGTGTATATATATCTATATCTATATCTATCTATCTATATCTATATCTATCTATATATATATATATATATAAATATATATATATCTTTCCGAAAGGACAATAAACAATATCTATCTATCTATCTATCTATCTATATATATATATATACACATACATACATATGAGAAGCTGGCTATATTTATCTGTGAAGGATCTCTGGACAAAGCATTTTATTTGTTATAGATAACTTAAAGTTTGCTGGACAGTCACAAATGTACATTCCATAAATAATGTAACTCCCACAACTGAAACAAAGGTGGGAAAATAGCATAATCCTTAACTTCACGATAATTACAGAAAATAAACAAAACCACAGTTTGTCCACCATTTTTTTGAAAGCCGTTAAGAGGCTCTCCGTTTGTCAACTGTATTCCTCCTGCTGCTTGTCCTCTTTTTCAGCCTCTTTCTTCAAGAAGTCCAGAAGTCCCTTCCTTTTTCTTTGTTTAAAAACTGGTGGCTTGGGAGAGTCAGGGCTCGATATGAGTGATGGGCCTGAGGGGCTTATGAGGGAGGAGAAAGGGCCTGGAGGGCTGGTGGAACAGGAGGGTCCAGGACTGCACTCTGCGGGTGTGGGAGGGAGAATGGTGGGGTCTGGCAGGCAAGAAGCCAAAAGAACTGGGGGGTAAACAAGACTGTTTAACTTGTTGATTGTGATTTAATGCTGTGTATTGAGTCATTGTTGTGATTGCTTGCAGTTAGGTTACGTCTTACATGCAACTAAACATCCTTTGCACCAATCCAGATCCTTTGCAGTGCATATCACATTCATATAGACTCATTTACAAATAGGCTTTCGACAGAGCTACACCTAAAGAGGCAGCTCAAGTTCCCACTTCTTTTCCTTTGTCTTTGTCCTGACCACATGGTCCTCCGACCCAGAGCGATAGATAAGAACAGAGTGGCGACAGCCTTTGATGTCGCCACCAGAGCGGTCACGTGGTTCATGTAAGCCTCAATAGTTCCAAACACAGCCTCCGCTGTCATGTTCTTCTATGGGACAGACAGCAGTGAGCTCACTTTTGAACGGTAAGTATTAAAATAAACTGTACACAGGTACATCTACACCTCTTATTGAATTACTGTGTATACATCAATGTCAGTTACGTGTATTGAATGGCTGGATGACAACTAAAAGTGTGATCAGACAAGTTTTTCTGTGTGTGGTTTGTTTTGGAGGGAAAGCTTTGTGTTAGCTTCATGGACTGCAGATAAATTAATAATAATAATAATAATACATTAAATTTGTATAGCGCTTTTCAAAGACCCAAAGACACTTACATAGTAACATAAAAGAGGTAGTGACAGACGGGGGAACAAGCAGAAGACAACATAGTGAACAAAAGAAATGATGGGATGTAACACAGGCGGTATAGGAACAGTCAGTGGGGTGGAGGTGGTTAGGGGTAGGGGAGGTCGAAGGCTTGGGGGAAGAGGTAGGTTTTCAGGCAGGATTTGAATATGGGAAGTGAGGGAGAGTGGTGAACAGGTTGGGGGAGGGAGTTCCATAGTCGGGGTGCTGTTCTGGAGAAGGCTCTGTCACCAAAGGTTTTCAGTCTGGATGTTGGTGCAGTCAGGGTGAGAGTGTAGGAAGATCGGAGGGCTCGGGAGGGGCGATGGGGGGTGAGGAGGTCTGACAGGTAGGGGGGGCCAGGTGGTGAAGAGCTTTGAAAGTAAGGAGGAGGATTTTAAAGTTGATGCGTTGTTTGATGGGGAGCCAATGGAGGGAGTGGAGAACGGGAGTGATGTGTTCACGGGACCGGGTGTGGGTAAGGAGGTGGGCCGCAGAGTTTTGAACCATTTGGAGTCTATGGAGGGAACGGGAGGTGATGCCAGTGAGGAGGGAGTTGCAATAGTCGAGACGGGAGGAGATGAAGGCGTGGATGAGGGATTCAGCAGCAGGGGGAGAGAGGCAGTGTCTGATTTTGGTGATGCAGCAGAGGTGGAAGTAGGAGGTCTTGACGATGGAGCTGACATGGTGATCAAAGGAGAGGGTGGGGTCCAGGATAACTCTGAGATTGCGTGCCAGGGGTGAGGGGGTGATGGTCGAGGTGCCGATAGTGAGTGAGATGGGTCCAGTTTTGTTGAGAGTGGATTTGGTGCCTATGAGGAGGAGCTCTGTTTTGTCACTGTTGAGTTTGAGGAAGTTTTGAGTCAGCCATGTTTGTATTGTAGAGATGCAGATTTCGATGTGGGTGAGGGGAGGGTTTTGGGTGGGTTTGGTGATGGTGATGTAGATCTTGGTGTCGTCAGCATAACAGTGGAAGTCCAGGTTGAGTTTGCGGATGATGTGACCAAGGGGGAAGAGGTAGCAGATGAAGAGGAGGGGGCTGAGGACTGAGCCCTGAGGGACCCCTTGCGTAACTGGGGAGAGGGTGGATGTGTGGCCAGAGAGGGAGACGAACTGTTGCCTGTCGGTGAGGTAGGAGGTGAGCCAGTCAAGTGCAGTGCCCTCAACACCCTGTTGGCGCAGCCTTTGTAGGAGGATGGAATGGTTCACTGTGTCAAAGGCTGCGCTGAGGTCAAGTAGTAACAGGATGTTGAGAGCACCGGAGTCTGCAGAGGTGAGGAGATCGTTGATGACTTTGACAAGGGCTGTTTCAGTACTGTGAAGTGGGTGGAAACCAGACTGAAGGGGTTCGTAGAGGTTGTTTGACTGGAGGTGGGTGTGGAGTTGAGCGGCGACAATGAGTTTTGGAGAAGAACGGCAGGTTGGACATGGGGCAGTAATTGGAGAGGTTGGCTGGGTCAAGGGTGGGCTTTTTGAGGATGGGGGTGATGGAGGCAAGTTTGTAGACAGAGGGAACATGACCAAGGGATAGAGACTGGTTGAAAAGGGTGGTGAGGTGGGGGATGAAAACAGGGAGGCAGGAGTTGCTGATGGTGGCAGTCAGGGAGCTGTTGATTTGGGAGATTTTATTGTTGAAGGTGAGGAAGAAAGAGTTGCAGAGGTCAGGGGAGGAGGGTGGATTGATGTCCGGTGGTTGGAGCAGTTTGTTGACGGTGGAGAACAGGATGCGGGGATTCCGGTTGGTGCTGTTGATGAGGGTGGAGAAGTGGGTGGATTTGGCAGCTTGGAGAGCATCACGGAGATGTGTTGTTTGTAGGCTTCAGCGTGAACGGTGAGGCGGGTTTGTTTGTATAGTCGTTCGAGTTGACGGCCAGTCTGTTTCATGGTGCGGAGTTCCGGGGTGTACCAGGGGGCGGGGTTGGTGAATGAGACAGAGGAGGTTTTCCAGGGGGCTAGGGAGTCGAGGGAGTCAGAAAGGATGGAGTTAAGCATGATGGCATAGTCGTCGGGGGAGGAGGGGGCAGAGTCAGGGGGGAAGGCAGAGGAAATGAGCTGGGAGAGCGTGGGTGGGTTGACTGCCTTGATGTTGCAGTGGGAGATGGTGCGTTTTTTGGGATTATGGGGTGAGGGTAGAGGGGCGGAGAAGAGGATGCAGAGATGATCAGAGAGTGGGAAGGGGAGGGGAAGGGGGTTAGAGATGGGTAGGAAGGAGGAGCAAACTATGTCCAGAGTGTGGCCTTTGGTATGGGTGGGGAAGTCGATGTGTTGGCTTAGGTGGAAGCAGTTAAGGAGAGAGAGGAAGTCAGATGTCAGGGAAGTGTCGGTTGCGAGAGGGACCAGAACCTTGGTGGATGTAGCGGCATCGGCGAAGGATCCCAGCTTTGCTAGCTGTGGTGGCAGCAGTAGCAGGGAGACGGTGGTTGTTGTTGTTGACGGTGAAGGTCAACAGGAGTGTAGGTGAGTGGGCAAGAAGTTGGTGGAATAGTAGCTTGAAGTAGCAGGAGTGATAATCCAAGGGGGAGGTGAGACGTGACAGCAGATGAGAGTAGTCCGGGTAGTATATTAGCAGTGGCTAGTAGCTGATTAGCTAGAAGCTGGTAGGCAGTGAGTTGTGTGGAAGCAACAGTGGACCAGGTGTTGAAGTTAGTGAAGTGAGTGATGTTGGTTGCCCCAGACAGTACCCACGCGGCAGGCAAGCCCCACTGTGCCATGTAGGCACTCAGCTAGGCCACAGCAGACGAGCTGGCAGGGAGTGGAGGCTCCCCCCAGAACGTCGGCTGGATAACCAGACAGCTGGGCTAGTGTTGTCGGTGAGGCACGCAACAGGTCGGTCCGGGTTGGCACAATCACCACCACAAACACACAACGTACTCACCCGAGCCCAGAGCGAGTGATCCACACACTCGAAGCCAGGAGACAGATGGATCCAGTGGTGGTGAAGTTTAGCCAGCTGTTAGCTAGCTGGCTAACGTAGCTAATAGTCCAGGAGTAAGGGAACAGATGAGCGGGAACGGAGCGGAACTGGAGAGAAGCACGGTGGGCTGGAGAAGCACGAAGACTTACTTAAACAGGTAAAGTAACAGAGACGCGGAGATAAAACAAAACAAAAGACGAGCACACGAAATGTTAGACACGGACCGGGACAGAAGCGGCAGTCAACAGTCCAGACGCCGGCGTTGCTCTAACCCGGATGTGAACCACAAAACAAGGAAATCACAGCCACACATCAGCACTGAATGAATGGTTGGTTGTTATTTACTAAAAAAGAAATTAGCAACTAAACTGTAATCTGGTGCAATGCATCTTTTATGTAGCTACATGAGATTAATGTAGGCTTTCAGTCTAACAATGAACTCTGAATATGGGAAACTGAGTATTTAGTTCTAGAACAGCTGATCTGAATTGGTTGAATAAACTCTGAATATGTTAACCTTTGTATGCACTGATTCACCATAGCAACACCAGATTATCTCACGCTAGTGGAACACAAGATCATTTTACATGCTTACAGAGAATATGAGTACATATTCTGTAAAAACAGTAACACTACTGTAGTACCTGGTACTAAGATTACTCTTAAAAGTGCCTGACAACACCACCTCCTGCTAAGGGGCAGGAGGGACCCTTAAACCTTTAATATTTGATCAGTGTAGTGTTTGACCCACTCTGACTTCCCCAAACATGAACAATTTAAAAAAAGAGGCGTATCTGGTGTATAAGTAAGTTGGCTTTATTACAAGGAAATTGATTTGCAGTGGGGGGTAAAAAAAAAAACCCACATCATTCCACACTGAAAACAACATTAACATGAACACTCCATACAGTATCTCCATTTGCACCTAATGTTATGGCCATATTGGCTGGATCCTATTTCCTGTCCATATTTTAAAAAAACGATGGCTTGTGGAATAGTCCATTGCAGAGTGAACCGGGCAATGTCATGGATAATCTACAGGCATCTTCATCTATTGCTAAAAAAAAATAAACTTTATGTACATGTTGTTAGTCCAGGAGTTTGGCAGATGATTTGTTTCACATAAAGATACAGTTTTGTTTAATGGGAGTGTAGCGTACCCTTAAACAGGAGATGAAAGTAGGTGCTAATGTAAAGGCAGCATAAATGCATATTAACTGCAACAACACCTTGTTATTCTTACAGAGGATGAGTGAGAAATTGAGGCAGAATCTGAAAATGACAGGGAAGTACCAGGAGGCAGTATTCAGATAGAGGATGAAGGAGAGGTCAGCGGACTTCCAGGGGCCAGTCAGGGGCTGCCACTGAAGAAGCCACTTTGACAGGGGAAGGTGATCCAGGGACCAGTGTGCTAGGGGCCAGTCATGACAGGGCGAGTGTGGAGTACCTAAGGAAGCAACTTAGGGTGGAGACACTCCTAAGAAAGAGAGCAGAGAGGGCTCTTGCACAACAAAAGAGAATAAATTTGGGATTAAGACAGAAGTACAATTTAAAAAAAGTGTCTCAGCAAAGGGTGGTCAATTTGTTCCCATCCCTGGAGCTGGAAAAGGCATAGCTTTAGGAACAGCAAACCCTGCAAGAAGAAAACATGACACACATACACAACTAAGAAAAGGAACAGCCACAAAATAATTTGCTGCTCATGTAATTTCTAGCTACCTCACTTGTGGAGTCTTTTGACAGCAGAAATTTAACAGGGCTCTTTCAGGATCACCTAAAAGACACAATTTAAAATAATTAAACTCAACATTCCATATAAACATGTAATATTTCTAAATCAGAAGTAAATAATATCATTAATTCAGTGGTAACAGGTGTTGTGATATACTCCCGTAGTGTTTCAACCACTGTGCAATGTTTTGGTCTTGTACAATTAAGTTTATGAATGTAACATTCAAAGATAAGCTAAAATAACATTTTTAAGCTGTTTAGCCTCTATAGTGTGACTGTGACATAGTTCCAAATTAAACATAATATATGCCTTAAATGCTGACAGAAGTAGTAGTAGCGAAGTAGTAGTCCTATTTTAGTCTGTCATCCCACGGCATACATATAAACAGGAATTAAATTATAAGATAATAACACTCTTATGTAAACATTAAAAGAATACACCGTACGTAACGTTAGGTATTTGATAAAGGCTCAGGCAGAAGTATGTGCGCCTGTCCTACATTATCTTCTTATGGAACAGTTGAGAAAACTAATAAAAGCTAACACATCCTATTAACGTTACCCTTAGCTAACACCGTCAGGTTCGGATGATAAAATCTAAATAAAACCCGTTAGTAATCATCCCAACTATATGTGATTTATACCTCCGATATAATAAACACACCTACTGACTTAAAATTGGTTGATATTTCATCACCTTACCTCAGGAGTTTCTCGTCATTCTGCCACTGAAATAAACGTGGTCCGACTCCACGGGACGAATGTTTGGAACTATAGAGGGCTCCATAACCCGGAAGTTCTGTCCGCCATGTTTTACAACGGAGTCCTATGGGAGTGTCGCCACTCTGTTCTTATCTATCGCTCTGCTCCGACCAGGATGCCATCTTTAAGTTCTCTGTTGTCAGCCATTTTGTTTTGTAGGCCAAACCGCCCTTTTTTCACAGACCTCTGTCTCTGTCTCTGTCTCTTGCTCTCTCTCTCTCTCTCTCTCTCTCTCTCTCTCTCTCTCTCTCTCTTTCTCTCTCTCTCTCTCCCTCACACACACACACACACACACATACCAAGCTTGCATATAGTTAGTTAGAATTTGTGTGTTTTGTTTTGCTTTGCTTCCTGCTGAATTAATATATTTTTGGAATTATACCTGCTGTTTGTTAATGTTACACAAGAGTGAATGAATAGTCAAGCTCTGCTATGTGAAGAACTTCGAAATCCTTTAGCCTTTTCTATTGATATAGTAATTTTGGTTATAGTTATTAATTTAGTTATCAATCGGGGCGTCGGTGGCTTAGTGGTAGAGCAGGTGCCCCATGTACAAGGCTGTTGCTGCAGCGGCCCAGGTTTGAGTCCAGCCTGTGGCCCTTTGCTGCATGTCAACCCCTCTCTCTCCCCCTTTCACACAAAAAAAATTTAATTATCAATCAAAATTCCAAATTGATAGTTAAGTAAACTTTATGAGATTGATATCTTTAACTGGCTATCATTGTTTTCTTATTGTAAATTAAGTCACATTACTTAACATAATTAATAATCATCATTAATAATGATCAATTATTTCAGATAGCAAATTTGATACTTTAATTGGAGATCTATTATGAGGTCAGGCCCATGTTAAGGCTTAAGTCCCAACAAATGGTGCAGCCATATAAACATAGCACTGGTGTCTAGATCACAACATTTTGGGTGTCCCCTTGTGACACATAGTATTGCTACAGATTCCAAACAAAAACTATCCCTGCTTTTATGATACCAGTAGATTCCCTACATTTTTGGTGACCCGGTGAGACCTAATATTGTAATTCCCAACATGTTGGTGCCTCCGTGTGATGCCCAGTATTGTAATTTACAACAGGTCACTGAGTTCTCAAAAAAGTTTTGATAAAAGTCTGTTACTTCATAATAAACAGTTTAACTATACATTTTTTGCCTGCCTATTTGTTTGGCTGACGGTTTTTCTGATCCCTGAAATAACGCTGATTTGACATATGGTAATAAAATAAAGTAAAAGTAGCTTTGCAATTAGCAGCTACTTTTGCCATTTTCTCGTAGCTTAGCTTGCTACATTTCTCTAGGGATAGCTTCAATGTTGTGAAACTTAATTTTGATGTAGAGTAACTGGTAGCTGAGCTCACTACATTTTCCAAGTAGTTTCCCAACACTGGTTGAAACAGTTGCTGTTACTGGTTGCAGTTTTTGCTCACAAGAAATATTTTGAATCTCATGTTAACTTTATTATTGTCTTCTAAAACTGTTTGCTTTTGTCACCTCCCCGGAGCAGTTTAGCAGTTTTGATCCATTGTGTTTGGTGGTTTTCTGTCTATAGGAGAGGCTACAAACGGCGGTAGTAGCTCACATGCACACAGTCACATGCTGTTTACACTCACCCACAGCTTCTCCTTTTTCCTCTCTGTTAATGGTCCAGCTTTAAGGATTAATAGTTGTGAACAGGACAGTGGCATTGCAGTCCAGTTTCTATTTGGGCTCAGCCTTCGCCACAGTGGGTTTAGTGGCACTGTCCTCCATTCACCTAAAATGGGACTTGTGAGCAACTGGCTCAATCTCCCATTATGGTTCTGCTAGACTACCACCACAATGCAAATAAAGGCAATAGCTAGGGCATTACAGCAAATGGAATTCTGTGTCATTTCAGCAAAAGCTGTTATAGAAAAGCAATACGAGAGCATTAAACAAAGCCATATAAAGAAGTTCAATCAAAGGTGATGCAGCCACAAGCTGGAGGTCTATCTCTGCAAATTACACAATAATACACAAACACCTCTGGACGTTGAGTTCAGGACACAGGAAGACAGCCAGGCTGTTGTGTACGACAGCAGCAGAGGCACACAATGCAGAAAGGGTACGGCCTCAGAAAAGAATAAAACTGGGTTCATTACCCAAGCTTATTTGAGTTTAATTCATCATTAGAACAACACATTTAGAGGGAAATTACTAGGCTGGGGAAGAGGGTTTTAATGGTAGAATGATAATTGGCACTCACAGTACCACTTCACTGGTACAATTCCCTTATTCTCAAGAAGTGGCAGAAATCTGTGATCTAGGACTGCACCTCAAATAATTCACAGGGACTGAAAACTCCATACATACACTGCACACTTAGATACACACATAGGGATATTTGGATTTCTATATCTCTCAAATAGTAGAGAAGCAATCCCAGTTTGACCATGTGTCAGTGTCTGTGGGATTTGTTTTGGCCTTTTATGATTTCTTGTTATTATTTCTGATGCATGGAAGCAAAATGTCTGCCAGTGAATCTAGCTGACCTGCATTGCAGAAGGACCCTGTTCATTTAGCCCCACACAGAGTGAAAACTGACAAGCTGATATGCAGGACTGCTGCTGTCCCCTGCGCCTCAGCTGTGTTTAATTAATAAGCAGGCACTTAGCGAGCCAGCCACAAGAGGCTCCTTACTGTCACATTCCCAGAGGAAGGGGTCCTGCATGAGTCATTAGATACTCATGCACGTGTACTCAGTGTGTCACACAGACACACACACTGCTGAGGTAGACTCTGTGTGTGTGTGTGTGTGTGTGTGTGTGTGTGTGTGTGTGTGTGCGCGCGCGTGTGTGCGTGTGTGCGTGTGGTGAACTGGTTGGGTTTTGTGTTAATGGAGTTTTAATGACACCTACTCTTGCCTAATCACCTGTTCTGGAGGCTTCCAGCAGCACAGGTAGCCCAGTGTTCCCAGCAAGGGAATTCTTTTTAATGTCTCCTGTTCATTTCTTCACTCTCATTTGCCTCCCCAATTGTTCCATAAGGCTCCACTCTAACTGACTGTGCCTCTGAGGAGGCGAGGTGTAATTATAAGCTAAAATTTGCTAATTTACATCAACATATCACCAAGTCATGGAGCTATTCTGCACTGAGTGGGTAGTTAGAAAGCCTGGGCTTTGCCATTGTTGGTCCCCCAGTGGTGCCAATGTGTTTGTGTTAACAATTAGTGTTTTAAAAAATAGAGGGACAGTGATAGAAGTTATTGCCCTGTTTATCAGTAAGTCAAGGCACAGCAGGTAAGACTGGTAATTTTGGATGATGTCAATGATTTTGTGATATTGTATTTTTGGTGCCATAATCACAGGGGTTTCATCAAATATACAAGCAATCATCAGAGTTAAACAGCTTCACATATTCCCCAGACCCAACAGCTCAACCTGTAGATGTGAGCAGGTGTGTTTAAACAAAATGAGTTGCTATTTAGCAGAGCCTTTTTTCTCTCTTTTGGGTGCTTTTGACGACACTGTATTTGCAGAGTCGTGAAAAATAACCGCGCATATGTAGTGTTAAAAATCCATTTACATTGGGAATTTCCAAGTTCTCAGTTTGAAGTTTCACCTGGAACATGTCTTGAAATTGGATTTCAGACTCAGAAATTGGAGGAACCTCACTAGCCCATCCTCAATATTACAGATGGCTGTTGCCATTTACAGTCGTGAAAGCTGTAGTAATATACTGTTTATTAGCACTTATGTCTTCAGTCATACAGACAGTACTATCCAACTTCTATCTGTGGACATATTGCTATGGTGCTTTAATCAGTCCCCCCAGGATATTGCAATCGCAGCAATTATGGCAAATTCATTGCCTGAATTAGACTATTTAAACAGGTAAAATCAAATTTCATTGTAGAGCTGCGTGCAGCGTATTGATTCACCCAGCCCCTCTATTTCTGTTTGTCATGAGACTACTGCTGCAACCCAGTCTCACTTCAAAGTTGTTGAATACTGCCTGGTCTCAGATAATCTTGCAGGTGAAGACGCTGGATAGGGAGGTCCTGGTTTGCAGGTCTGCAGTTGTAAGGCTGGTTGGTTGTACTGCCAAATTATGGAAACAACATTGGTGACAGCTCATGGAAGTGAAATGAACATTCAGCTCTGGTGGAAGTTCCTGCTCTCAGAATGCCAATGATATGCTCCCTCAAACACTGTGACATCTGTGTTATTGTGTTGTGTGATCAAACATCACACTTTAGAGTGGCCTATTGTTGTGACCATCCAGAGGCACACCTGTGTGGTAACGATGCTGTTTAATCAGCATCTTTATATGTCACATCTGTCAGTTGGATGGATTATCTTGGAAAAGGAGAAGTGCTCACTAACATGGATTTTAACAAATTTGTGAGAAATATAACTACTGAGTGCATAAAGAAAGTTTTAGATCTGTAACTTATCTGAATCCGAGTGAATGGAGTAAATCGGTGGTCTGAAGTTCACTGAGGGTGGAGCCCACGGCTGGCCACACCGTGCTCCGGTCCGTCCACAGTCAAGCTCTCTGGCACTGGCTCGCCACTGAACCTTCCAGGGTTCAGGATGAGAATGATCGATTCCTAGTCCATGAATAAAAAAAAAACAATCCACACACACAGTGTAGAATATATACATTACTATCTCTTTCTGTTCATTACATAACCTCAATTTATTTCCATCACTCAAAATATCTTTTCACATAAAATCAGTTACACAGGATATACGTTGCTTCAATCATTGTGAAATGAATTGATTTATATCACAATAAAAGTATTTTAGTGTAATTAAATAACACATCCTGAGTTTATAATTCACAATAAACATTTTAAAATAAACAATGAAATCATATATGTCTTGTATCACTATTTTATCTTAACAGCTTATCTCCATATTTATATTTTTAAACATGTTTTTAAATGTAATATATTCTTCAACATATTTTAATATATTCACTTTTTAAACCATTTAGATGAACTAAATCATCACTCATTTTATTTAACATATGCATTTCAACAATCAAAATGAAATAAATCTGAGTGATAAACATCAATATGAGTGAATACTTTCATAATAAAATGACTTTTTAAGTCAACAGAACTGAGTGTAATGCACCATTAATGCTGCACCACATTATCACTGCTTCCCTGCAGTAGGACGATAGCTAGCTTGGCTGAGTTAGCTGTAGTGTTAGCATCTATATTGAATTACATGGAAACGTTAGCGGTTAGCTTAGCGCTAACGTTATTAGCAATCTTTTTTTCTCCAACCATTCTTGGCAATTACAATGATATTAGCTATACCACTGTACTATTAAACATTAGGCATCATACCTTCGATTGGTTTTTAGAACAGTATCAGAACAAAGCATCATGTAACCAGAAACAAGCCACCATGGCTCTTATGCCCATAGACATATATACATAGACGCCACATCGAGCGCTGAGCCGTACGTCAACGTCCCCGCCATATTGGATGTGGCAAGGCTGCGCTGTAAACTAATACAAGTGAATGGACTTAATTTCATAAAGCGCCTTTCTACAAAGAAATTTACGTTAATGCCTCTCGTTTATTCATTCACACACACACTAATATACTTGGGAAACAGTTAGGCACCAGAAACAATGTATTTGATCTTCTCAGATGGCTAAGATAAGAACTTTATTGATCCCACACAGGAGTAATTAACCTTACATCAGCTATAGAGAACAAGGTAGTGCCGAAAAACAATACACAGTACAGTACACATACATACACATATATATATATACACATATGTGTGTGTATATATATATATATATATGTACAGTACAGGCCAAAAGTTTGGACACCTTCTCATTCAATGCGTTTTCTTTATTTTCATGACTATTTACATTGTAGATTCTCACTGAAGGCATCAAAACTATGAATGAACACATGTGGAGTTATGTACTTAACAAAAAAGGTGAAATAACTGAAAACATGTTTTATATTCTAGTTTCTTCAAAATAGCCACCCTTTGCTCTGATTACTGCTTTGCACACTCTTGGCATTCTCTCCATGAGCTTCAAGAGGTAGTCACCTGAAATGGTTTTCCAACAGTCTTGAAGGAGTTCCCAGAGGTGTTTAGCACTTGTTGGCCCCTTTGCCTTCACTCTGCGGTCCAGCTCACCCCAAACCATCTCGACTGGGTTCAGGTCCGGTGACTGTGGAGGCCCGGTCATCTGCCGCAGCACTCCATCACTCTCCTTCTTGGTCAAATAGCCCTTACACAGCCTGGAGGTGTGTTTGGGGTCATTGTCCTGTTGAAAAATAAATGATCGTCCAACTAAACGCAAACCAGATGGGATGGCATGTCGCTGCAGGATGCTGTGGTAGCCATGCTGGTTCAGTGTGCCTTCAATTTTGAATAAATCCCCAACAGTGTCACCAGCAAAACACCCCCACACCATCACACCTCCTCCTCCATGCTTCACAGTGGGAACCAGGCATGTGGAATCCATCCGTTCACCTTTTCTGCGTCTCACAAAGACACGGTTGGAACCAAAGATCTCAAATTTGGACTCATCAGACCAAAGCACAGATTTCCACTGGTCTAATGTCCATTCCTTGTGTTTCTTGGCCCAAACAAATCTCTTCTGCTTGTTGCCTCTCCTTAGCAGTGGTTTCCTAGCAGCTATTTGACCATGAAGGCCTGATTCGCGCAGTCTCCTCTTAACAGTTGTTCTAGAGATGAGTCTGCTGCTAGAACTCTGTGTGGCATTCATCTGCTCTCTGATCTGAGCTGCTGTGAACTTGCGATTTCTGAGGCTGGTGACTCGGATGAACTTATCCTCAGAAGCAGAGGTGACTCTTGGTCTTCCTTTCCTGGGTCGGTCCTCATGTGTGCCAGTTTCGTTGTAGCGCTTGATGGTTTTTGCGACTCCACTTGGGGACACATTTAAAGTTTTTGCAATTTTCCGGACTGACTTACCTTCATTTCTTAAAGTAATGATGGCCACTCGTTTTTCTTTAGTTAGCTGATTGGTTCTTGCCATAATATGAATTTTAACAGTTGTCCAATAGGGCTGTCGGCTGTGTATTAACCTGACTTCTGCACAACACAACTGATGGTCCCAACCCCATTGATAAAGCAAGAAATTCCACTAATTAACCCTGATAAGGTACACCTGTGAAGTGGAAACCATTTCAGGTGACTACCTCTTGAAGCTCATGGAGAGAATGCCAAGAGTGTGCAAAGCAGTAATCAGAGCAAAGGGTGGCTATTTTGAAGAAACTAGAATATAAAACATGTTTTCAGTTATTTCACCTTTTTTTGTTAAGTACATAACTCCACATGTGTTCATTCATAGTTTTGATGCCTTCAGTGAGAATCTACAATGTAAATAGTCATGAAAATAAAGAAAACGCATTGAATGAGAAGGTGTGTCCAAACTTTTGGCCTGTACTGTATATATATATATATATATATATATATATATATATGTGTGTGTGTGTGTGTGTGTATATATGTGTGTATATATATACATATATTGTAGCGACCCTGCAGTAAATGTTCTGTTATAATGTCAGTGTTCTGTGAGTTAATGGCATGTTTGGGATTGAATGAGTATAGGTAGGGGGGCAGGGTGCGAGTGTGACGGGAATGAGGGCAATGTGTGAGGGGGCTGGTGTGTGTAGGAATGAGGTGGAGGAGAGAGCAGGAGTGCACAGTTGGAGTTACAGCTAAGTTCTTGTTTGTTGGTTGTTTTGGTGTGGTTACAGCCAACATTATATATATATATATATATATATATATATGTATATTTAGGTAGTGCCGAAAAAATACACAGTATATACTGTGCATTGTTTTTCGGCACTACCTTGTTCTCTATAGCTGATGTAAGGGATCAATGAAGTTCTTATCTTAGCCATCTGAGAAGATCAAATACATTGTTTTTGGTGCCTAACTGTTTCCCAAGTATATTAGTGTGTGAGTGTGTGTGTGTGTGTGTGTGTGAATGAATAAACGAGAGGCATTAACGTACATTTCTTAGTAGAAAGGCGCTTTATGAAATTAAGTCCATTCACTTGTATTAGTTTACAGCGCAGCCTTGCCACATCCAATATGGCGGCGACGTTGACGTATCGCAGTAGCGGGCAAACCCACTCGATGCGGCGTCTACGTATATACAGTACAGGCCAAAAGTTTGGACACACCTTCTCATTCAATGCGTTTTCTTTATTTTCATGACTATTTACATTGTAGATTCTCACTGAAGGCATCAAAACTATGAATGAACACATGTGGAGTTATGTACTTAACAAAAAAAGGTGAAATAACTGAAAACATGTTTTATATTCTAGTTTCTTCAAAATAGCCACCCTTTGCTCTGATTACTGCTTTGCACACTCTTGGCATTCTCTCCATGAGCTTCAAGAGGGAGTCACCTGAAATGGTTTCCACTTCACAGGTGTGCCTTATCAGGGTTAATTAGTGGAATTTCTTGCTTTATCAATGGGGTTGGGACCATCAATTGTGTTGTGCAGGAGTCAGGTTAATACACAGCCGACAGCCCTATTGGACAACTGTTAAAATTCATATTATGGCAAGAACCAATCAGCTAACTAAAGAAAAATGAGTGGCCATCATTACTTTAAGAAATGAAGGTCAGTCAGTCCGGAAAATTGCAAAAACTTTAAATGTGTCCCCAAGTGGAGTCGCAAAAACCATCAAGCGCTACAACGAAACTGGCACACATGAGGACCTCTCGATGAGTCACCTCTGCTTCTGAGGATAAGTTCATCCGAGTCACCAGCCTCAGAAATCGCAAGTTAACAGCAGCTCAGATCAGAGAGCAGATGAATGCCACACAGAGTTCTAGCAGCAGACCCATCTCTAGAACAACTGTTAAGAGGAGACTGCGTGAATCAGGCCTTCATGGTCAAATAGCTGCTAGGAAACCACTGCTAAGGAGAGGCAACAAGCAGAAGAGATTTGTTTGGGCCAAGAAACACAAGGAATGGACATTAGACCAGTGGAAATCTGTGCTTTGGTCTGATGAGTCCAAATTTGAGATCTTTGGTTCCAACCGCCGTGTCTTTGTGAGACGCAGAAAAGGTGAACGGAGGGATTCCACATGCCTGGTTCCCACTGTGAAGCATGGAGGAGGAGGTGTGATGGTGTGGGGGTGTTTTGCTGGTGACACTGTTGGGGATTTATTCAAAATTGAAGGCACACTGAACCAGCATGGCTACCACAGCATCCTGCAGCAACATGCCATCCCATCCGGTTTGCGTTTAGTTGGACGATCATTTATTTTTCAACAGGACAATGACCCCAAACACACCTCCAGGCTGTGTAAGGGCTATTTGACCAAGAAGGAGAGTGATGGAGTGCTGAGGCAGATGACCTGGCCTCCACAGTCACCGGACCTGAACCCAGTCGAGATGGTTTGGGGTGAGCTGGACCGCAGAGTGAAGGCAAAGGGGCCAACAAGTGCTAAACACCTCTGGGAACTCCTTCAAGACTGTTGGAAAACCATTTCAGGTGACTACCTCTTGAAGCTCATGGAGAGAATGCCAAGAGTGTGCAAAGCAGTAATCAGAGCAAAGGGTGGCTATTTTGAAGAAACTAGAATATAAAACATGTTTTCAGTTATTTCACCTTTTTTTGTTAAGTACATAACTCCACATGTGTTCATTCATAGTTTTGATGCCTTCAGTGAGAATCTATAATGTAAATAGTCATGAAAATAAAGAAAACGCATTGAATGAGAAGGTGTGTCCAAACTTTTGGCCTGTACTGTATGTCTATGCTTATGCCTACTAACAACTAGCTACTAACTACTATCTGATCTCCGTGTGGAGTCATTTGTGTCTCCATCTGTCACAGTTTATGAAATTAAGTCCATTCACTTGTATTAGTTTACAGCGCAGCCTTGCCACATCCAATATGGCGGCGACGATGCGTGTCGCAGTAGCGGGCAAACCCACTCGATCACGGCGTCTACGTATATATGTCTATGGTTATGCCTACTAACAACTAGCTACTAACTACTATCTGATCTCCGTGTGGAGTCATTTGTATCTCCATCTGTCACAGTTTCACTTCCTGTTTCTTTGTCAGTTGTCAGTTCATCATTTTGTTGAACTCCAACAGTTTCTCCATCCTCAGGGTCTTCCATATCATTAGGAAGAGTTAGATTTTCATCTGTCATATCCGGTTCCTTTTCGTTTGTCACATCTGGTTCCTTTTCATTTGTCATATCCTCTCCAGCAAGGGCTGCTCAACCACGATCTGGGGCTCCTTTCCTTTTACCAACTCAGGAGGTGTTCCAACAGGTTCGGCAGAAAGACTGCTGTCATCAGGCCCATTCTGAGGCTGGGAGGTCGAGGAGCTCGGTGGCATGGTTGGCAAGCCTCTATTCTTAACTGGATTTGCATTGAGTTGCTGTCTCCTTGGAATTTCACACAGCTGGATGAATTGTTCTTCAGGAATGACAGACGACTGGGTAGGAGCGATAAGCAAATCGTCCTCAGATTCTGAAAGTTCCTCTAAGGGTTGAGGGGGACTTTGCTTGGTTCTTGGCCGGCGGACCTTAGGGTTGGCCAGTTCAGTTTCCTCCACTTCGGATAGGTCACCACAAGGGAGTAGAAGGTCCCTATGTAGAGTTCGGATGGGACCATCTCCATTGATGGGCTGTGTACACAGGCAAGTCTCCCATCCTTTCCAGAACTTTGTACATATTTGACTCCCACTTGTCCATAAGTTTGTGTTTACTCCGCATGCAGATTCCTCACGCAATGTCCACTGGTAGTCGAGGCTGGCGCCCAAACATCAATTCATAAGGGCTGAAGCCAGTGACATCATTCTTGGTGCAGTTATAGGCATGGGTTAGTGGTTTTACGAAGTCTCGCCAGTGACTTTTCTCCTTGTCTTTTAAGGTTCCCAACATGCCCAAAAGGGTTCGATTAAACCTCTCTATGGGGTTTCCTCTTGGGTGATAGGGCGTTGTGCGCACTTTGGTGATGCCTGCTAGCGCAGAGTTCTTTGATAAGTTAGGACTCGAAATCCCTGCCCTGATCACTCAGCAGCCACTCTGGAAACCCGTAGTGCACCAAGATCTGCTCCCAAAGAGTTTTGGCAACCGTTGTAGCTTTCTGATCCTTTGTTGGTATCACAACTGCATACTTGGTAAAAGGGTCTGTGATGACCAAGGCGTCTTTGGTATTGTGACTGTCGGGCTCTAGGGATAAATAATCAATGCATACCAGTTCCATGGGGCGAGATGTTTGGATATTCATAAAAGGAGCTGATCTTTCTGGTTGTGTCTTCCTCCTGACACAACGTCCGCATGATTTGATCTTTCCTTCCGCAGCCATTTTTGGCCAATAAAATCTTGACCTGACCAGATCCAGGGTTCTCTCCAAACCCATATGCCCCATATCTACATGGAGGCACTTGAGAATAGCAGCTCTGAGAGACTTGGGGGCGATGAGCTGTTAAGTTATATCATCTCCTGATTGATGTGTTCTGTACAGGAGGCCATCTCTCATCTCCAACCTTTTCCATTCTTTAAGCATTAGCTTGAGCTCTAAAGAGCTAGGAATGAGGTTAGGGTTGGCCTCACCTCCAGCCTCCAAAACCGTGATGACCTGTCTGATGATTGGGTGAAGCAAATTTTTTGATTCGCTCCTCTTCCTCAAGAGAAGCATGGTCGTCAGCCAGACTGTCATGAGGCCATCTAGAAAGGCCGTCTGCGTCTTGGTTGCTTTTCCCAGCACAGTTTGGCTGACTTCAGAGCGTGCGTCAATGGATTATTGTCTGTTATGACAGTGAATGTATTTCCATAGAGGTAGTCCTGAAACTTTTCCACGATTGACCACTTCAGAGCTAGGAATTCTAGCTTATGGGCTGGGTATCGCTTTTCACTGGATGAAAGTCCTCTGCTAGCTTAAGCGATTACTCGCATTTCGCTACCCTGCTCTTGGTACAGGGCAGCTCCTAGACCTGAAGTGCTTGCGTCGGTGTGGAGAACATATGGCAGTTTTGGGTCAGCAAACCCAAGGACAGGTGCAGATGTGAGTTTTTCAATGATTACTTCAAAGGCTTTTTGGCAATCTGGCGTCCACCGCTCATTAAAGGGCTCCTTGGGGTTGAAGTACCCTCCAGGGCTAGATGTCTTTTGACCCTTCCTAGAAGGCGGGTAGCCTCCGGTGAGGTTGTTTAAGGGTTTGACTATTTTTGAATAGCCTCTGACAAAGCGCCAGTAATACCCTGCAAAGCCTAAGAAAGACTTGAGCTCGCCCAGGGTTTGGGGTCTAGGCCAGGTGCGGAGAGCACTGACCTTTTCAGGTCGGTCTCTCCCCTCTGCTTGAGACAATGTGGCCCATATACACGAGCTTTGGAAGAAGTGACATTTTTTGGTGAGAGTTTCAGCCCATTTTCTCTCAGCTGCTGGAGGACATGTTTAAGCCGAGTTTCGTGTTCCTCTAATGTGCTAGAGAACACAATAATGTCATCTAAAAACATCAGTACTTCTTTCAGATTGATGCTACCCATGACCCTCTCCATTAATCGTTGAAAGGTACTGGGGCATTTATAATGCCTTGGGGCATGCGATTGAATTAAAACCCCAACGGGCATACAAAAACGGTCTTAGGCTTATCACATTCCTCCATCTCAGTCTGGTAATATCCAGATTTTAGATCCATTATGGAGAACCATTTGGATCCGGCAAGGGCTGAGAAGGCTTCTTCAAGATTGGGCAGAACATATGTGTCTCTTATTGTCAGTGAATTCAGTTTGCGATAATCAATGCAAAGCGGACCTCTCCATTCTTCTTGCGAACCACCACAATTGGTGAAGTGTAAGGGGATTCGGATTAATTAAGGAGTGTTTGCAGATGCTTTCTCACAGCTTCATAGTCATTTGGGTGGATTAGTCAGGGCATTTCTTGAATGGCATTTCGTCTTTCAGATTTATATGAAGTTTCACTTTGGTTGCATGTCCAAAATCAGACTCTTTATGGGCGAAAACATTACCATACTCATTAAGACTTTGTGTTATCCTGTCCTTCCTCCCTTCTGGAAGGGGGAGTCCCCAAACTCGAATGTAAGATCTGACTTGGCTGGTCCTTTGGCTGGTTTGGGAATACTAGCAGAACATTTCACAGTGTCAGTGTCTTTGTCATAGATCTCTTCGGGAGTATGAAGCTCAGCAATGTCACAATTCGAAGGGAATTTGACGTCACGCTCATTTTCATTCCTCACCCACACAGGTAATTTGTGAGGATGTTGTTTGGGCAGGGTTATGAGGCAGCACTCCACAAATACCCCACCAGGTAAGGCAGATGACTCAGGCTGTTCGACTATGGCACAGTCGCTGGTGTTGTCAGCCCTGACATAGCCTTCAAGGCAGACTCTTTCTTTAGCAGGTATTACTTGCTGCCTTTTACCTTTAAGGGTTGCTAACCGTATCCTCTCTGTAGAGTTCACCTTGTTCGTAAGCTTGAGTATCGGATAATCTGTCTATAACCATAGACAGAGGACAGCTCGTTTGGGTTTTGTCACTGCAGTATTCTTCGTACAAGATGTCAAGTGCATTAGTTCCAATGAGTACAGGTAGGTCACAGTTACTGTGCCGGTCTGGGACTACTAAGGCTAAAGTGGAAACTTCGGGCTTAGCCTCAACAAACTATTTTGGGAACTTGAGAGTGATGGGCACATAGCCTATGTAGGGAACATTCTGGCCATTAGCATCTTCAACATCAAGGGCTTTGAAGGGCTGGATGGGGTGCTTGGACAGATGGGTTTTGAAAAACGAAGCACTTACTGTGGTCACCTGAGACCCTGAGTCGAGGAGACATTTAGTGTCAACTCCTGACACACCGACATCTGCTATGCATTTCTGTCCTACCAGTCCCTTAGGTAGCTTAGCTTGGTGCTCTGCTTTGTGGGATCGGATTGATGCTTTTGTCTTTGTTTTTGGTTTGGGACAGTCATTCTCAGTTTCAGTTCCTGGTAGTCCCTCAACAGGAACTGCATTCAGTTTAAACTTTGTTCCCAGGTTTCTTCTCTTTGTTTTAATTCTTTGCGCTTCTTCTCAACCAGTTCAGGGTTTGCCTCGTTGCTGCAGGAAGGCGCAATGTGGCCATCTTCCCCACACTTACAACAGTACTGTGGGTGGGGCTTCTTGTTAGTGAGTGTTGACTCTGCGGGATGTGAATGTTTTCCTTCAGTGGGGGCTTTGGGCTTAGCCTTTGGTTTCTTACTTGGCTTAGTAGACGCTTGGTTTGAACTTAAGGATGCTTTTAGAGAAGCTATTTGGGCTTGTAACTTCGCCATTTGTTTCTCAAGTTTTTGTGGGTCAAAGGGGGCAGCTGTTTCTATGTCGTCATCAGTGGCATAGTCTTCCACTGAGAGTGTGTTCAACTGAGCCTTTGTTCTGGTGGCCCCAAAGTGCTGTTTCATCTTGTAGGACTTAGTAGCCTGCCTGTCCTCCTCAGAACGTATCCAAAGGAGTAGTTCAGAAAAGGGGGGCGGTTTATTCTTTTTTTGCTCAGGTTGAAGACTGGTAATTAGGCCATTATTCCAGCAGCCCCTACAGAACTGCTTAAGCAGCTGACGAACTGAATCACTAGCAGCCATGCCACCTCTTTTGACAACTTTACTCAAGCGTTGCAAATAGCCAGAAGGCTTTTCTCCAGAGTCTTGGTTCGTTCGCCATCATCAATGATACCATATGCAGAGTCAAGAAGAGCAAGATATTCATGGGGAGAAGAGTTGGCCCCAAGATGCTTGACAATGGTGGTGGGAGGTGGAAGAAGGCTCTCAACCATTTTTCTCCTTGTGTGTGTGTCAGACATGACAGGGTCTGCAAGATAGAACTCAACGTTGCTGCACCATGTGTCATCTAGGCGGGGGTGATACCTCATATATATATATATATATATATATATATATATATATATATATATACATGTATATATATGAGTGTGTGTATGTATATATATATATATATATATATATATATATATATACAGTACAGGCCAAAAGTTTGGACACACCTTCTCATTCAATGCGTTTTCTTTATTTTCATGACTATTTACATTGTAGATTCTCACTGAAGGCATCAAAACTATGAATGAACACATGTGGAGTTATGTACTTAACAACAAAGGTGAAATAACTGAAAACATGTTTTATATTCTAGTTTCTTCAAAATAGCCACCCTTTGCTCTGATTACTGCTTTGCACACTCTTGGCATTCTCTCCATGAGCTTCAAGAGGCAGTCACCTGAAATGGTTTTCCAACAGTCTTGAAGGAGTTCCCAGAGGTGTTTAGCACTTGTTGGCCCCTTTGCCTTCACTCTGCGGTCCAGCTCACCCCAAACCATCTCGATTGGGTTCAGGTCCGGTGACTGTGGAGGCCAGGTCATCTGCCGCAGCACTCCATCACTCTCCTTCTTGGTCAGATAGCCCTTACACAGCCTGGAGGTGTGTTTGGGGTCATTGTCCTGTTGAAAAATAAATGATCGTCCAACTAAACGCAAACCGGATGGGATGGCATGTCGCTGCAGGATGCTGTGGTAGCCATGCTGGTTCAGTGTGCCTTCAATTTTGAATAAATCCCCAACAGTGTCACAGCAAAACACCCCACACCGTCACACCTCCTCCTCCATGCTTCACAGTGGGAACCAGGCATGTGGAATCCATCCGTTCACCTTTTCTGCGTCTCACAAAGACACGGCAGTTGGAACCAAAGATCTCAAATTTGGACTCATCAGACCAAAGCACAGATTTCCACTGGTCTAATGTCCATTCCTTGTGTTTCTTGGCCCAAACAAATCTCTTCTGCTTGTTGCCTCTCCTTAGCAGTGGTTTCCTAGCAGCTATTTGACCATGAAGGCCTGATACGCGCAGTCTCCTCTTAACAGTTGTTCTAGAGATGGGTCTGCTGCTAGAACTCTGTGTGGCATTCATCTGCTCTCTGATCTGAGCTGCTGTGAACTTGCGATTTCTGAGGCTGGTGACTCAGATGAACTTATCCTCAGAAGCAGAGGTGACTCTTGGTCTTCCTTTCCTGGGTCGGTCCTCATGTGTGCCAGTTTCGTTGTAGCGCTTGATGGTTTTTGCGACTCCACCTGGGGACACATTTGAAGTTTTTGCAATTTTCCTGACTGACTGACCTTCATTTCTTAAAGTAATGATGGCCACTCATTTTTCTTTAGTTAGCTGACTGGTTCTTGCCATAATATGAATTTTAACAGTTGTCCAATAGGGCTGTTGGCTGTGTATTAACCTGACTTCTGCACAACACTACTGGTGGTCCCAACCCCATTGATAAAGCAAGAAATTCCACTAATTAACCCTGATAAGGCACACCTGTGAAGTGGAAACCATTTCAGGTGACTCCCTCTTGAAGCTCATGGAGAGAATGCCAAGAGTGTGCAAAGCAGTAATCAGAGCAAAGGGTGGCTATTTTGAAGAAACTAGAATATAAAACATGTTTTCAGTTATTTCACCTTTTTTTGTTAAGTACATAACTCCACATGTGTTCATTCATAGTTTTGATGCCTTCAGTGAGAATCTACAATGTAAATAGTCATGAAAATAAAGAAAACGCATTGAATGAGAAGGTGTGTCCAAACTTTTGGCCTGTACTGTATATATATATATATATATATATATATATGTGTATATATATATATGTATGTATGTATGTATACGTCTATGACTTTATCTTCAAAACATCTAACATGAGCTGTCCCTCTGATATACTCCTTCCTGAGCCCATCCATCCTTGTCACTCCCAAAGAGAACCTCAACATCTTCATCTCTGCTACCTCAGCCCTGCTTCCTGTCTTTTCTTCAGTGCCACAGTCTCACCACCATCTTGTACACCTTTCCTTTTAATATTGCTGGCACTCTTCTATCACACATGACACCTGACACTTTTCTCCAACCATTCCAGCCTGCCTGCTTGCACACGTTTCTTCACCTCTTTTCCACACTCTCCATTGCTCTGGGCTGTTGACCCTAAGTACTTAAAATCATCCACCTTCATTATTTCTACTCCCTGTAACCTCACCCTTCCACTTGGGTCCTTCTCATTCACACACATGTATTCTGTCTTGCTACAGCTAACCTTCATTCCTCTCCTTTCCAGGGCATACCTCCACCTCTCTAGATTTTCCTCCACCTGCTCCCTGTTCTCACTACAGATCACAATGTCATCTGTAAACATCATAGTCCATGGAGATTCCTGTCTAACCTCATCTGTCAACCTGTCCATCACCATAGCAAACAAGACAGGGCTCAGAGCTGATCCCTGATGCAGTCCCACTTCCACCTTAATCTCCTATGTCACACCTACTGCCCTCTCTTGGCATCCTATCATATGCTTTCTCAAGATCTACAAAGAAAAAATGCAGTTCCCTCTGACCTTCTCTGTACTTCTCCTTCAGCATCCTCAAAGCAAATACTGCATTTGTAGTACTTTTTATTGGCATGAAACCATATTGCTGCTCACAGATGCTCACTTCTGCTCTTCTAGCTTCCACTACTCTTTCCCATAGCTTCTTTTTATGGCTGATCAGCTTTATCCCTCTGTATTTGCCACAACTCTGCAAATCTCCCTTGTTCTTAAAAATCGGCATCAGCACACCTCTCCTCCATTCCTCAGGCATCCTCTCACTCTCTAAGACCTTGTTGAAAAACCTAGTCAAAAACTCTATTGCCATCTCTCCGAGACACTTCCATACCTCCTCAGGTATATCATCAGCCAACTGCCTTTTCAGTCTTCATCTTCTTCAGTGCCCTCCTCACTTCATCCTTACTAATCTTTGCTACTTCCTGCTCCACAATGGTCATCTCCTCTACTCTTCGTTCTCTCTCTTTTTCCTCATTCATCAACTCTTCAAAGTACTCTTTCATTCTTCTCATCACACTTGTGCCGCCTGTCAGTACATTTCCATCTCTATCCGTAATCACCCTAACTTGCTGCACGTCCTTTCCATCTCTATCTCTCTGCCTCGCGAACCTGTATAAATCAGTCTCTCTCTCCTTTCTGTCCAACCTATTATACAAGTTGTCGTACACCCTTTGTTTGGCCTTTGCCACCTCTACCTTCCCCTTACACTGAATCTCCCTGTACTGCTCTCTTCAGTCCTCTCAGTGTCCCACTTCTTCTCAGCTAACCTCTTTCTCTGTATACACCCCTGCACTTACTTATTCCACCACCAGGTCTCCTTATCTCCTTTCCTTCCAGAAAGAAAAAAACAGAAAACAAAAAGAAAAGAGAAAACCCAACCCTCCCACCCCATATAGAGATACATAAATATACACATACACACACACACACACACACACACACACACACACACACACACACACACTACCTATCACTAAAGACACATGGCCGAGCCCGAGGCAAGGAAAAAGCCACCTCTGGGGGCCTACCACACTGAGAGGGCCCACGGTCCAAGGCCACAGGGAGCGCCACCATAAAGACCTCCCCGGCCATGAGGCTCCACACCAAGGTGCAGTGCCCTTCAGCCACCCAGGTCAGAGCGGTGTCCCACAGGCCCGATGGCTTAAAACCTTAGTCCATATTAAAAAGTACGTACAATAAAAGCTGAGAGAAAAAAAGCGAGAAACTGGATTAAAAGCTGTGTTTTACTGGACCGAGTGACGGGGAAACCAGTGACACCACGCATGCGCATCAATACCAGCGCATGATTTACAATATCCTCTAAGCATAATGTAAATCAAGTGGTCTGAGACAAACAGTAGGTTTCTGCAACTCACCATGGCTCTGTGTTCAGCCTCTACAGAATCAGTATCTTGCAGATGTCCATCAACCAATCAAAGGTCAGCTCAGACCACTGCATTCATATTGGCTGTTCTACTGCATATGAGCATTCCTGTGCCACCGGCAGAAGGGGAGAGCAAGCGGCAATGGCGAACAGTGCACCAGGTAAAATAGCTATTCCAGCATTGGCTACAACTGCCTACACGGCTAAACCCAAAAAAAGGAAGACAGAACTTGGTTCCCCAGAGCCCCGGAGGGAGAGGAAGGTGAGGTAGGATAACATACTTGCGTGCTCGTCTGGTAGGAGGGCTCAGGGCGAGGGACGAACTAAACCTAACTCAGATGAGACTCAAAAATCAACCATTTTCAGGCTTTCTACCTACTGTAGCTTTAAAGCCATTTTCTCATGTGAACATTGGATGTTGTCTGAGTTGCCCTTTGCACATGTTTCACACATTAGGAGATTGTCCATGATAGTTTAGGTGAGGGGTGGCACCTGGGTAGAGTGTACAGAAGGCACACTGTAAACCCCAGTCAATCCATGATAGGGAATTTCAATGTAAAGTCTACACAAATGCCCTGGATTAACAAAACAAGATAAAAACTTTATGTTCACTTGACAAAAACTCATCCCTTGTGAGCTTGATATCTTTTTTTTATGTTAAGTCAACAGTTTTTCAGTTTAAGGCCAATAAACAACACTATCATTGTGCACTTAACATTTTGTAGCATGCTGGGGCTGAATGGGTGGAGTTTCACAGCATGCCGTGAGACAGTGTGTTTAAGGCAATAAGCCAAAGAAAACTGTGTTTAAATGTGTTCTAAATCACTCAGTCATGAGTTAAGTCATATACACAGTTAGTGAGCTCATGCCTGTGTGGATATCACAGTGTCTAACATAGAGTTGTCCTGAGGTGAAATAAAAAGCACTTCATCTCTTTGCTTTATCCTAGAATTGACTAACCTAGGCCTGTGACCAACCACAATATATTTTATAGTTCAATGAAAGAAAAAAAAAGAATGCTGTGAAGTGTGTACTCAGTGTTTTTTATGCTTATATGACAAAGCAACAACAGCCAAACCCTGTTCTTTTTTCCTAAACCAAACCAAGTGTGTTGGCAAAATGTAACCATGTGTTTATTGTTGAGGGAAAAAATGGCAATTCACGGAGTTGTATCAACGTAGTGCGTATATTTTTTTAAGGCTTAAGTATTTGCAACTGAGATTAGTGTTTACAGTCTTTGGTTCATGTGTAATTGACCTATGTGGATTTAAATAAAGTAAATACACTATACGTATAACTTTCCTGCTATAACTCTGCCCTGGTTTTTATAGACAGTGATGTTATTGTAATAGGAGACACAAGAAAGACAAAAACCAGCGAACAAACTCCACACCACTATATCACCTCCTTGTTTCTTGTCCATCAGCTCACTGATCATGACTATTGAATTTGTGCTAACCAGGGCTGTGTGTGTGTGTGTGTGTGTGTGTGTGTGTGTGTGTGTGTGTGTGTGTGCGTATGTGTAGGTGTGTACGTGCATGCATGCATGCGTGCCTTGCGTGCCTGCGTGCGTGAGTGAGTGGTGTGTTGGCCTGCCTTACCGCTAGCATGGCTGACAGGGTAATTAGTTCTAATGAAAAACGTGGTCTTTGTGGACAACAATTGGAAGCTTTCATCCCACTCATTAGGCTGAGTGGAGGAGTGCTTTCATTTGCACCGATGCATATCAAGGATACACAGTAATGTACAGTCCAACAGGTCAAAAACTAAACCAAAGAGTTGTTTTTGAATGTAATATTTAGAGTGAGAGCTGAATGTTAGAACAGCCTATGGTCATGGGCACTGGTGTGGGACTAGGTAGATGTCTGAATGTCTCTGGTTTAGTGTTGCACAGTATACCGGTACTAAAATAGTACTGCGGTACTAGAGTATTCCAAACAGTACTATACTGCATTTGGAAAATACCGGTAGTTTTTAAATTGATTAAATTCATTAATTTATTTAATTCATTTATGCACACAAACGCCTTCCTTGTTCCTACTGGAGCACATATTGCACAAGTGGTGTGTATGACAGCACCTGTATCAACATTCGCAGCTGGTGCACGTGAAAAAAGACAAGAGAAAGTCTGCCTCACAAAGGGAGACAACACGAGACAACACAAACTTGGTGAAACATTTGAGCAACCAAACTGTGACGTCCGTATCAATTTACTTACCGAACCATGATTTTTTGGTACCGTTACACCTCTACTATTTATTGTTCTAAAGGTTTGTATCCAAAAGAACTTTTCCTTAGGAAAAGTACAGAAAAGTATCGAAAAGTATTGAAATTCATATTGGTATTGGTACCAAAACAAAGATTCTGGTATCGTGACAACACTACTCTGGTTTTTGGTTTTGCACCATTGACCTCGGCTGTTGATTTTTCTAGGAGACAAATATTGTAAAACATTACGGCCCAGACTCTATCTATACAGTGAACAGCAGCAGCAGAGGGCTTGGCGGGGATGGAGAAGGTGAACAGAAGGTGAACCCACCATCTGTGGTCATTTTGAGTTGACCAGCGGACTTACTACAAGCCAATTGGCTGTTGAAACAGGAGACGTGCTTTACGTTCTAAAACCAGCCACTAGCGATTTGACCAGCTGAGTTGCAGGTGACAACCATTAGCCAGCTTGAGTTGAGCTCAGACCAGCCAGTTCACACTGCTGCAACTTTTCCCTGCAACATTTTGAAAAGGTTTTGTCTCGCCGTGAATCTTTGGTCTGAACTAGCACAAGATTCAGTCTGAATCGACACTCTGCAGTAAAGTAGACCTTCTGTGCAAACTTAAAATGAATCAACTGATGTGTGAGGTTCTTGGACGAGGAGAAAACATTATTCCATATCCTAGGTCAGTCCAGGTCAAATCCAGGGTTGTTAACATCTCTGTCCCATACTGGTGTAATAGATAAATGGTTGAAGTTATGTTTAACCATTAATCATGCATTAAAGACACAAACCCAGACAACTGAGCCACATACAGTAATTTCACGAGGGAATGGGAAACTTTATAAACTTTACTTTATAGGTTTTTAAGGCATTATGAAATCTAAGGTAGGAGAACCTGGAGGAGCCTGGGAGACAGTAAAGCTGAACACACACTGATGCTGCCATGGTGCAGTGTCAGGTACCGCCCCTAGCACACAGTGTACACGTCGCCCTGCAGGTCATTGACAGACGACCACACAAAGTTATTGCTACTTTTACAGAAAGATCTGTACTTCTTCCACCTCTGCATTAGCTGGAAATCATGTGTGGACACCTTTAATTAAAGTTGACTTCTCACCTATGTATCTCCAGGAAGTATCTTTTTGGCCATGGTTTTTATAATGTCTGGACTGTGGGTTGTTTAGCTTGGAATATTTATCAACCTCAACAAGACTCTCCTCATCCGGGGCATCGGTGGCTTAGTGGTAGAGCAGGCGCCCCATGTACAAGGCTGTTGCCGCAGCGGCCCGGGCTCGACTCCAGCCTGTGGCCCTTTGCTGCATGTCACTCCCTCTCTCTCTCCCCCTTTCACACTTGTCTGTCCTATCCATTAAAGGCTAAAAATGCCCCAAAAAATATCTTTAAAAAACAAACAACATTCATTACACATGAGACACAGCAAAAGCAACAGAGTTCTCTTTAAATTAATGGTGAGGAGAGGAGCTGAGCTGTCATAGGAACAGAGAGGAAGAGCTGTTATGGGAACTGGTATGTACAAGCAGAGAGCGAGTGAGGGAAAAGTGCGAGGCTGGAAATAGGACAGTGGCATGAAGTGCCACAGGGTGGTGTGTCCAGCTGCAGCCAGTATGGGGTTGTACGTTGAAAATAATATTTTAGCATATTTTTGAGCATATTTTTGATGCATGTCATTCACAGCCAGTGTGTTTTGGCATTTAGACTTGAGGTCTTGAAAAGAGCCTAGACTTTGCTTATTATAAATGTCTTTACAAACTTGTACACCCTGATTAGACCATTGGGGAAAGTAAAAGGCATGGAGCCAGTCAAGAGAAAATAGTTATTCCATAGATGAAATAGAGAATGAAATCTACAAGTATGGTGAAAATGTTTTTCTGTTGAAACCGTATACACTGGAAGTTTGATATAATCAATAGAATTCAAGAGATGGCTCATTTCGGTCCGATCAGAAATACATTTTATTCATATGAATAAAATTCTGATTTACTGACAAAGGTAGGCTATGTTAAGACTTTCCCACACTTAGGCATAATACACTCATCAGGACTTTACTCATGAACGGTCATAAAGCTCATCTATTCATTTGAAAATCAGATTTTTTTTTTCTTTGCTTGCTTTGAATACGCTGTCTTTTACAGTAATAAAATCAACAATCTTTGTTCATTTTTCTTCTTTTATCAGGGCACTTGCTTAGCTTCAAATCAGAGTGTGTCCATATATACATTGTAAATACATAATAAAGTACAGTACAGGCCAAAAGTTTGGACACACCTTCTCATTCAATGCGTTTTCTTTATTTTCATGACTATTTACATTGTAGATTCTCACTGAAGGCATCAAAACTATGAATGAACACATGTGGAGTTATGTACTTAACAAAAAAAGGTGAAATAACTGAAAACATGTTTTATATTCTAGTTTCTTCAAAATAGCCACCCTTTGCTCTGATTACTGCTTTGCACACTCTTGGCATTCTCTCCATGAGCTTCAAGAGGGAGTCACCTGAAATGGTTTTCCAACAGTCTTGAAGGAGTTCCCAGAGGTGTTTAGCACTTGTTGGCCCTTTGCCTTCACTCTGCGGTCCAGCTCACCCCAAACCATCTCGACTGGGTTCAGGTCCGGTGACTGTGGAGGCCAGGTCATCTGCCGCAGCACTCCATCACTCTCCTTCTTGGTCAAATAGCCCTTACACAGCCTGGAGGTGTGTGTGGGGTCATTGTCCTGTTGAAAAATAAATGATCGTCCAACTAAACGCAAACCGGATGGGATGGCATGTCGCTGCAGGATGCTGTGGTAGTCATGCTGGTTCAGTGTGCCTTCAATTTTGAATAAATCCCCAACAGTGTCACCAGCAAAACACCCCCACACCATCACACCTCCTCCTCCATGCTTCACAGTGGGAACCAGGCATGTGGAATCCATCCGTTCACCTTTTCTGCGTCTCACAAAGACACGGCGGTTGGAACCAAAGATCTCAAATTTGGACTCATCAGACCAAAGCACAGATTTCCACTGGTCTAATGTCCATTCCTTGTGTTTCTTGGCCCAAACAAATCTCTTCTGCTTGTTGCCTCTCCTTAGCAGTGGTTTCCTAGCAGCTATTTGACCATGAAGGCCTGATTCACGCAGTCTCCTTTTTACAGTTGTTCTAGAGATGGGTCTGCTGCTAGAACTCTGTGTGGCATTCATCTGGTCTCTGATCTGAGCTGCTGTTAACTTGTGATTTCTGAGGCTGGTGACTCGGATGAACTTATCCTCAGAAGCAGAGGTGACTCTTGGTCTTCCTTTCCTGGGTCGGTCCTCATGTGTGCCAGTTTCGTTGTAGCGCTTGATGGTTTTTGCGACTCCACTTGGGGACACATTTAAAGTTTTTACAATTTTCCGGACTGACTGACCTTCATTTCTTAAAGTAATGATGGCCACTCGTTTTTCTTTAGTTAGCTGGTTGGTTCTTGCCATAATATGAATTTTAACAGTTGTCCAATAGGGCTGTCGGCTGTGTAATAACCTGACTTCTGCACAACACAACTGATGGTCCCAACCCCATTGATAAAGCAAGAAATTCCACTAATTAACCCTGATAAGGCACACCTGTGAAGTGGAAACCATTTCAGGTGACTACCTCTTGAAGCTCATGGAGAGAATGCCAAGAGTGTGCAAAGCAGTAATCAGAGCAAAGTGTGGCTATTTTGAAGAAACTAGAATATAAAACATGTTTTCAGTTATTTCACCTTTTTTTGTTAAGTACATAACTCCACATGTGTTCATTCATAGTTTTGATGCCTTCAGTGAGAATCTACAATGTAAATAGTCATGAAAATAAAGAAAACGCATTGAATGAGAAGGTGTGTCCAAACTTTTGGCCTGTACTGTATATATATATATATATATATATATATATATATATATATATATATATATATATGTGTGTGTGTGTGTGTGTATATATGTGTGTATATATATACATATATTGTAGCGACCCTGCAGTAAATGTTCTGTTATAATGTCAGTGTTCTGTGAGTTAATGGCATGTTTGGGATTGAATGAGTATAGGTAGGGGCAGGAGTGCGAGTGTGACGGGAATGAGGGCAATGTGTGAGGGGGCTGGTGTGTGTAGGAATGAGGTGGAGGAGAGAGCAGGAGTGCACAGTTGGAGTTACAGCTAAGTTCTTGTTTGTTGGTTGTTTTGGTGTGGTTACAGCCAACATTATATATATATATATATCTCTATATATATTTAGGTAGTGCGAAAAATACACAGTATATACTGTGCATTGTTTTTCGGCACTACCTTGTTCTCTATAGCTGATGTAAGGGATCAATGAAGTTCTTATCTTAGCCATCTGAGAAGATCAAATACATTGTTTTTGGTGCCTAACTGTTTCCCAAGTATATTAGTGTGTGTGAGTGTGTGTGTGTGTGTGTGTGTGAATGAATAAACGAGAGGCATTAACGTACATTTCTTAGTAGAAAGGCGCTTTATGAAATTAAGTCCATTCACTTGTATTAGTTTACAGCGCAGCCTTGCCACATCCAATATGGCGGCGACGTTGACGTATCGCAGTAGCGGGCAAACCCACTCGATGCGGCGTCTACGTATATACAGTACAGGCCAAAAGTTTGGACACACCTTCTCATTCAATGCGTTTTCTTTATTTTCATGACTATTTACATTGTAGATTCTCACTGAAGGCATCAAAACTATGAATGAACACATGTGGAGTTATGTACTTAACTAACAAAGGTGAAATAACTGAAAACATGTTTTATATTCTAGTTTCTTCAAAATAGCCACCCTTTGCTCTGATTACTGCTTTGCACACTCTTGGCATTCTCTCCATGAGCTTCAAGAGGTAGTCACCTGAAATGGTTTCCACTTCACAGGTGTGCCTTATCAGGGTTAATTAGTGGAATTTCTTGCTTTATCAATGGGTTGGGACCATCAATTGTGTTGTGCAGGAGTCAGGTTAATACACAGCCGACAGCCCTATTGGACAACTGTTAAAATTCATATTATGGCAAGAACCAATCAGCTAACTAAAGAAAAATGAGTGGCCATCATTACTTTAAGAAATGAAGGTCAGTCAGTCCGGAAAATTGCAAAAACTTTAAATGTGTCCCCAAGTGGAGTCGCAAAAACCATCAAGCGCTACAACGAAACTGGCACACATGAGGACCGACCCAGGAAAGGAAGACCAAGAGTCACCTCTGCTTCTGAGGATAAGTTCATCCGAGTCACCAGCCTCAGAAATCGCAAGTTCACAGCAGCTCAGATCAGAGAGCAGATGAATGCCACACAGAGTTCTAGCAGCAGACCCATCTCTAGAACAACTGTTAAGAGGAGACTGCGTGAATCAGGCCTTCATGGTCAAATAGCTGCTAGGAAACCACTGCTAAGGAGAGGCAACAAGCAGAAGAGATTTGTTTGGGCCAAGAAACACAAGGAATGGACATTAGACCAGTGGAAATCTGTGCTTTGGTCTGATGAGTCCAAATTTGAGATCTTTGGTTCCAACCGCCGTGTCGTTGTGAGCCGCAGAAAAGGTGAACGGATGGATTCCACATGCCTGGTTCCCACTGTGAAGCATGGAGGAGGAGGTGTGATGGTGTGGGGGTGTTTTGCTGGTGACACTGTTAGGGATTTATTCAAAATTGAAGGCACACTGAACCAGCATGGCTACCACAGCATCCTGCAGCAACATGCCATCCCATCCGGTTTGCGTTTAGTTGGACGATCATTTATTTTTCAACAGGACAATGACCCCAAACACACCTCCAGGCTGTGTAAGGGCTATTTGACCAAGAAGGAGAGTGATGGAGTGCTGAGGCAGATGACCTGGCCTCCACAGTCACCGGACCTGAACCCAGTCGAGATGGTTTGGGGTGAGCTGGACCGCAGAGTGAAGGCAAAGGGGCCAACAAGTGCTAAACACCTCTGGGAACTCCTTCAAGACTGTTGGAAAACCATTTCAGGTGACTACCTCTTGAAGCTCATGGAGAGAATGCCAAGAGTGTGCAAAGCAGTAATCAGAGCAAAGGGTGGCTATTTTGAAGAAACTAGAATATAAAACATGTTTTCAGTTATTTCACCTTTTTTTGTTAAGTACATAACTCCACATGTGTTCATTCATAGTTTTGATGCCTTCAGTGAGAATCTATAATGTAAATAGTCATGAAAATAAAGAAAACGCATTGAATGAGAAGGTGTGTCCAAACTTTTGGCCTGTACTGTATGTCTATGCTTATGCCTACTAACAACTAGCTACTAACTACTATCTGATCTCCGTGTGGAGTCATTTGTGTCTCCATCTGTCACAGTTTATGAAATTAAGTCCATTCACTTGTATTAGTTTACAGCGCAGCCTTGCCACATCCAATATGGCGGCGACGATGACGTATCGCAGTAGCGGGCAAACCCACTCGATGCGGCGTCTACGTATATATGTCTATGGTTATGCCTACTAACAACTAGCTACTAACTACTATCTGATCTCCGTGTGGAGTCATTTGTATCTCCATCTGTCACAGTTTCACTTCCTGTTTCTTTGTCAGTTGTCAGTTCATCATTTTGTTGAACTCCAACAGTTTCTCCATCCGCAGGGTCTTCCATATCATTAGGAAGAGTTAGATTTTCATCTGTCATATCCGGTTCCTTTTCGTTTGTCACATCTGGTTCCTTTTCATTTGTCATATCCTCTCCAGCAAGGGGCTGCTCAACCACGATCTGGGGCTCCTTTCCTTTTACCAACTCAGGAGGTGTTCCAACAGGTTCGGCAGAAAGACTGCTGTCATCAGGCCCATTCTGAGGCTGGGAGGTCGAGGAGCTCGGTGGCATGGTTGGCAAGCCTCTATTCTTAACTGGATTTGCATTGAGTTGCTGTCTCCTTGGAATTTCACACAGCTGGATGAATTGTTCTTCAGGAATGACAGACGACTGGGTAGGAGCGATAAGCAAATCGTCCTCAGATTCTGAAAGTTCCTCTAAGGGTTGAGGGGGACTTTGCTTGGTTCTTGGCCGGACCTTAGGGTTGGCCAGTTCAGTTTCCTCCACTTCGGATAGGTCACCACAAGGGAGTAGAAGGTCCCTATGTAGAGTTCGGATGGGACCATCTCCATTGATGGGCTGTGTACACAGGCAAGTCTCCCATCCTTTCCAGAACTTTGTACATATTTGACTCCCACTTGTCCGCAAGTTTGTGTTTACTCCGCAGCCGCAGATTCCTCACGCAATGTCCACTGGTAGTCGAGGCTGGCGCCCAAACATCAATTCATAAGGGCTGAAGCCAGTGACATCATTCTTGGTGCAGTTATAGGCATGGGTTAGTGGTTTTACGAAGTCTCGCCAGTGACTTTTCTCCTTGTCTTTTAAGGTTCCCAACATGCCCAAAAGGGTTCGATTAAACCTCTCTATGGGGTTTCCTCTTGGGTGATAGGGCGTTGTGCGCACTTTGGTGATGCCTGCTAGCGCATAGAGTTCTTTGATAAGTTAGGACTCGAAATCCCTGCCCTGATCACTCAGCAGCCACTCTGGAAACCCGTAGTGCACCAAGATCTGCTCCCAAAGAGTTTTGGCAACCGTTGTAGCTTTCTGATCCTTTGTTGGTATCACAACTGCATACTTGGTAAAAGGGTCTGTGATGACCAAGACGTCTTTGGTATTGTGACTGTCGGGCTCTAGGGATAAATAATCAATGCATACCAGTTCCATGGGGCGAGATGTTTGGATATTCATAAAAGGAGCTGATCTTTCTGGTTGTGTCTTCCTCCTGACACAACGTCCGCATGATTTGATCTTTCCTTCCGCAGCCATTTTTGGCCAATAAAATCTTGACCTGACCAGATCCAGGGTTCTCTCCAAACCCATATGCCCCATATCTACATGGAGGCACTTGAGAATAGCAGCTCTGAGAGACTTGGGGGCGATGAGCTGTTAAGTTATATCATCTCCTGATTGATGTGTTCTGTACAGGAGGCCATCTCTCATCTCCAACCTTTTCCATTCTTTAAGCATTAGCTTGAGCTCTAAAGAGCTAGGAATGAGGTTAGGGTTGGCCTCACCTCCAGCCTCCAAAACCGTGATGACCTGTCTGATGATTGGGTGAAGCAAATTTTTTGATTCGCTCCTCTTCCTCAAGAGAAGCATGGTCGTCAGCCAGACTGTCATGAGGCCATCTAGAAAGGCCGTCTGCGTCTTGGTTGCTTTTCCCAGCACAGTTTGGCTGACTTCAGAACGTACGTCAATGGATTATTGTCTGTTATGACAGTGAATGTATTTCCATAGAGGTAGTCCTGAAACTTTTCCACGATTGACCACTTCAGAGCTAGGAATTCTAGCTTATGGGCTGGGTATCGCTTTTCACTGGATGAAAGTCCTCTGCTAGCTTAAGCGATTACTCGCATTTCGCTACCCTGCTCTTGGTACAGGGCAGCTCCTAGACCTGAAGTGCTTGCGTCGGTGTGGAGAACATATGGCAGTTTTGGGTCAGCAAACCCAAGGACAGGTGCAGATGTGAGTTTTTCAATGATTACTTCAAAGGCTTTTTGGCAATCTGGCGTCCACCGCTCATTAAAGGGCTCCTTGGGGTTGAAGTACCCTCCAGGGCTAGATGTCTTTGACCCTTCCTAGAAGGCGGGTAGCCTCCGGTGAGGTTGTTTAAGGGTTTGACTATTTTTGAATAGCCTCTGACAAAGCGCCAGTAATACCCTGCAAAGCCTAAGAAAGACTTGAGCTCGCCCAGGGTTTGGGGTCTAGGCCAGGTGCGGAGAGCACTGACCTTTTCAGGGTCGGTCTCTCCCCCTCTGCTTGAGACAATGTGGCCCATATACCGCACCGAGCTTTGGAAGAAGTGACATTTTTTGGTGAGAGTTTCAGCCCATTTTCTCTCAGCTGCTGGAGGACATGTTTAAGCCGAGTTTCGTGTTCCTCTAATGTGCTAGAGAACACAATAATGTCATCTAAAAACATCAGTACTTCTTTCAGATTGATGCTACCCATGACCCTCTCCATTAATCGTTGAAAGGTACTGGGGGCATTTATAATGCCTTGGGGCATGCGATTGAATTCGTAAAACCCCAACGGGCATACAAAAACGGTCTTAGGCTTATCACATTCCTCCATCTCAGTCTGGTAATATCCAGATTTTAGATCCATTATGGAGAACCATTTGGATCCGGCAAGGGCTGAGAAGGCTTCTTCAAGATTGGGCAGAACATATGTGTCTCTTATTGTCAGTGAATTCAGTTTGCGATAATCAATGCAAAGACGGACCTCTCCATTCTTCTTGCGAACCACCACAATTGGTGAAGTGTAAGGGGATTCGGATTAATTAAGGAGTGTTTGCAGATGCTTTCTCACAGCTTCATAGTCATTTGGGTGGATTAGTCGGGGCATTTCTTGAATGGCATTTCGTCTTTCAGATTTATATGAAGTTTCACTTTGGTTGCATGTCCAAAATCAGACTCTTTATGGGCGAAAACATTACCATACTCATTAAGACTTTGTGTTATCCTGTCCTTCCTCCCTTCTGGAAGGGGGAGTCCCCAAACTCGAATGTAAGATCTGACTTGGCTGGTCCTTTGGCTGGTTTGGGAATACTAGCAGAACATTTCACAGTGTCAGTGTCTTTGTCATAGATCTCTTCGGGAGTATGAAGCTCAGCAATGTCACAATTCGAAGGGAATTTGACGTCACGCTCATTTTCATTCCTCACCCACACAGGTAATTTGTGAGGATGTTGTTTGGGCAGGGTTATGAGGCAGCACTCCACAAATACCCCACCAGGTAAGGCAGATGACTCAGGCTGTTCGACTATGGCACAGTCGCTGGTGTTGTCAGCCCTGACATAGCCTTCAAGGCAGACTCTTTCTTTAGCAGGTATTACTTGCTGCCTTTTACCTTTAAGGGTTGCTAACCGTATCCTCTCTGTAGAGTTCACCTTGTTCGTAAGCTTGAGTATGCGGATAATCTGTCTATAACCATAGACAGAGGACAGCTCGTTTGGGTTTTTGTCACTGCAGTATTCTTCGTACAAGATGTCAAGTGCATTAGTTCCAATGAGTACAGGTAGGTCACAGTTACTGTGCCGGTCTGGGACTACTAAGGCTAAAGTGGAAACTTCGGGCTTAGCCTCAACAAACTATTTTGGGAACTTGAGAGTGATGGGCACATAGCCTATGTAGGGAACATTCTGGCCATTAGCATCTTCAACATCAAGGGCTTTGAAGGGCTGGATGGGGTGCTTGGACAGATGGGTTTTGAAAACGAAGCACTTACTGTGGTCACCTGAGACCCTGAGTCGAGGAGACATTTAGTGTCAACTCCTGACACACCGACATCTGCTATGCATTTCTGTCCTACCAGTCCCTTAGGTAGCTTAGCTTGCTCTGCTTTGTGGGATCGGATTGATGCTTTTGTCTTTGTTTTTGGTTTGGGACAGTCATTCTCAGTTTCAGTTCCTGGTAGTCCCTCAACAGGAACTGCATTCAGTTTAAACTTTGTTCCCAGGTTTCTTCTCTTTGTTTTAATTCTTTGCGCTTCTTCTCAACCAGTTCAGGGTTTGCCTCGTTGCTGCAGGAAGGCGCAATGTGGCCATCTTCCCCACACTTACAACAGTACTGTGGGTGGGGCTTCTTGTTAGTGAGTGTTGACTCTTGGGATGTGAATGTTTTCCTTCAGTGGGGGCTTTGGGCTTAGCCTTTGGTTTCTTACTTGGCTTAGTAGACGCTTGGTTTGAACTTAAGGATGCTTTTAGAGAAGCTATTTGGGCTTGTAACTTCGCCATTTGTTTCTCAAGTTTTTGTGGGTCAAAGGGGGCAGCTGTTTCTATGTCGTCATCAGTGGCATAGTCTTCCACTGAGAGTGTGTTCAACTGAGCCTTTGTTCTGGTGGCCCCAAAGTGCTGTTTCATCTTGTAGGACTTAGTAGCCTGCCTGTCCTCCTCAGAACGTATCCAAAGGAGTAGTTCAGAAAAGGGTTTATTCTTTTTTTGCTCAGGTTGAAGACTGGTAATTAGGCCATTATTCCAGCAGCCCCTACAGAACTGCTTAAGCAGCTGACGAACTGAATCACTAGCAGCCATGCCACCTCTTTTGACAACTTTACTCAAGCGTTGCAAATAGCCAGAAGGCTTTTCTCCAGAGTCTTGGTTCGCCATCATCAATGATACCATATGCAGAGTCAAGAAGAGCAAGATATTCATGGGGAGAAGAGTTGGCCCCAAGATGCTTGACAATGGTGGTGGGAGGTGGAAGAAGGCTCTCAACCATTTTTCTCCTTGTGTGTGTGTCAGACATGACAGGGTCTGCAAGATAGAACTCAACGTTGCTGCACCATGTGTCATCTAGGCGGGGGTGATACCTCATATATATATATATATATATATATATATATATATATATATACATGTATATATATGAGTGTGTGTATGTATATATATATATATATATATATATATATATATATATATATACAGTACAGGCCAAAAGTTTGGACACACCTTCTCATTCAATGCGTTTTCTTTATTTTCATGACTATTTACATTGTAGATTCTCACTGAAGGCATCAAAACTATGAATGAACACATGTGGAGTTATGTACTTAACAAAAAAGGTGAAATAACTGAAAACATGTTTTATATTCTAGTTTCTTCAAAATAGCCACCCTTTGCTCTGATTACTGCTTTGCACACTCTTGGCATTCTCTCCATGAGCTTCAAGAGGCAGTCACCTGAAATGGTTTTCCAACAGTCTTGAAGGAGTTCCCAGAGGTGTTTAGCACTTGTTGGCCCCTTTGCCTTCACTCTGCGGTCCAGCTCACCCCAAACCATCTCGATTGGGTTCAGGTCCGGTGACTGTGGAGGCCAGGTCATCTGCCGCAGCACTCCATCACTCTCCTTCTTGGTCAGATAGCCCTTACACAGCCTGGAGGTGTGTTTGGGGTCATTGTCCTGTTGAAAAATAAATGATCGTCCAACTAAACGCAAACCAGATGGGATGGCATGTCGCTGCAGGATGCTGTGGTAGCCATGCTGGTTCAGTGTGCCTTCAATTTTGAATAAATCCCCAACAGTGTCACCAGCAAAACACCCCCACACCGTCACACCTCCTCCTCCATGCTTCACAGTGGGAACCAGGCATGTGGAATCCATCCGTTCACCTTTTCTGCGTCTCACAAAGACACGGCAGTTGGAACCAAAGATCTCAAATTTGGACTCATCAGACCAAAGCACAGATTTCCACTGGTCTAATGTCCATTCCTTGTGTTTCTTGGCCCAAACAAATCTCTTCTGCTTGTTGCCTCTCCTTAGCAGTGGTTTCCTAGCAGCTATTTGACCATGAAGGCCTGATTCGCGCAGTCTCCTCTTAACAGTTGTTCTAGAGATGGGTCTGCTGCTAGAACTCTGTGTGGCATTCATCTGCTCTCTGATCTGAGCTGCTGTGAACTTGCGATTTCTGAGGCTGGTGACTCAGATGAACTTATCCTCAGAAGCAGAGGTGACTCTTGGTCTTCCTTTCCTGGGTCGGTCCTCATGTGTGCCAGTTTCGTTGTAGCGCTTGATGGTTTTTGCGACTCCACCTGGGGACACATTTGAAGTTTTTGCAATTTTCCTGACTGACTGACCTTCATTTCTTAAAGTAATGATGGCCACTCATTTTTCTTTAGTTAGCTGACTGGTTCTTGCCATAATATGAATTTTAACAGTTGTCCAATAGGGCTGTTGGCTGTGTATTAACCTGACTTCTGCACAACACTACTGGTGGTCCCAACCCCATTGATAAAGCAAGAAATTCCACTAATTAACCCTGATAAGGCACACCTGTGAAGTGGAAACCATTTCAGGTGACTCCCTCTTGAAGCTCATGGAGAGAATGCCAAGAGTGTGCAAAGCAGTAATCAGAGCAAAGGGTGGCTATTTTGAAGAAACTAGAATATAAAACATGTTTTCAGTTATTTCACCTTTTTTTGTTAAGTACATAACTCCACATGTGTTCATTCATAGTTTTGATGCCTTCAGTGAGAATCTACAATGTAAATAGTCATGAAAATAAAGAAAACGCATTGAATGAGAAGGTGTGTCCAAACTTTTGGCCTGTACTGTATATATATATATATATATATATATATGTGTATATATATATATGTATGTATGTATGTATACGTCTATGACTTTATCTTCAAAACATCTAACATGAGCTGTCCCTCTGATATACTCCTTCCTGAGCCCATCCATCCTTGTCACTCCCAAAGAGAACCTCAACATCTTCATCTCTGCTACCTCCAGCCCTGCTTCCTGTCTTTTCTTCAGTGCCACAGTCTCACCACCATCTTGTACACCTTTCCTTTTAATATTGCTGGCACTCTTCTATCACACATGACACCTGACACTTTTCTCCAACCATTCCAGCCTGCCTGCTTGCACACGTTTCTTCACCTCTTTTCCACACTCTCCATTGCTCTGGGCTGTTGACCCTAAGTACTTAAAATCATCCACCTTCATTATTTCTACTCCTGTAACCTCACCCTTCCACTTGGGTCCTTCTCATTCACACACATGTATTCTGTCTTGCTACAGCTAACCTTCATTCCTCTCCTTTCCAGGGCATACCTCCACCTCTCTAGATTTTCCTCCACCTGCTCCCTGTTCTCACTACAGATCACAATGTCATCTGTAAACATCATAGTCCATGGAGATTCCTGTCTAACCTCATCTGTCAACCTGTCCATCACCATAGCAAACAAGACAGGGCTCAGAGCTGATCCTGATGCAGTCCCACTTCCACCTTAATCTCCTATGTCACACCTACTGCCCTCTCTTGGCATCCTATCATATGCTTTCTCAAGATCTACAAAGAAAAAATGCAGTTCCCTCTGACCTTCTCTGTACTTCTCCTTCAGCATCCTCAAAGCAAATACTGCATTTGTAGTACTTTTATTGGCATGAAACCATATTGCTGCTCACAGATGCTCACTTCTGCTCTTCTAGCTTCCACTACTCTTTCCCATAGCTTCTTTTATGGCTGATCAGCTTTATCCCTCTGTATTTGCCACAACTCTGCAAATCTCCCTTGTTCTTAAAAATCGGCATCAGCACACCTCTCCTCCATTCCTCAGGCATCCTCTCACTCTCTAAGACCTTGTTGAAAAACCTAGTCAAAAACTCTATTGCCATCTCTCCGAGACACTTCCATACCTCCTCAGGTATATCATCAGGGCCAACTGCCTTTTCAGTCTTCATCTTCTTCAGTGCCCTCCTCACTTCATCCTTACTAATCTTTGCTACTTCCTGCTCCACAATGGTCATCTCCTCTACTCTTCGTTCTCTCTCTTTTTCCTCATTCATCAACTCTTCAAAGTACTCTTTCATTCTTCTCATCACACTTGTGCCGCCTGTCAGTACATTTCCATCTCTATCCGTAATCACCCTAACTTGCTGCACGCCCTTTCCATCTCTATCTCTCTGCCTCGCGAACCTGTATAAATCAGTCTCTCTCTCCTTTCTGTCCAACCTATTATACAAGTTGTCGTACACCCTTTGTTTGGCCTTTGCCACCTCTACCTTCCCCTTACACTGAATCTCCCTGTACTGCTCTCTTCAGTCCTCTCAGTGTCCCACTTCTTCTCAGCTAACCTCTTTCTCTGTATACACCCCTGCACTTACTTATTCCACCACCAGGTCTCCTTATCTCCTTTCCTTCCAGAAAGAAAAAAACAGAAAACAAAAAGAAAAGAGAAAACCCAACCCTCCCACCCCATATAGAGATACATAAATATACACATACACACACACACACACACACACACACACACACACTACCTATCACTAAAGACACATGGCCGAGCCCGAGGCAAGGAAAAAGCCACCTCTGGGGGCCTACCACACTGAGAGGGCCCACGGTCCAAGGCCACAGGGAGCGCCACCATAAAGACCTCCCCGGCCATGAGGCTCCACACCAAGGTGCAGTGCCCTTCAGCCACCCAGGTCAGAGCGGTGTCCCACAGGCCCGATGGCTTAAAACCTTAGTCCATATTAAAAAGTACGTACAATAAAAGCTGAGAGAAAAAAAGCGAGAAACTGGATTAAAAGCTGTGTTTTACTGGACCGAAGTGACGGGGAAACCAGTGACACCACGCATGCGCATCAATACCAGCGCATGATTTACAATATCCTCTAAGCATAATGTAAATCAAGTGGTCTGAGACAAACAGTAGGTTTCTGCAACTCACCATGGCTCTGTGTTCAGCCTCTACAGAATCAGTATCTTGCAGATGTCCATCAACCAATCAAAGGTCAGCTCAGACCACTGCATTCATATTGGCTGTTCTACTGCATATGAGCATTCCTGTGCCACCGGCAGAAGGGGAGAGCAAGCGGCAATGGCGAACAGTGCACCAGGTAAAATAGCTATTCCAGCATTGGCTACAACTGCCTACACGGCTAAACCCAAAAAAAGGAAGACAGAACTTGGTTCCCCAGAGCCCCGGAGGGAGAGGAAGGGTGAGGTAGGATAACATACTTGCGTGCTCGTCTGGTAGGAGGGGCTCAGGGCGGGGACGAACGAAACCTAACTCAGATGAGACTCAAAAATCAACCATTTTCAGGCTTTCTACCTACTGTAGCTTTAAAGCCATTTTCTCATGTGAACATTGGATGTTGTCTGGAGTTGCCCTTTGCACATGTTTCACACATTAGGAGATTGTCCATGATAGTTTAGGTGAGGGGTGGCACCTGGGTAGAGTGTACAGAAGGCACACTGTAAACCCCAGTCAATCCATGATAGGGAATTTCAATGTAAAGTCTACACAAATGCCCTGGATTAACAAAACAAGATAAAAACTTTATGTTCACTTGACAAAAAAACTCATCCCTTGTGAGCTTGATATCTTTTTTTTATGTTAAGTCAACAGTTTTTCAGTTTAAGGCCAATAAACAACACTATCATTGTGCACTTAACATTTTGTAGCATGCTGGGGCTGAATGGGTGGAGTTTCACAGCATGCCGTGAGACAGTGTGTTTAAGGCAATAAGCCAAAGAAAACTGTGTTTAAATGTGTTCTAAATCACTCAGTCATGAGTTAAGTCATATACACAGTTAGTGAGCTCATGCCTGTGTGGATATCACAGTGTCTAACATAGAGTTGTCCTGAGGTGAAATAAAAAGCACTTCATCTCTTTGCTTTATCCTAGCAATTGACTAACCTAGGCCTGTGACCAACCACAATATATTTTTATAGTTCAATGAAAGAAAAAAAAAGAATGCTGTGAAGTGTGTACTCAGTGTTTTTTATGCTTATATGACAAAGCAACAACAGCCAAACCCTGTTCTTTTTTCCTAAACCAAACCAAGTGTGTTGGCAAAATGTAACCATGTGTTTATTGTTGAGGGAAAAAATGGCAATTCACGGAGTTGTATCAACGTAGTGCGTATATTTTTTTAAGGCTTAAGTATTTGCAACTGAGATTAGTGTTTACAGTCTTTGGTTCATGTGTAATTGACCTATGTGGATTTAAATAAAGTAAATACACTATACGTATAACTTTCCTGCTATAACTCTGCCCTGGTTTTTATAGACAGTGATGTTATTGTAATAGGAGACACAAGAAAGACAAAACCAGCGAACAAACTCCACACCACTATATCACCTCCTTGTTTCTTGTCCATCAGCTCACTGATCATGACTATTGAATTTGTGCTAACCAGGGCTGTGTGTGTGTGTGTGTGTGTGTGTGTGTGTGTGTGTGTGTGCGTGTGTGTGTGTGCGTATGTGTACGTGTGTACGTGCATGCATGCGTGCCTTGCGTGCCTGCGTGCGTGTGAGTGAGTGGTGTGTTGGCCTGCCTTACCGCTAGCATGGCTGACAGGGTAATTAGTTCTAATGAAAAAACGTGGTCTTTGTGGACAACAATTAAGGGAAGCTTTCATCCCACTCATTAGGCTGAGTGGAGGAGTGCTTTCATTTGCACCGATGCATATCAAGGATACACAGTAATGTACAGTCCAACAGGTCAAAAACTAAACCAAAGAGTTGTTTTTGAATGTAATATTTAGAGTGAGAGCTGAATGTTAGAACAGCCTATGGTCATGGGCACTGGTGTGGGACTAGGTAGATGTCTGAATGTCTCTGGTTTAGTGTTGCACAGTATACGGTACTAAAATAGTACTGCGGTACTAGAGTATTCCAAACAGTACTATACTGCATTTGGAAAATACCGGTAGTTTTTAAATTGATTAAATTCATTAATTTATTTAATTCATTTATGCACACAAACGCCTTCCTTGTTCCTACTGGAGCACATATTGCACAAGTGGTGTGTATGACAGCACCTGTATCAACATTCGCAGCTGGTGCACGTGAAAAAAGACAAGAGAAAGTCTGCCTCAAAGGGAGACAACATGAGACAACACAAACTTGGTGAAACATTTGAGCAACCAAACTGTGACGTCCGATCAATTTACTTACAGAACCATTATTTTTTTGTACCGTTACACCTCTACTATTTATTGTTCTAAAGGTTTGTATCCAAAAGAACTTTTCCTTAGGAAAAGTACAGAAAAGTATCGAAAAGTATTGAAATTCATATTGGTATTGGTACCAAAACAAAGATTCTGGTATCGTGACAACACTACTCTGGTTTTTGGTTTTGCACCATTGACCTCGGCTGTTGATTTTTCTAGGAGACAAATATTGTAAAACATTACGGCCCAGACTCTATCTATACAGTGAACAGCAGCAGCAGAGGGCTTGGGGATGGAAAGGTGAACAGAAGGTGAACCCACCATCTGTGGTCATTTGAGTTGACCAGCGGACTTACTACAAGCCAATTGGCTGTTGAAACAGGAGGCGTGCTTTACGTTCTAAAACCAGCCACTAGCGATTTGACCAGCTGAGTTGCAGGTGACAACCATTAGCCAGCTTGAGTTGAGCTCAGACCAGCCAGTTCACACTGCTGCAACTTTTCCCTGCAACATTTTGAAAAGGTTTTGTCTCGCCGTGAATCTTTGGTCTGAACTAGCACAAGATTCAGTCTGAATCGACACTCTGCAGTAAAGTAGACCTTCTGTGCAAACTTAAAATGAATCAACTGATGTGTGAGGTTCTTGGACGAGAAAACATTATTCCATATCCTAGGTCAGTCCAGGTCAAATCCAGGGTTGTTAACATCTCTGTCCCATACTGGTGTAATAGATAAATGGTTGAAGTTATGTTTAACCATTAATCATGCATTAAAGACACAAACCCAGACAACTGAGCCACATACAGTAATTTCACGAGGGAATGGGAAACTTTATAAACTTTACTTTATAGGTTTTTAAGGCATTATGAAATCTAAGGTAGGAGAACCTGGAGGAGCCTGGGAGACAGTAAAGCTGAACACACACTGATGCTGCCATGGTGCAGTGTCAGGTACCGCCCCTAGCACACAGTGTACACGTCGCCCTGCAGGTCATTGACAGACGACCACACAAAGTTATTGCTACTTTTACAGAAAGATCTGTACTTCTTCCACCTCTGCATTAGCTGGAAATCATGTGTGGACACCTTTAATTAAAGTTGACTTCTCACCTATGTATCTCCAGGAAGTATCTTTTTGGCCATGGTTTTTATAATGTCTGGACTGTGGGTTGTTTAGCTTGGAATATTTATCAACCTCAACAAGACTCTCCTCATCCGGGGCATCGGTGGCTTAGTGGTAGAGCAGGCGCCCCATGTACAAGGCTGTTGCCGCAGCGGCCCGGGCTCGACTCCAGCCTGTGGCCCTTTGCTGCATGTCACTCCCTCTCTCTCTCCCCCTTTCACACTTGTCTGTCCTATCCATTAAAGGCTAAAAATGCCCCAAAAAATATCTTTAAAAAACAAACAACATTCATTACACATGAGACACAGCAAAAGCAACAGAGTTCTCTTTAAATTAATGGTGAGGAGAGGAGCTGAGCTGTCATAGGAACAGAGAGGAAGAGCTGTTATGGGAACTGGTATGTACAAGCAGAGAGCGAGTGAGGGAAAAGTGCGAGGCTGGAAATAGGACAGTGGCATGAAGTGCCACAGGGTGGTGTGTCCAGCTGCAGCCAGTATGGGGTTGTACGTTGAAAATAATATTTTAGCATATTTTTGAGCATATTTTTTGATGCATGTCATTCACAGCCAGTGTGTTTTGGCATTTAGACTTGAGGTCTTGAAAAGAGCCTAGACTTTGCTTATTATAAATGTCTTTACAAACTTGTACACCCTGATTAGACCATTGGGGAAAGTAAAAGGCATGGAGCCAGTCAAGAGAAAATAGTTATTCCATAGATGAAATAGAGAATGAAATCTACAAGTATGGTGAAAATGTTTTTCTGTTGAAACCGTATACACTGGAAGTTTGATATAATCAATAGAATTCAAGAGATGGCTCATTTCGGTCCGATCAGAAATACATTTTATTCATATGAATAAAATTCTGATTTACTGACAAAGGTAGGCTATGTTAAGACTTTCCCACACTTAGGCATAATACACTCATCAGGACTTTACTCATGAACGGTCATAAAGCTCATCTATTCATTTGAAAATCAGATTTTTTTTTTCTTTGCTTGCTTTGAATACGCTGTCTTTTACAGTAATAAAATCAACAATCTTTGTTCATTTTTCTTCTTTTATCAGGGCACTTGCTTAGCTTCAAATCAGAGTGTGTCCATATATACATTGTAAATACATAATAAAGTACAGTACAGGCCAAAAGTTTGGACACACCTTCTCATTCAATGCGTTTTCTTTATTTTCATGACTATTTACATTGTAGATTCTCACTGAAGGCATCAAAACTATGAATGAACACATGTGGAGTTATGTACTTAACAAAAAAGGTGAAATAACTGAAAACATGTTTTATATTCTAGTTTCTTCAAAATAGCCACCCTTTGCTCTGATTACTGCTTTGCACACTCTTGGCATTCTCTCCATGAGCTTCAAGAGGGAGTCACCTGAAATGGTTTTCCAACAGTCTTGAAGGAGTTCCCAGAGGTGTTTAGCACTTGTTGGCCCCTTTGCCTTCACTCTGCGGTCCAGCTCACCCCAAACCATCTCGACTGGGTTCAGGTCCGGTGACTGTGGAGGCCAGGTCATCTGCCGCAGCACTCCATCACTCTCCTTCTTGGTCAAATAGCCCTTACACAGCCTGGAGGTGTGTGTGGGGTCATTGTCCTGTTGAAAAATAAATGATCGTCCAACTAAACGCAAACCGGATGGGATGGCATGTCGCTGCAGGATGCTGTGGTAGTCATGCTGGTTCAGTGTGCCTTCAATTTTGAATAAATCCCCAACAGTGTCACCAGCAAAACACCCCCACACCATCACACCTCCTCCTCCATGCTTCACAGTGGGAACCAGGCATGTGGAATCCATCGCTTCACCTTTTCTGCTCTCACAAAGACACGGCGGTTGGAACCAAAGATCTCAAATTTGGACTCATCAGACCAAAGCACAGATTTCCACTGGTCTAATGTCCATTCCTTGTGTTTCTTGGCCCAAACAAATCTCTTCTGCTTGTTGCCTCTCCTTAGCAGTGGTTTCCTAGCAGCTATTTGACCATGAAGGCCTGATTCACGCAGTCTCCTTTTTACAGTTGTTCTAGAGATGGGTCTGCTGCTAGAACTCTGTGTGGCATTCATCTGGTCTCTGATCTGAGCTGCTGTTAACTTGTGATTTCTGAGGCTGGTGACTCGGATGAACTTATCCTCAGAAGCAGAGGTGACTCTTGGTCTTCCTTTCCTGGGTCGGTCCTCATGTGTGCCAGTTTCGTTGTAGCGCTTGATGGTTTTTGCGACTCCACTTGGGGACACATTTAAAGTTTTACAATTTTCCGGACTGACTGACCTTCATTTCTTAAAGTAATGATGGCCACTCGTTTTTCTTTAGTTAGCTGGTTGGTTCTTGCCATAATATGAATTTTAACAGTTGTCCAATAGGGCTGTCGGCTGTGTAATAACCTGACTTCTGCACAACACAACTGATGGTCCCAACCCCATTGATAAAGCAAGAAATTCCACTAATTAACCCTGATAAGGCACACCTGTGAAGTGGAAACCATTTCAGGTGACTACCTCTTGAAGCTCATGGAGAGAATGCCAAGAGTGTGCAAAGCAGTAATCAGAGCAAAGGGTGGCTATTTTGAAGAAACTAGAATATAAAACATGTTTTCAGTTATTTCACCTTTTTTTGTTAAGTACATAACTCCACATGTGTTCATTCATAGTTTTGATGCCTTCAGTGAGAATCTACAATGTAAATAGTCATGAAAATAAAGAAAACGCATTGAATGAGAAGGTGTGTCCAAACTTTTGGCCTGTACTGTATGTGTAGGTGTGCAACATAAATGTGTAACGTACAGTATGTATATGCAACATGTGTGTTTTGATGGTGGACTTTGTTCATCTTCAGGGCTGGTGCTGTGACCTTGCCTTTGCTCTGCTGCTTGCTCCATGTTTATTTATTTATTAAAATAAACTACTTGATTCAAGGTCTAGTTATGGGGAGCACAAGGCTAAACATTACCATACTGCCTGGCAAGGTTAGTGCTGTTTCACATAGCCACGAGTTCATTCCACATACTCCAACAGCACAGGCTTATACTGAGCTCTCGCTCATCTTGGTTTATCAGTGATATTTATTTCTACTGAAACTGGTGATAACTGTTATTTTACACTGATATTAACTAATCTGGAAATCAAATATACTTCAGAATGACTTCAGAGCTTTCTTTGTGTTATTATTGTCAGTGTAGAAGCAGACCTTAGAGTCTATGCATCTCTTCTTTTGGAAAAAAAAAGGAAAAACTATCTACATAAATCATTGATTTTCATTCAGAAATAAAAAAAAAAGTCCAACTTTGTTTCTGTTGTCCAAAATTGCTTTTTTAAAACAAAGGAGACAAAAAAATACACAATTGAAATAATACAGAAACTAAAATGTGAAACTCCAAGTAATGAAATATTTTTAGCAGTTCCTCAGTCTTAAAGACTAGTGTAGGAGAGTGACACTGGAAACACAAGATGGATGGCAGGAGAAAGAGACAATGAACAGGGGAAGAAGTCACTCTAATCATATAAGCTCACACCAACATTTGGGTTGTAACAGTATGAGATTTCCACAGTATGATTTGGGTTTTAGAAAAAGTCACGGTATCCAGTATTATACAATTATTATCATAAATATAGCCGCGAGCGGCAATCTGCGGGTTCTAACCTGTTCCGCCCCAAACCAGCCACCGTGACCCTCATCTGCCGTAGTGCAAGACGTTCCCCACTCTGTCCCTGAAAGCTCCAAGCAATACATACTCTTTCCAAGTCACACATTTCTTGAAATCGGGTTTTCAGCTAGCCTACATGCTAATAACATTTGTGGTATACTTTCACATAGAAACTCCATTTGAACATCAAAACATAAATTGAAATTTTACCTGTTGATGCGTATTTCAAAGTTTCAATAGGTATTTTAATGTTTAAGCAATCACAGTTCCATGATCATGATAATTTTGGGAGAAATCTGGAGATAATTATAGCGCTCCCATAAGGCCGATTGGGACCAAATTTTTTTAGCAGTATTTGGATGTCATTTATAGTCCATGTACCACGCTTCATGTCCCTAGGTCCTTCCAGCTGGTCATAAATTAATAAAACGCAAATTATGACGGTTAATGACGAATAGGCCACGCCCACTTTCACCTATCAACATGGCACTCAAGATATTAGTTAATAGCCACCCCTAGAGCATGCATACCAAATTTGGTGAAATTCCATCCAATAGTCTTTGAGATACAGATGTTTGGCATTTATAGCGCCCCCTATAGGCTGAGCTCAAAATGCTTTGGTAGGCAGCTTCCAAGTCTCATTGTGGACCTACCCACCAAGTTTGGTGATGATAGGTCAAAGGGTGTGGGAGTTATGGCCAATCAATTCTAAGCTCCGCCCACAGCGAAGATTCATTGGTCCGTGGCGGCCACGTTTTTTGACCAATCTGGCTCATTTGTAATAGAAATGTGTCTTGTCATCCCCCAAAGCCGTGTACCAACTTTGGTGTTGATGGAGTCAAAATTGTAAAAGTTTATGTCATTTTACTGTTTTTCAAATTATGCAAATTAGCAAAAAATCTGTAAGAGCGGCATTCATGGTGCAAGAGGCTTTTTTGTAGAGGACTATCAGGAGGATGTGTGTGTAAAATTTCAAGTCAATAGCACTTGTGGTGTGGCGGGCAGAGCCTTTCAAGCTTTACACTCTATGTTATAGCGCCCCCATAAGGCCGATTGGGACCAAATTTTTTGAGCCGTATTTGGATTTCATTTATAGTCCATGTACCACGTTTCATGTCCCTAGGTCCTTCCAGCTGGTCATAAATTAATAAAACGCAAATTATGACGGTTAATGACGAATAGGCCACGCCCACTTTCACCTATCAACATGGCACTCAAGATATTAATTAATAGCCACCCCTAGAGCATGCATACCAAATTTGGTGAAATTCCATCCAATGGTCTTTGAGATACAGATGTGTGGCATTTATAGCGCCCCCTATAGGCTGAGCTCAAAATGCTTTGGTAGGCAGCTTCCAAGTCTCATTGTGGACCTACCCACCAAGTTTGGTGATGATAGGTCAAAGGGTGTGGGAGTTATGGCCAATCAATTCTAAGCTCCGCCCAGAGCGAAGATTCATTTGTCCATGGCGGCCATGTTTTTTGACCAATCTGGCTCATTTGTAATAGAAATGTGTCTTGTCATCCCCCAAAGCCGTGTACCAACTTTGGTGTTGATGGAGTCAAAATTGTAAAAGTTTATGTCATTTTACTGTTTTTCAAATTATGCAAATTAGCAAAAAATCTGTAAGGGCGGCATTCATGGTGCAAGAGGCTTTTTTGTAGAGGACTATCAGGAGGATGTGTGTGTAAAATTTCAAGTCAATAGCACTTGTGGTGCGGCGGACAGAGCCTTTCAAGCTTTACACTCTATGTTATAGCGCCCCCATAAGGCCGATTGGGACCAAATTTTTTGAGCAGTATTTGGATGTCATTTATAGTCCATGTACCACGTTTCATGTCCCTAGGTCCTTCCAGCTGGTCATAAATTAATAAAACGCAAATTATGATGGTTAATGACGAATAGGCCACGCCCACTTTAACCTATCAACATGGCACTCAAGATATTAGTTAATGGCCACCCCTAGAGCATCCATATCAAATTTCGTGAAATTTCATCCAATGGTCTTTGAGATACAGATGTGTGGCATTTATAGCGCCCCCTATAGGCTGAGCTCAAAATGCTTTGGTAGGCAGCTTCCAAGTCTCATTGTGGACCTACCCACCAAGTTTGGTGATGATAGGTCAAAGGGTGTGGGAGTTATGGCCAATCAATTCTAAGCTCCGCCCACAGCCAAGATTCATTGGTCCGTGGCGGCCATGTTTTTTGACCAATCTGGCTCATTTATAATAGAAATGTGTCTTGTCATCCCCCAAAGCCGTGTACCAAGTTTGGTAGTGATGGAGTTAAAAATGTAAAAGTTTATGTCATGTTACTGTTTTTCAAATTATGCAAATTAGCAAAAAATCTAGTCAGGCGGAGCTTAATGGTCCTTGAGGCTTTTTTGTAGAGCACATTGAGCTGGACCTGTGTGTCAAATTTCAAGTCAATCGGACTTATGGTGTGAGGGGCGTGGCCTCCCAAAAAAGTCATTTTTAAGCCTTAATTACAGCGCCACCAAGTGGCCAACTGGGCTCATATTTTAATAAAAGTTGATGCACATCATTTCCAATCATTGGGCCAAGTTTCAGGTTTCTGGCTCATTCCAGCTCACGGGAATTTGAGCTCAAGCGGCAGACAACAAAAAATAATAATAATAATAATAATAATAATAATAATAATAAACCGGTACAATTTTAGAAGGGTTCTACCCCTTCGGGGTTAGAACCCTAATAATAAACCGGTACAATCTTAGAAGGGTTCTACCCCTTCGGGGTTGGAACCCTAATAATAATAATAATAATAATAATAATAATAATAAACCGGTACAATCTTAGATTGAGGATGAAGCGGTTAGAAGATGAATGAATGAATGAATATAATATGAACAAAGGGCTGGGCAATACAGCCAAAAATGTTATAATGTTATAATGATAAAAGTTTTCACCCAAAAGAGTCAAATCATTATTTCTTTTAAGTTAAAAGGCTGATTTTTCCTCCCACAGTTAATTGTGGTTTAAACTATTTATTGTCACAACATGGCAACATTTACCAAACAGCAGAACATTTAACAAATCTGAGATAAGGTTAAAACAATTTTGCTACTCCTTCTTCTTATTCTGTTTAATGATGAGTGGTTACTGGTGTTTAAAGTGCATTACCACCAATGGCAGTTCTAGCACATTTGATGCCCTAGATGAGCCTCCAAACACCTCCAGCCCCGTTTATTACCAAAATGCAAATAAACACCCTAGCTAACAATAAAAATAAGATGGAAATATGTGGTAATTTGCTTTCAGTAACATGTTGTACATGTGTTATAATAATCATATTATAATCAATTAAAAAATTACAAATTAACTTAATAACTTAAGAGAATAAACAATGAATGAATACTTGACATTGTAAAATAATAATAAAATGTACAAATTAACTTTATAATTGAACTAGGGATGCACCGATTTTGAAATTCTGGGCCAATACTTCGGCAAACATCCAATATTGATGTGATGATTTATGGCGTTTCTTTTGTTTTTGTTGTTATTTATTCTTCTTTTCTTTTCCTTCATTTTGTTATATGGTATAATAGAAGTCAGTCATTCAGTAACACATTCTCAGCCCTAATGACTAAATACATATTTGGAGGTATGTTGCTGAGTTTATTTAATTATGAGCAATTGTCTATTGTGGATTGAGAATGAAGTCAGATGGGGAAAGACAGGGATATCATGTACTAACATTGAGTGACAGACCTGTCAGTCTAGGTGTCATTCTTCTCTGCAAATTCTGATTTAACTATTTTACGCTATGTCTCTTGAAACTCTTGTGGTTTTACCTCTCATATCAGTGGTACCTTTGGCAACAGGAACAATCCCTTTTTTTCTGGTTACATGTTCTAAACACAGTTGCTGTAGACAAAAACTTGCTTAGACTGGTTGATATTCATTACAGACATGGACAGTGCAACAGGTACCAGAGCTCTGCAAAGACATTTTAGAAAATGCTAAGTTAACATTTAGTTGAATATTTGTTAAAAAATAAATCAGTATTTGCTAAACTGAAGGCAAATTACTTTCAAGGTGGATACCCGGGCATATATCACATCTCTATCAAGGAAAATGATATTGGGAAAATTATCATTATCATTTTATCGCCCAGTTCTGTATGACATACCCATAAAATATGTCACTTAGTAGGGGGTTTTCAGATATGATAGAAAAAGAGTCCCTTAAGGAAAAAGTTTGGGACCCACTGGTCTAAACACCAGAAGGTGTAAATCTGCATCCTGCATGTTCTTCTTCTTCTTCTTCTCCTTCTTCTTCTTCTTCTTCTTTTTCCGAGGAAATCCTACTTCCCATGCGCGAAAAATCACCAAACTTTGCACAAAGGTCCAGTCCCATGCCAGATTGCCTCAGCTGCAAAAACAGGCCAATAGTCCTGATGGTGGCGCTACAGCAAGCCTCTAAAGTTCAAAATTTTGAAAATTCACAACAAATCAACCATATGTGCTACTTTCACCAAAATGTAGTGTAGCAAATTCTTGCTAAATACATTTTCAATGTTCATTAAAAAAAAATGACAAAATTTTGAGTCATGGTAGATGATGTTTGGAAAATATCAGAATTTTATCTCAAAAACTGATTTTTTTTTTTTACAGCATTTTGAATTTCGCTCTCATGCGAGCAATTGGAGTCAGTGCAAAAATGGCATTTTTAAACATCAGTTTTTCACTTATGGAGCCAATAAATCATTGTTAAAAACAAATTACCAGCATCTCCATGCTGTCTAGATGCAATTTGCGTATTTTCGGATTTTTGTCTTAATAAATGAATTTTTGACAGCCGTTTGAAATCTGCCTTTACACACTAACAGTTGCTGTCTTGCACACAGGTGACTGGCTTAGTCAATTTGTGAAGCTACATGTGACATTTCTGTTTGCCAATTAGCTCAGTGAGATAGAGGATGGTTCTTGGTGTTGAAGATTGTGAGTTCAAGCCTCAGCTTGTCCAACATTTCCATATGAGAAATCTACCCAAACTTTCATAAAGGTCCAGTCCTATGCCAGATGTCCTCAACTGGAAACACAAGACAATAGTCCTGATGGTGGCACTACAGCAAGCCTCTAAATTTCAAAACTTTGAAAATTCATAACAAATCAACCATATGTGCTACAGCTTTGGAACTTTCACTTTGAAATTTGCTTTTTCATGGCATGGATGGCTACTATCTGGCACCCTGATGCTTGGCTTAGTCTTAGTGTGAAGCCACGTATGAACTGTCACTTGCCAATTAGCTCAGTGAGATAGAAGATGGACCTCAGTCTCAGAAGTTGTGAGTTCAAGCCTCAGCTAAGGCAGAACAGACATTCTAATGTGTAGTCCTATGTTCAGGCATCATGCTATGTGGATTAGAGACTACTAAGGTCAAAATAATTATGATCCAGGCAGTTTCGCGGAGAGACAAATACTCTTTATCAGCACTTTTCCCTGTTTATTTGGCTGCAGAGTCTATCCAATAGCTACTTTTACGTTTTAAAAAATGTTTTCATCTTAGTCACCATGGATAATGTTTAGCTTTAAGCTAGATCAGGCCAGTTTGTTCATAATTGCTAGCAGTTATTGTTATTCTTACTTTCTTGTTCTTGAGTTTTTTCTTTCCTTTGTATATTATGAGTCTGATCACTTCAGCCACTCATCCACAATTTGAAGGGCATGCCATAATTATATGATGTAACTTCTATGTTGTGATATGCTTTGTTTTAGTGTGTGTGTATTACATTTTTCACATGGGCTTTTACATATACCACACATTCAGTGTTTTATGATGAAATAGATTATGACTTCTTATCACTATAATGAGCTAGATGAAGTTTTAAACATATATACCGCAGAGTTGTCTCTTGCTAATTAGCTCAGTGAGATAGAGCATAGTCTCTTATGCTTAGAATGCCACCTTTTTTTCATCATCCTACACTTTGCTTGTTGCTCAGAATTGCCTAATTTTGCCTAAAATTGCCTGGCCCCGACCACTGATGTGCAGCAGCTATAATTTAATTCTTGCATTAGTAATATGGTCAGAATAGCGCAGGTATCAGGTTTTTTGTTTTTTTGACATACATCTGATATAAAGATCTTAAGAAAACAAACTGTAGATGCTGTTGGTGTGTAACCTTTATGGTATCAGAGGTGGACCATGCAAACCATGATAAAAGGCCCATAAATCAGCCTCTACAGGTCAGATCCTATTTGCTTGTATCTCTGCTGTACATTCATGCCCATGATAAGGCGATAAAGAAAGGAAGTCATCCTCACAGCAGCTGCTGTAGCGTTTACTGTGTTTAAAACCTGTAAGGTCAGGTCGCATCTTATTTCAACAAGTATGACACCAACATCATCATGCTGGAAGGCGTGGCCACAAGCACTGAGTCTCCCTCCCCAGTAATTAGCCAATTAAAATGGAGCATGAAGCCAATCAAGAGCATTAAGATCAGAGTAGAAGCTATGGCTACCAAATGCATTGTTAGACTCACAAGAGAGGGCTTTGGAAGGTAATTACTATGATGGTCTGCATCATGAGCAGATAAACAAATGTATGGTTTATCATTAGTCTTGATGGGCTACCCCTTCACTCCCATCCCCTCTCACCCTAATACAAGTCATTATCTTTTTTAACGGAGAGGGCCTTTGCCTTGACAGGAACACCTCAGCTCTGCTCTCTTTTGAGTGGGGAGAGGAAAAGCAAGATGATGGGCATCATTAAGATCAGCGGTGCGTGCTGCTATAGCGTCCACATCCACCACCGTAATGTTTATTAAGACTGCATAGCCCTTGTCCCCAATACACACACACAGCACTTTATTACCACGACAGAGCAAACACTGCATTAAACAGCATTAAGAGTAAATGGATATCTTATTAATGTCATTGTTGGGTGAAGAGGAGTTTGTTAATTTGGAGCACTGACTGCTTGACCTTTTTAGTGTTTTTTTATTTTAGAGAATGAGAGAACAGTGCAGGTCGCCATGTTCTAATTATTTTCTCCTTCTTTTCTCTTCATCCCCCCGCCCTCCTTTTTCCACCCTGTCTTTCACAGCAATTTGGCAAGATTTTAGACGTGGAGATTATTTTTAACGAGCGAGGCTCCAAGGTAAGTGTACTCTAACCACACATTCATGTGCACTCTCTCACACACATATGATTCTCTAGCTGACTGTGTTTGTCCCCTGCCCTCCTCTCTCTTAACATCCTCGGCTCCTCTCACTGTCTTCACAGCTATCTTGCCTTCTGTCTAATAGTAATCAAGAACCCGAATCAGTGACATTTGCCTGCAGGCATTTTTTAACCTTACTGGCCTGCCACACATCGTGGCATATAATGAATCACTCCCACTTAACTTAATGCTGGCAGTAGGATTCACACAGGCTGAAAACACATGCTGTCTTTCCTACCTATAGTGCCAAGAAGTAAGAATGAATTGTATGTGAACATACTCAGCCCACCTGGGATCCAGGATGGTTTGAAATCTTAGTGCACACTGATGAGATGATACAGTATCTGTGTCATTTTCCTGTGAATGAATGTTCATTTATATCACCAGATACAGTACTACACAGAGATGAGTAGAGTAATGAAAATTTATTATCAAGTCACAGTACAGTTACTCCCATAAAAATTTACTGAAGTAAAAGTAAAAAATGATCATTTGAGAAACCTTCTCATGTACAAGTAAAAAAAAAAAAAAAGTACTTGGTTAATGAATTATTCGAAGTAGAAGTTACTTTCAGTTTCAGTTTTTTTTTCCAGGGTGTGTGGGTCAGTGCGAAATACTGAAAAAACACCACTGCTTTTCTTAATGAAATAGAGCAGGTTGGCTAATCAAACAAATAAAGCCTATACAACTGAGATTTGAACAATCCAAACCCATTCTCACTTCCAACTCAATCCATATCAACATTTGGTCAAGGACTCCACATCGATACAGGACAGGCAAAATACCTTGGGTGTGTTGGTTGCTGGTGTTCTTGGACCCCGTGTCAACTTCAGCCTGTTTACATGCATTGTCTGTTTTCTACATACACTTCCATTTTCACTGGAATTGTACAATTTGCATACAGTCTCTTTCAAAATAAACGCACTACGTTGGCACAAGACCACAAATTGATGTTTTTTTTCCTTCTACAACATGCACATAGTTGGGTTTAGGAAAAAAGAACACTAGGCCTCCCGGGTGAAAGTCGTGGTTGTTGGACACGATCCACCACCCCTCCCACTCGCCCTACTTAGACTTCCACCCCCATAACTTATTTCGTTGTCCCACTGTGTTTCCCCCTGTCGTTGCTGGGCGCCGTTAATCCATAACGGCTGATGTATTATGGTGACGTGAAAGGACTGACGCACACAGGCACCTTTTGCAGTCGTATGTTAGGCACCAGGCTGCAGCAGTTGTTGAGACAGTGGGAAACAACCAAATTCATCGAATACCACTGCTTTGTCATTTGACGTCTGTGTCAGATACCAACACACAAAAGCACTTTTTGCATGTTGTCAAACGCACCAGCCAGCTCAGTTTGTCACACTGCCGGCAACTATCTTGGTAGTAAGAGTGAGAAAGTACATATCTATCATGCCCCTGAGAAAAGGGGAATAGGAATCACGACAGAGAAAGTGATGTTTCCTCAGCTAGAACCTCACTCTAATTAGGAAAGTACCACGAGTTCCACTGGCATGTGGGCGGAGACAGGAGCAATTGATCTCAGGATCTTCGATTTAGACCATCTCGTGGAGCACACAAAAAACACTTTTACATCTCAAATTAACAAATTAAGACTAAAGTACGGCACGGTGGTGTGGTGGTTAGCACTGTCGCCTCACAGCAAGAGGGTTGCCGGTTCGATCCCGGGCGTGGGAGCCCTTCTGTGCGGAGTTTGCATGTTCTCCCCGTGTCAGCGTGGGTTCTCTTTGGGCACTCTGGCTTCCTCCCACAGTTCAAAGACATGCAAATTGGGGACTAGGTTAATTGGTAACTCTAAACTGTCCATAGGTGTGAATGTGAGCGTGAATGGTTGTTTGTCTCTATGTGTCAGCCCTGCAATAGTATGGCGACCTGTCCAGGGTGAACCCTGCCTCTCGCCCGATGTCAGCTGGGATAGGCTCCAGCCCCCCCGTGACCCTCAAGAGGATGAAGCGGTTAGAAGATGAATGAATGAATGAAGAATAAAGTAAACAACATAATATAAACAACCTCTTAGCATTTTAACTATTCCATCTAATTTAATGATTTTAGTCAATCCTTATGAACTGTTTCTCATAAATGTATGTTTAAACCTTATTCCAGACTTTAACATTACAATCATTAGCTTCCTGAGCTTTTTAGCAAATGGGCTAAAGGTATTATTTTTTTTACCTCTTCACATGTCGTCTGTGGGCGGGATTGGTTGTGGATGAGTCTAACAAGCTCCAGACTTTCACCCAGGAGCCCGCTGTTCTTTTCACGTGTGAAACCAAAAGTCAGTGCAGTTATTGTAGTAACAAAGTAGCGTGCTAGTATGTGTATCATGCCATAGTAGCAACATGACCTAATAATATGTTACAAACCGTACTCATTTTTTTTTCCTTAACCTATCCATGTGCTTTTGTTCCCTAAGGAAATCAACCTAAAAATGTTTTATGTACATTGAAAGTTTATTTTGAAAAAGACTATATTCTGTAATGAGCAGGAACTGTACATTTCCTGTGAAAATGGAGGTGTATTTTGAAAAGACACGATGCATGTAACAAGTGTAAATTGATGCACCATCCCAGAATCTCCAGAACTGATGCATGATGATATCTACTTGCCATATTCTTACTTTTTGGTCCACTGACAAAGCGGTGATATTTGACGAGTTGGAAAGAGAACGTGTTAAACAATTTCCCACTCTCCTTCCAACTTTTCCTCTCTGTCCTTCTCTTCATTATGACATCAAAGATCAGCATTACACATGAAAAGCTATGGCTAGCTAGCTACCTTTGCACCAACAGCACATGCAACTTACTTCAATGTGCTTGCAGTGTTTGAAAGAGGAGTATTTAAAAGCAAAGATCTCTGTGTTTTTAGGAGGTACAGCAGCACTTCACCATGTAATTACTGTCTAGGTTGTGGTATAAAACGTGTGGCCAGATCTGGTCAGGGCTTGTAGCTGGAAGCTGCCTCTTGTTCTGCTCGGGGTCAATAGACAGGTGGTGCTTCTTTTTCTTATAGGCAGCTGGAAACTTGAATCTGCTGTCTGCAGTAGAGGAGCTCCTCGTGTGGTTTCCCCCCTACAAACAATACACACAGTCCCCATATATAGAGGTAAATGTAGTGAAGTCAAAAGTAGATTATTAGCTCAAAAATATACTCGAGTAAAGAGTGGAAGTACAGTTCTAAAAAACAGAAACTGAGCACACATTCCTTAAAAAAAACTTTTTTACTGATGTAAGTTACTTGTAATGCATTTCTACCCACACCAGTGATACACCTTCAAGCCATTTCATGGAGCCAATTGCACCAGCTGTTTGTCAGTTCAAACTTAATCTAGTTGTTAAGTATGTGTTATTAAGTGGAGATTTATGCATCACTATATTAAAAAAAAAAACTTCTTAGACGTTTGTTGTCACTCAGTACCTTCATCTACTCTCTGTGTAGCTAACAAAACTCATTGTTCATGGTTGATTTACTGACTGACTGACTTTATTCATACAGGAGAGCAAGCTGTCTCTGCAGGTCTGCCCTGTTAAGAGGGACAGACAAATAATGATGATGATAATAATGATAATAATAATAATAATAATAATAATAATAACTTTATTTATGTAGCACTTTTTAAAACAGAGTGTACAAGGTGCTCTGAGAGACAAAGCAAAGTAGAAGCAAGATATTGCAGAGGGAATTTTACAATAAAAGCCAAAATGTAACCTGAACTAAAGCAAGACAAAAATTAGGTAAAATCAAACAAAAATAAGACACAAAAACATTTGAGACAGAAGGCAGGTGATAATGAGAAATAGAGATGAAAGTGATAAAAAAACAAAAACCAATAAAAGTAATTACAATAAAACGAATCAAAGCAATAAACACAAAACAATAGTAATAATAATGAGAAGAAGAAGACAAAGAAGGAGGAGGAGGATGAGAAACAAGAATATACAACTCACGCTGCTATTAAACTAAAGTCAAACATATAACAGAATAAAACAACTGTAAATAGTCCATTAATGAACTGTATATGTGTAGGCTATTTATGACCAGCAATGTGAAACTAAAGCCCTTTTTACACTTTCTTTATGCCTCCTTTACATTGTTACACAGACCCAAGCAACAGCAGCATCATGCATCTTGAGTGTGTGATTTTAGAAAGCCTGCCAGCATCACAGAACCAAAAGAGATGTGCCGGGTGTGACATGTAACATCACAGCCTGGGCCTCTAGTGTCACATATAACATACACATCGACAGTGTTTTCTAAACAATAAGGTTTGCATTAACATGGCAGTAACAATCATTTACCATCCCTGTTATATGGTGGCTGACCTCATCCTGTGATCAGAGGGTAAGGAGCTCCTGGACCTCATCGTTTCCCAATGTGCAGACATTTGTGGCTACTGTTCTTTCTCTTTGAGTTAGCTGCGTAATGTTAACAGCTACTTTTTAAATTTCCCAGACGTAGGTCACACACATAATATATCATCAAAAGCGTCACACTTGTCCTGCCCATGGTCACGTCCTGCCATCTGTCCTGTTTATACAGTGACCATTTTGGCACTGTTACTACCTACTGTGACGGCTTAAAGACGAGACAGCTCTGTCACTCCATTCCTTATATACAGCACGGTGAGGCGGCATAACTATGCAATATTACCACCTGAAACAGGCAGTGTAAAAGGGGCTAATCCTAGGTATAATTAGATATTTCCTCATCACCTTAAACTGTGTGAATAGTATTAATACTAAAACTTCTTTGATTTTTTTTCTCTTATTAAGAAAAATGAGTCCAACAGGTGTGTCTGCCGGGCATATCAAATGAACGTCATTCTCTGACCCCACACCATAACTCAACAATGACAAAGCAGGCGAGGAGCAGGCAGCACTGTGTGTTTTATTTAAAGGGGAGTAAGGGTGAGACAAGGTGAGAACATTTAGACCAGATTATGCAGATAAAGAAATGGACAAAGCAGTACGCCAGAACACCGGTCACTTTTTTAAAGTGTTCCAGGAGACCTCAGAGGTTAGGAACAAGGACCCCTCTGTGCAGCAAATCTCATAGTAATATTATCTCCAAAATCAATCTCAGTTAGGCAATGTACAGGGTCAACGCAACTATAGACAGCATGGACAACTAGGTGAAGCCGCGAAATGTCTGCCATTAACAGCTAGGGATGAATCCTGAAGGCATTTCCTGTGGAGAGAAAATGTACAATTTTTAGAGACCCCAAGAGAGCCTATCCCTTTACCTTTCTCTGACTGAGGCCTCCAGTGTTCATTTTATTGACAGAAACTATGACAGAAAAATTTCGTCAACAACGAAATCCATGTTTCATTTACATTGACAAAACATGACCAAAATGTTAGTGGTGGACTATTGGACATTTAAAACCAAGAATGGCCTTCTTTGTTATTTGTTGAGTGACAGGCTGGCAAACTCCAGTAAATAGCAAACTCCAGTAAATAGTCTGCGCCAGGATGTTTCACTAGCCAGCAAAAACACTCACACCTGAGCAGCGTCAGCCATTGATGCAAGTTGTGAGCTGTAATTCAGCAGTAAATAATCAGCTGTGTGTGTTTGACTGTGGATGGTGGAGCTGCTGAATGGATTTGTGGTATTTGTTAGTGGTGTCTGTCAGCAGTTAGCTCCACTTGTTAGCTGCTGATTGAAGCTTTAATGAAGTTATTTCTTTGCTTCTTAACAGTGGGATGGATAAGTCAGAGTTTACAATGAATCTGGGTACAAATCCTTGTTGTCTCAGATTAGTTATTCATGGTGTCAAAGTTTGTGAGAGCATAAAAAGAGAGATGTTGAGCTTTTCAAATGATGATCAGTAAGTGTGTGCTTGTACCACAATAGCCAGAATTATAATTATAATATTATTAATTTCATTAATGTTGTTGTAAGCTATTACCGTTACCATCTGTCCTGATGGTACCGTTTACCGTTACCATCTCTCTCTGTCTCTGTCTCTCTCTCTCTGTCTCTCTTTCTGTCTCATTGTGTCATACGGATTACTGTTAATTTATCTGTATGACATCTATTTGTATGTCTGTCCATCCTGGAAGAGGGATCCCTCCTCAGTTGCTCTTCCTGAGGTTTCTACCATTTCCCCCCCCCCCCATTAAAGGGTTGTTTTGGGGGAGTTTTTCCTTATCTGCTGCAAGGGTCCTAAGGACAGAGGGATGTCGTATGCTGTAAAGCCCTGTGAGGCAAATTGTGATTTGTGATATTGGGCTTTATAAATAAAATTGATTGATTGATTATTGATTGATTGATTGATTGAAATCACCCCTTCAACCTGTCAAAAACTGCTAGAGAAATGCCAGTTTGTAAGTGTGTAGAAATTATTAGTAGTTGTAGAAAAGATTTGTCTAAATAACATTCAGCCTGTCGCCTTGATTCTAATTTCTGATACATGAATTAGCCTGGATTAGTTTAAAGATTAAAACAAAACAAAACATAGAAAACATAATGACTAAAAGTTGACAAAAATGTCAGGAATTTCCATCGACTAAAACGTTTTGAATTTTCGTCGACTAAAACTAGATTAAAACTATGAAGGATAAAAATGACTAGAATGTGACTGAAACTAATAAGCATTTCTGTCCCAAGACTAATACTAAATCTAAAATAGCTGTCAAAATCAACACTGCATCAGACAATGATTTCCAACAGGTAAACAAAGACCTTATATTGCTCTCTTCAAAGCCATGAACTAACTAACTGATTGAAGCAGCAGTAGACCAGCAACTGTTGTGTCCAGCAAGCCAAAATGACTTGTCTGGTCAGTCTGGTGGCTTTAACAAGAGCATAGATGGGGACCTGAAGCGGTCAACGGCGGATTATATAAACATATAGATTTTTTTTTTAGGTGGGGCTTTTTTAGGTGGCTTAAATATGTTTTGCTGCTGCCCCTCATCCACAGCAGTACATTGCTAAGCTTCAGAGTTGGCAAACTCGGGGCGTGCCAACTGATAACTTTATATAAAACACTATGGATAAGTTCCTTACTTCAAAAAATTTAAACTATCCCTTCAAGTCTAATATTTTTCTCAAAATGATATTATAGCAACTGTCAGTGTGTGTGACGTGTCCAGAGTCTATCCAGATAAAATAGGTGAAAAACTCAAAACACAGCCAGGGAGAACACACACAGGCATAGCATTATCTGCCATCACCACCACTTAACTGCTGTGGCACTAGAGGCCTGTGTGCCTTTTTGAATCATTATCTTTCTGTAAGAAGATCTACACTTCAACTTTGGCCCCAACAGTTTATCTTAGCAGTTGTCACTTGAATGAACTACAATGACTGGTGTCCATACTACAGGCATAAAACCTCAGACAGTTTTTTTTTCTTTCTGAAGAGTTTGTATTGCTGTGCTAATAAGATTTGTCTGTCTTAGCAACACAAAACATAACTCCTCTCTAGTGTAAGTGTATTTATTAGCCATTATTTGCATGCATACAATCCTTCAATACACCTCTGAAATTATTTGATTATTTGTACTTGACAGATATGTGATGCAACTGCCAAGCCACTCTATACTAATAAACACAAACACTAGAGACCAGAGAAGAACAATGGCATCAGACATTTGTTCTTACCTAATTACAACTTATGTTGAACCAACAAGCAACTACTTGCGCTTAATCCAAACCATGATTATTCTTTCTGAACCAAGAATGTTCGCATTATACACGCAAACTACACATTACATTTGTACATTCCATAATTATTATATCACCGTTTCTAAAGTGACATAATATGTAAGCTGACTTTTTCATCTGGAGATGGAGGGGATGATGGATGGTATGTCACCTAGGTGAGATGCCTGCGAAGCTGTAGACCACTGTAACACTGTGTCCTTACATCAAGCAAGTGTCCAACTGTCACGGCGCATCATGCTACGTCAGAAGCTCTCTGCCCACACTGGATCCGTTAAATATGGAGCCCTGTCATATCATGTAAACAAACCACATATTCAGCAGCTGTGGTCTCAGAGTAACCACTGAAAAGATGTATGAGTAGATACTTACGTAATTTATCATATTCTAAAAAATTACAATCACAGGTAACTTACAGATATCATTGTTGTAGCTCCCATAACCATATCATACCACCTTCTCCACTTTGTAAAACAAGCTAGCTTGCTAGCAAGCTTACAGACACATTGTGGTGTTTTCCAGCAGCTTTTGCTTCAAGCTAAAAAATGATCTTTTTCCTAACCTTACCCAAGTGATTTTTGTGCCTAAACCTAACCACACCTTCACCACAGTGTTGTTGGAAAACGTAAAGTTTTAATATATGAACTACAAGATTATCTACAAATGTACATTACCCATGGTTTGCGGAAACCTTAAATGGTAAAGGAACTGCACTTGTACAGCACCTGTCTAGTCTTCCAATCACTCAAAGCGCTTTTACACTACATGTCACATTCATATACTTGTGGCTGAGGTTACCATACAGGGTGCCAACTGCTACTCAGTAACCATCACACACTGATGGAACAGCCGTTGGGAGCAATTTGGGGTTCAGAAACTTGCCCAGGGATGCTTCACCCTGGAGAAGCCAGGTATCGAACCGCTGATCTTTCGATTAGTGAACGATAGGGGTGTAAATCACCAGTTAAATCATGATATGATATTATATTGATTATTTGGAAACAATACAATATTTTCCGATATTACAAAGTCTGCCATGATAAGAGTTCAATACAATTCAGGGGTCTGCGATCAATATGTAAGGGATAATGTATAATGAGCCGGTGAATACTGGGAAAATAACTCTCGACAGGGGAATAGAATTTCATTCCCCTGAAGGGAGTTATTTTCCCAGTATTCACCGGCTCATTACACATTATCCCGCTTATTACACGGCTAATTATCAGTTAAATAAATAATGTTGTCTGCCTCTGTGAAGTGCATTAAAACTGACCGGATTCGACAACTTTTGGTGAAAGTTTTGTACTCACCCAGGCTTAGTGGACTGAACCGAGGCATAAAACTCGCGTAAAATGTCATTAAGCATGACTGCCGAGTGTGTATTCAAATCCGTCTTCTTTTGTTTTTGGCAGAGAAAGTCCGTAGGTATTCTTTTTCTTCAGCGGCATCCGTTAAAATCAGCCACTTCTGTTTGTTTTTTCCCTCGGAAGTTGTTTGACAGCTGCAGTGTTGCAGGGCAGCATCCCTAGCAACGCTGGGCTACATAGCAACTGTGTGTAATGACCGTTGCTACTAGCAGCGGTCATTACACAGTAATATCAGACCACAGAATGCCGCTACTGACCAATCAGAATACAGCATTTAATAGAGCCGTGTAATAACAGGCTATATTAAATGCCCATTAAACACAATATGTTACAGAAGACGCTGCCACCCCTGTCTTTTTTACTTTTGGCCATAAAACACATAAACAACACATAAATAATAAGTACAGTAAAGTTCACTTTAAACTGACCCCACACAAATAAAGCAGCAAATGGGATAAGTTAACCTTCAGGGCTTTCTGTCAGAGAGACCGTTCTGGAAGAAATCTTTTCATTTTAACCCAAACCATCCTCTTGTTTTTATAAAACCTCAAGAATATCTGGCTTAAAGCCCTGAAGGCAAACTTCTCCATCCAAACAGCCATAAAACACAGATTAACAACAAGATAATTCAACAGAAGTATAACATTCAGCTCAGTAATAACTGTTAAGGTTCATGGACAAACCATTGTTTTTTGCTAATCACCTATTATTAGCTTAAGCATGTTTGCACTACATAAATTAACCTATTGACTAGCGGACATTTTTCCTCTTCTCATGTCTTAACAAATTACATGCAACGTTATTATTTTTCATACTCACAGGTGGTTTAAGTCACTCTATCTCCTGACAGAACAGCATGGTTGAATTTCAGTCTGCATGAACGGTTTTTCAGCCGAGCATTGTTAAAACAGAGCAGCTAATGTTGCTAAAACAAGAAGTTAGCGCAGTGAGACGCTTGTCCAGGCAGGTAATGTTATGTCATGTTTCATCTCGTTACAGCATTGTTTACATACGTCATGTGCTCTGTCTGTTGATCCTTATTTTCTCCGAAATCCAAAATATTTCCACTCTGCTGATTTATTCCCGAGTAAATAACAATATCCTCATTGTCTTTCTTTTGGCTGCTTGCCATCTGCCAACTGCTGTTTGACAGTGACACAGACTTTCAAAATAAAAGCGTATCCTAAAGATGAAAATATGGATTAATTTTTTCACTTTGCATCGATGTGATTGGATCATTGATCATTAAATCGATATATCAATCAATCAGTTTTATTTATAAAGCCCAATATCACAAATCACAATTTGCCTCAGAGGGCTTTACAGCATACAACATCCCTCTGTCCTTAAGGAAAACTCCCCCAAAAAAACACTATGACAGGGAAAAAAAATGGTAGAAACGTCAAGAAGAGCAACTGAGGAGGGATCCCTCTTCCAGGATGGACAGACGTGCAATAGATGTCGTACAGAACAGATCAACATGGTAAATTAACAGTAATCTGTATGACACAGTGAGACAGAAGGAGAGACAGAGACGGAGAGAGATGCAGGACAGACAGTAATGACATTAGCTTACAACAACATTAATTAAAGTAATAATATTATAATTCTAATTACGGCTATTGTGGTACAATATGTTGAAAGTATATATTAATATACGATAGTATACATATGTGCCAATAATCATATGCGTATAATAACAGTGGAAGTATGACTAATGATAACAGCAGCAGGAGGCATCTGGCAGGACCACGGCAGCAGCACAACCACACACGTCACACTATCCAGGCACCGCTGCAATACGAGTTAACCTGAGAGACAGTGGAGCACAAAGGCTCCGGAGAAGAAGCCAAGTTAGTGGCATGCAGTACAGCCGAGTTAGCGAGATGCAGTAACAGGACATTAGTGTTAGCAAAGGAGAGAGAGAGAGAGAGAGAGAGAGAGAGAGAGAAGGAGAGAAGGAGAGAAGGTGCTCAGTGTATTATAGGAGGTCCCCCGGCAGACTAGGCATAAGTCAGCCTAACTAGCCACTAGCCTGAGCCAGCCCTAACTATAAGCTTTATCAAAAAGGAAAGTGTTGAGTCTAGTCTTTGTGGAGACGATGTCTGCCTCCCAGACCGCAACAGGAGAGGAGCCTGGTAGCTGAAGGTCTGATCTACTTTTGGTGACTTTAGGGACCACGAGTAACCCTGCATTCTCAGAGCGCAGTGTTCTGGTGGGATAATATGACACTATGAGCTATGATATGACGGAGCCTGACCATTTAAAGCTTTGTAAGTTAGGAGTAAGATTTTTAATTAAATTCTGGATTTTACAGGGAGCCAGTGCACAGAAGCTAAAACAGAAGAAATATCATCTTGTTCTTAGTTCCTGTTAGTACACGTGCTGCTGCATTCTGAATTAGCTGTAGAGTTTTTAAAGACTTATTAGAGCTACCTGATAATAGGGAATTACAGTAATCCAGCCCAGAGGTAACAAAAGCGTGGACCAATTTTTCTGCATCTTTTCGGGTCAGGACAGGACTAATGTTCGCAATATTACGCAGATGAAAAAAACGCAGTCCCTGAGGTTTGTTTTAAATGGGAATTAAAAGACAAATCTTGGTCAAATATTACTCCTAGGTTTCTTACAGTAGTGCTAGAGGCCAGGACAATGCCATCCAGAGAAATTATATCATCAGATAAAGAATCTGTTTGGATTGGGTTGTTTGGGGCCAAGAACAATAACTTCTAAAAAAAAGATCTAAAAAAACAAGTACAGAGACGAGTTCTTTGTCTGAAACAATCTATTCTGTCCTTGTCGATACGTCACTCTGTATGTCTTGACAGATAGCGAACAAAAGACTCAGTAGACTGAACTCCAAGTTGAGTGTAATGTACTTAATCTTGTTTTTTTGTAAAACTGCAGTGCAAACACAATGGTACAATATCATGTTACATAAGTACAATACAATATAAACAACAACTCTCACATGTTTTCAAACACATACTGTAACTTATAAAAAAGGTAAGTAACTTAGTGATAAGGCATACTTACTGACAGATCTACTCCAAAGATAAACAGAAACTCTGTGGTGCTGCACTGTGCCTGCCTGTATGCTTCGCTTGGTTGTACTGTGTAGACTGAAATCAAAATGGCAGACACTGCATGTTTTGGAGAGATTTCTTAAAGCTACAGTACCTCAATCTGCCAGGATGTGGCACTAATCAACAAAAACTGACAGGTGTCAGAACATCAGAAGATCATTTGTAATTTTAACTAGTGCTGTCTCAGTGCTATGATGCACTCTAAATCCTGACTGAAATTGCTCAAATAAACTATTATCAAGGATCTTTGAAAGAAAGGGAAGATTAGATATTGGTCAATAGTTGGCTAACATCTCTGGATCCAGGGTGGGCTTTTTTAGAAGAGGTTTAATTACAGCTACCTTAAAGGACATGTCTAATATGTGAGTGTTAACTAAAGGAAAGACCTCCTTAAGTAGCCTAGTTGGGATGGGGTCTAAGAGACACGATGATTTAAATGAAGAAATCATTGCGGTTAATTGTTGAAGAGAAACCAGGGAGAAGCTAACTAAATATATATTAGGTCTTACAGCTGTGTTTGAAGGCAGATTGGTTCCATTTCAGGGCAGCAGGTCATGAATTTTGTCTCTAGTAGTTACAATTTTGTCATTAAAAAAGCTCATAAAATCATTACTGCTAAGGGCTAAAGGAATACAAGGCTCAATAAAGCTGTGACTCTCAGTCATCCTGGCTACAGTGCTGAAAAGAAACCTGGAGTTGTTCTTATTTTCTTCTATTAATGCTGAGTAATAGTTTGCTCTGGCATTGCGGAGGCCCCTCTTATTCGTTTTGAGACTTTATTCCCAGACTAAACGGGATTCTTCCAGTTTGGTTAATCGCCAATTCCTTTCAAATTTTTTGCAATATTTGTCTAATTTTCAGGTTTGAGAGTTGTACCAAGGAGCTAACTTTCTTTCCTTTGTTAACTTCTTTTTAAGAGGTGCTACAGAGTCGAGTGTTGTTCGCAGCGAGCCTGCAGCGCTATCGACAAGATGATCAATTTGGGAGAGGTTAAAGTCGGTACGGGAAAACTGGACATGGTATTAAATTCAACGTTGATGGAATCTTTGCCTTAAATTTTGCAACAGCACTATCTGATAAACATCTAGTATAGTAACTGTTGCTGAGTGGCGTGTAATAGAGTAAAAAGAAATCCAAAGTTACTAAATAATGATCTGATAGAGAGGGATTCTGTGGGAAGACCGTTAGGTTATCACTTTCAATTCCAGACGTCAGAACTAAAACACCCCCAGTGAACGATTCACTCTACATCTGAGCTACAGCCACCCCTACAATACAAACATTTTTCTTCTAGCAGTTGGGTTGCCCTAAACCAAAGCAGACCTTTAAGGTATTTTATAACACATCTTTTAGCCTCCCTGATTATGTAATTCCTTGTGTTTCTTGACCCCTTGGATCTATTTCTATTGATGTTGCTGTGTTCTGACATCTTAGCAATTAACCTGGTAAGTACATAGTCACAGAAACTGATAGAACTGATTGGAGCAACAAAAATAAAACACACGTTTCAACAACAGAAATGTTTGGTTTGAAGGACTGATGTCAGTAGGCTCTACAAGTACAGTAAGCCAGGGAAATCTCGTGTAAATTGGACTAAATGTGATTAGACAGGTGTCCATGGTTCTGTCGTATCTCTTCGCAAGTTTATAAAGTTAGAATTCCTTATTTACACCACAGTAAGTTTAACAACACTGTTCAGGTTTAACACTGAGCCCTTCACACAGGCAGTAATCAGTGAGAGCAGAGATGATTCTTCAGCCCTCACTCTCTGCCTGCTTTAAGCTCATTGACATAGATAGATGAGGCTTTGCAGTTTAGGGTTTGGAGGCATGTTTTAGTGCATATGGGCTGTTTGAGTGAGCTGCATCTCCAGGCCCAGCCTAACACAAAGACAAGGTCTCATGAGCAAGCTGTGTCCTGGGGCTCAGAAAGTCACGGATGACTGGTGCCGTGGAGATTGTAATTGTATGGCACTTATCTGCTCTCCCACAGGGCCTCTGCAAACCAGCAGAGCAACTGTATCCTACAGCAAACACACACACACACACACCAAACTCCATTCTGTGTGTGGAGGCTTTCATTCAATCTGCTAATTCAATTAAGGCCAGTTGTTTCTGTAAATGCATGTGCAGCAGAGTCTAGGATGGTAATAGGAACAGAGAATAGAAGCACGCGCACACACACAGACACACACAGACACACACACACACACACACACACACACACCACAATGATGAGATGGTAATTAAAGTATAATCAGGGCTCCCGTCTGTGGTTTGATGTCCTGTGTTTCCAACTTTATTTACTGTAAGTCCTGCTCTGTTTCCCATGTTTGTCTAATCAGCCTGACATGTCTCTGGCTTCTGCTTCTGGATGTAGACCTCCTCCTGACCTGCAGCTCTCTCATCTGTGCTTTGTGTCTTTTTCTTCTTCTCTTCTTTTCCCCGTTTGTTTCATAATTTAATTTCGGGACTTCCCTCCTTTTGTCACTTGATTTTCAACCCCACCTCCTGGCCACTGCAGGGCTTTGGGTTTGTAACATTTGAAACGAGTGCAGATGCTGACCGTGCACGAGAGAAACTAAATGGTACAATCGTAGAGGGACGCAAAATAGAGGTGCCTTCCTTTTCTTGTATCTTCTTACCTCTTGCCCCCCCCCCCTTTTTACTTTTTCCCCGACTCTCTCTGTTCTTTCTCTGCCTGCCTGATGTTTCCTGCAGTACTCCCTCCCCTCTCTTACTCCGTCCATTCCCTCTCTCCCACCTGCCTGCTGCACCTTGAACGCTGCATGCCGAACCCTGATCCGTAAGTGTGTGTGACAAAGAGAATGACAGACTTACTCAGTGGTGTGTAATTGCGTGGCAGTGTTTTTTGACACAAATGGTAGATTCCACTTTGCTCATGATGTAGTGTGTCATGTGTGTTTGTATCTGTGGTGTGTGCATGAGATGACAGTGGTTTTGATGTGAGGTAAAAACTCCCCTGGTGAAAATGAACTCCTTCCAAGTGACGATCAGATGCCAGTGTGTCTTACACATTGTTCAGACTTTGCCCTCAAAACGTAGCAGTTGGTGTTCCATTTTGATGTCACCATCCTCTTGCGTGGAGTCAAATCTCACCCATCTTTCCATCTGTTTGCTCACTCTTTTCCTGTCCCCAGTTTTCTTTTTCACTCAACAGGGTTCATCTAACAGAGAAATCTTGAGGCTGTTTCACATGTTGATATTTTTGACTGCGTCACAAGACTTGTATTTTACCTTAACAACTATTTACATTCAGTAATCTCACATGCAGCAACCCTGTCTCTACTACTACAACTGCTGCTACTGATACTTACTTAGTTGATGCACAATATTATCAACATGTCATCAGTATCAGCCAATATTGGCTTTAAAATGAACTATCAGAATCAGCAAACATGCTTTTTCTTATTTTGCCAATGAATGAATATTACATACATTGAGAAGAATTGTACATCATGTCTCCATCTGCTGGTGGGCCATCACGATAAGAGTATGCATGTTTAATATGATAGGATATGATAATATGATTCCACTACAGAAGAGACTCGATGAGTCTCTTCTGGATACATTGGAAAAAGTGGATACATTGATATCTGTATTGGTTATCATCCAAATGACATGTTATATATTGGCATATCGGATATCGATTCACATCACATTAATGAAATGAGCCCCTCTCTTCACCCCTAATGTGCCACACGAAGGCGTAATGAGAGTTTACTCAGTTCGCCATGGCAGAAGAGAGCAGCAGCGCCAGACGGCCAAACTTCTCCCAGGAGGAAACTGATGTTTTGGTCCGGGAGGTCCAAGCTCGCAGTGTTGCAATATACGGAACTGCGAGCAGCCCTCCACGGGCTGATGATGCAAAGGTAGCCTGGGAGGAGGTCACCACAATTGTAAATCATGAGACAGTCCATGTAGGCTTGAGGTTGGACTCGGTTAACTAACACAGGACTTTCACCCAAGAGACTGCTGTTTGTGTCCCCTGTGAAACTAAAAGTCAACATTATTTTATTACTTCTTTTTTTTTTCCTTCAAAATGTAGTTAGTCATGTGACTTATGTGGTGTACTAATGAAGATATGTTCATAACTGAAGTAACATTACAAATCAGGAATGCACCATATTGAATTTTATGCACGATATCTGATATGCCGATATATAACAATGTGTTTGGCTGATAACAGATACTGCTATTGATATATTTGTTTTTTTCCCCGCCTTATATTAGTGATCATCAAGTCTATTCTGTAGTGTAATTAACATCATATTATGCATGCATAGTCTTACTGTGATGGCCTAATAACAGATGGAGATATGAAATACATAATAATATGTATGAATATTCATTCATTGAGCAAAATAATCAAAACCATGTTGACCAATTCTAATAATTAATTTCAAAGCCAATATTGCCTGATACTGATGAAGTGGTAATATTATCATGCGTCCCTATTACAAATTATTTTAACCCCTTTTTTTCCAAACCTAACCAAGTAGATTTGTTGCCTGAACTTATTTTAAAAAGACACAGTGCATGTCACAAGCAGAAACTGACACCTGATACCTTGAGTGTAACACATAAGGCAAGTTGGGAGGTAGAAGAAACATTGTTGTTGGTGTGCATCAGAGCAAATGGAATAGATGTAGGACGATTTCTGTAACTATTTGGATAGAAAATACATTGTGACACAAAAGCACCTCCAAAAAGCTTTTTAAAGCTTTATTTTTTTAGATTTTAAATCAAAATCATTTTTAAAAGTTTGAATTTTCCCTCATTCATTTTCTCTGATGTTGCTGAATGTATTTCAGAATCACACCTGTGACTTGTTGCATGTACCCTCACTTGGTTGAGTGATAAAATATAAGCATGGCATGGAGAGTGGTTGCGAGGTGGATTATCCAAAGTTCTTTCTTGTTTATGTGTGTTTTTGTGTATCTGCTCTCACACTAACTGCTATTCGTCTGTTGATAGGTAAACAATGCCACAGCCAGAGTAATGACCAACAAAAAGTTGGCAAACCCTTATACAAACGGTAAGACTTCAGCCTGTTTTCCATGTCTTGCGAGCTCCTTTGTGCACCTTTTAATTGCTGCTTTCCTTTAATTTTTCCCTCTCTCATGTCTTATTCTCCTACTCTTAGTTTCCTCTGTTTTCTCCACTCTCTGTTTGTCTTGCCCATTATTCCATTCCACTGCCAGTATCAGAGCTGGCTACATTACAGAACAACAGATCTTATGGTTTTATAGCAGGAGTAAATCATTTTGATCCAATTCTACCCACTCAGCTTAGACTGGGAGTGGAAAAGAAACCAAAAGCCAGGCAGCAGATTCTACCCTCATACAAAATGAGTTGTTCACATTTGATTAACAAAATCAATATTTGTCGAAGAGGCGGTCGATTTGGTTTGAAATATTGTGCAAATAGCAAAGTGAAATATTTTCTTACTCAGCAGGGATAAAAGGAAAAGAGCAGCGGAGAAAAGAGCATGGTTGAAGATGGAGGGGGGATATCAAAAAGGAGGGGATGGGGGTGTTCTAAATGTATGGAGCCAATAAAAAAGAGTGAGGAGTCACACCTAAAGTTGGAGAGAAGGGCCATTAGGGTGTGTTTCTCTACTCCATCTCTCTTGCAGACTGTCATTCATGTGAATAGAATGAAAGAGTGGAGGAGGGAGAGAGGGAGTGAATGGCAGAGACAGTGCAAAGCAAGAGAAGCAAAGAGGGAGAGAGAGGATGGATGAACAAGGGGAGGAATTAAATGGCCAGACATGTCAGCACCCCTCTCTTACACACACGTGTACACGTGCGCGCACACACACACACACACACACACACACACACACACACACACACACACACACACAGATGCACACCTCCATCTTATTTGAGGGTGCAGAGAGAGAGAGAATGAGCCCTGAAGGGTTTTCCATTCATCACTGTCATCAGGCCCCAAGCACGCACACACACACACACACACACACACACACACACACACACTCGTATTTCCTCCCAGCTCATCTCTCTCTCTCTCTCTCTCTCACCATCTTCCTCAGTTCTGGCTTCAGCAGTTGAGCAAGCTGTTGCCAAACATCAAAAATTCAATTAAATAAAAAAAGACAAGAAGAACTACAGAGCACATCAATCAACATTTCTTATGACCACATTTGTACGAATGTGTAGGATAAATAGAAGAGGAAGAACAAGGGTCTGCAGTTGGTTTTAATTTTACAAGATGTACCGCCAAACAGTAGAATATGCACTGAAACAAGATGACACAATATTTTAAGATTAAGGAGACTACCTCTCATCATTAGCCCTTTTTGCACAGAGATGGCGCTATAGGGCCACCACAAAGTCCCTTCTTTACTGCGTCCTTGCAGTTTTACACAAAACTTAACAATGGCGACATCATGCCGCTCCAGTGTGTGATTTTAAACAGCATGCCTGCCTTTGCGGAATCAAAAAAGGTGTGATGGCCAAGGCTTCTTTCACAACAGTGTCAGCCTCTAGCATGACGTATAACATATGTGTCGGCAGCGCTTTATAAACAATAACATTGGCAAAACATGGCAATAACAACCATTTACTATCTCTGTATATGGCACTTGATCTCATCCTCTGCTCGGAGGGTAAGGACACAACAATGAAAGTCCAGGCAGAAATCCAAGTAGGGCAGGCAGGAGGGGTGCTGGATGATTCCAACAACCACTAAACTTTCACCCTGGAGGCAGGTGTTCAGTTCCCGTAAGACTGTAAAACCAAACCCTGTTCGTTCTTCCTAAACTCAATCACGTACTTTTGTTGGCAAAACCCAACCACGTACATTTGTTGTTGAAGAAAAAAAAATGTCAATCACCATGTTGTGCCAATGTAGTGCGTTTTTGAAAGAGACTGGATGCAAACTGTACATTTTCAGTGAAAATGGAAATGTATTTTGAAAACACACAATGCATGTAAGAGGCTGAAGTTGACAGCCTACCAGAACGTCAACAACCAACACACCTAGAGTACCTTGCATGTCATACGTTGACATGAAAAGTCCATGACTAAACATGGATATGTGACAAGGTCGAAGTGAGAATGTGTTGGGTAAAAAAATTTTCAAGCAGTGATATATTTCTTTAATTGTAAAGTACACATAGGGTGGGTCAAACAAACATGGACTTTCAACCAGGAGACTGATATTTGTGTCCCGTGTGAAACCAAAAGTACTCAAAGTACATTATGTACCACGCATTTTTTTTTTTTTTGTTCTGTAAACCTAACCAAGTGTTTTCCTTTCCATAAACCTAACCACACTGCAACCATTTCACAGTTTAAAGTACATTAACCATGTGTTTGAAACTGTGACTGTTTGTAATACAGTTTGCATTGGAGTTGTTTATGACATTTTACATAGTTTTGACACATTTCATGTAATGCGTTGTTGCAAAGTCAGGTCGATTTCATGTATTTCTATTAGACAGTGTTGGATATACTGTAACTACTAGCCAGCAAAGGTTTTGGAGGTTTTTCAAAGAGATGCCTTAGCATGTAGCATTTTGATGCAACATGTTGAAGACATTATGTATGATGCCCTGTTGGATGGACAAATATAGCAGTTAAGGCTGATATTCTGATATCTTTTATTTTAAGAGAGGAATTAATAGTATTGCAGATCTGTAGAAAAGATACAAGTTCATGCAGCAGTGCTAACATATACCCTGTGTGTGTGTGTGTGTGTGTGTGTGTGTGTGTGTGTGTGTGTGTGTGTGTGTGTGTGTTTCTCATGTGCAGGCTGGAAGCTGAATCCAGTGGTTGGAGCAGTATATGGCCCTGAATTTTATGCAGGTAAAGAATCACACAGTTCTGAAAAGAGAAGAATGCATGAAGAAAACCAGCCATAAAGCAGAGTCCTTATTTCTACTGCTCAATCTATATCCACTCATCTGTTTTTATCCTCACACCCCACCCTTTGTCTTCCCTCCATGTGTTGTGTAAGAGGTGTGAGCATCCACCTTGTGAATCAGACCAATCTCGACACAGCTTACAGATGTAAATGTTGCCAGGTGTGTGTGTGTGTGTGTGTGTGTGTGTGTGTGTGTGTGTATGAGGGGTCAAACGTTTCACCCAACCACACTACAACGCGTCACTTGCGCCTACTTAGGACACATCAGATCTAATCAAACCGCGTGAGTGCATGCCTACATTTTACATAGGGTTACTATGGAGACACGAGTGTTACACACACGCCTGCTCCATGTCGCGCAGGCGTTGTTCGCTCCACTCACATGACGCGCTCACACGTCTTATCAGTACGCATGCACAGCGCATTACAAATGCCACACATACACTACACCTGCATGTGCGTGTGAATCTGGCACACACAGTGCATGTACACATCATTAACACCTGGCAAACTGTTTGTCTCCATAGTTTACACGTGCAGGCAGGCGTGTGTGTGTGTGCTTCGCAAGAGTGGAATGAATGAATGAATCAAGTCGCTGCAGACATACGCCTTATTTTAACCCTTTGATGCACAACATATGCACACCCCTTCTAATGCACAACATGGGTCAAAAATGACCCATATCCATTTCCCATGTTATTTCATGCTGGCTGAGTGTTTCTTTGCTCTATCTTTTGAAATCAAATTATTTTATGATTGAATATTCCAAGTATTCTTTAAATATCTTGTTTTTGATTACAACAGATCATTATTTCTATTTTTCTTTTCATACTTTATGAACAAAAATAGTTTTTGTATTACTACATCAAGTTTAAACACAGATCAAAAATGATCCATTTGTCCAAGTGTGATTTGAAATTAAATGACTTAATACTATAATAAAAAAAAAAAATTCAAATAATTACTTTAGCAGTGAGTGGGGCCAAACACTCATACAATATTTGCAACATATTTATTTCATCACATACACATACCTCTGATAACAGAAAACATGGCTATGTAGAGACAGAAATGACATGCCGTGGTGTAAATAAGATAAATAACATAGGGCTATTGAGTTTGTTTAATAAAAGGACAAGGTATAGACATGTTCTCTCGGAAAGGTAACCTTAAATCACTTCTGTTGTGATCTGGTGCTATATAGAAAATAAAATTAAATAAAATTAACTTGACCTTCTAGGGGAGGTGGGGGCGGTTCATTCTAGAACGTGCACTTCAACTAGTAGCAGCAAAGTCTGGTAGCTCTGCAATTTTACTTAGCTTTACTGAATTTCTATTATATTTTTCTCAACTACTAATGGATAGCCTACTTCTGTGAAGAGAAGAGTTTATTCAAGAGAGGAGCTTTTTTCGTTGAAACGGAGCAAGTCTGGAGGACACCATCCTAAGTAAGTTATCTAACTACTTGGCTAAGTAGTTTAGCTAACTACTTTGTCAAGTAGCTTAACTAACTACTTGGCTAAGTAGTTACACTACTACAAAGAACTAAAATACAATATGTCAACAGCTAGCTAGCTAACAGTAATTACTTACAAGTAATGTACTCACTCTGAAGGTAACCTAAACCTAATCAAATATTATGTACAGCTATATTTCATAATTATCATCAAATAGGGTAATGTTTGAACAATTGTAAAACAAGACTTAGGCTACATGTATCAGATGTGCAAAGGGAGCTGTGCTGAGCTGTGAATAGTTGTCCGAGGTAAGTATGTTCCTACTTGCAAACGAACAACTTTCACAGGCTCCCGCCAAATGCTGACCCACGTGTGCAAACTTGATGTAGAAATACAAAAGCTGTGCTTGTTCATAAAATAAGAAAGGAAAAAGGAAAATGATGATTTGTGCTAAAGAAAAAAAAGGTATTTATTGATTACTTGGAATAATAAATGATAAAATACATTTATTTCAAAGAAATATCATAGAAACACTCAGCCATACATGAAATAACATAGAAAATGGATATGGGTCATTTTAGACCCATGTTGTGCATTAGAAGGGTAGTGATACAAAAAGGGTTTTTATTCAAAAAGTAAGAAAGGAAAACATAAAATAAGGATGTATAATGATCAAAAACAAGTTAACTGATGAAAACCTGGAATACTGAATGATGAAGTTAATTTATTGCAAAGATAAAGAAAATAAAAACTCAGTCGGGTCACTTAAGACCCATGTTGTACATCAATAGCTATTTTCTAGAAAATGCACTTACATTAATTCCACTGCCACTGTAGCTGCTTAATAATGAAGCCCGCTCTTTGGCAACTTCTCTTTCCTCTAGAGTTCCTCCAGACATTTCCCCACTACTTTCTGTTTAACATAGCCTATCTCACCAGAAAATGCTGGCAGCCGGGATATCTTTTCATTATTGTGTAACTGTTTTTTTACCCTCCAATTTTATTTTAATTCATGAACATGAATGTAAATAAATAAAAACAAATATACAAAATCCTGAGTACATTCAAGTTATAGAGAGGATTTTAAGGTTTCATAAACATTCAAAGTCCTGATGGCTTTCATATTGGTCAGTTCATATTTTAACTGGTTTATATTGGGTTTCCTTTCAGTCCACTTGCTTTTGTGGATATGAAACTTTCCATCTAAAATACGATGGTTTAAAAATAAAAGGTGTCTACTGTCCATATTGTTTTTCTCCAAATAAAAAGTGATGTCCTTTTTTTTCTTTTTTCTTTTTTTTTAGCAAATTAATCTTAATCCCACATAAAGAATCAAATTGTCAACATCAATCCAAAATAACTGAACATAAATACATTCATAAAATAAATGAACAATAGTTTCTGTGTCAGTTTGCAGAATACACAGGATTCAGACAGAAGGTCTGTACATTTTAAGAATTTCTTTTGTTGGATAAATTTAAATGTATGTCTTTAAAATAAACATCACCACCTTTATTATTGACTATATATTTTTTGTAGTAAGTCAAACCACTTTCTATTTAATGTAACTGTATAACTGAGGTTGTCTGGAATCTGTCAGTATCAGTGTGCTGTTGATTAAAAGCCGAATCTCTCAAAAATACTTTGGTTGATCTGCTGTTTATTTATGATATGCAGCAAGTCACAAAGTGATATGAACTTTTTGATTTATACAAGAGACAGAGACAAGTCTGTGATAACAGTTAAATGGGAAATTAGTAAACCATAGGCTACTTTGCAGAATAAGTTTGATCTGTCCTCATAACGTGAAAATATTTGAGTAGCATCATCACAAAGCTGCTTCAGTTCTTCCTCCATTTGTTTCATATCTGTGCAAACGAGTTCATAAGTTATGTAAACAAGTAGGCTAGCCTGTGTAGGCAAATGTGTGTGCAGACGATTTCCATTACGTTAATTCAATGCTGTATTTCTCAGCACTGGGATGTCGCTCCAACAAGCAACTCACAGCTATGGAAAGTTCAACTCTTCTAGTTTCTTTCAATGTCTGCCCTGTCTTGCAGGCAAGGCTATTTCATGAGCAATTGCCCACATCAGCCTCATAGTGTTAACAATTTGATTTAAGGTATTGAGGTAGGCCTAACTCACATTTATACATTTAATGATGAACTCATACATTAATTCACCCTTAACTCATCATTAATTGATGGTCCACACCATTAGCCTAATTAATTAATGGTTAGGTCACTATGACTTAACCCACTTAATATATCATTATTTAAGGGCGATATTTAATTAATACATTAATTCATATGCGATCAAACTATGTGCTATGGATGGTGGGTTTGTAGATCTGCTTTTTCGGTGGATTCTGTGCCCAGGAAGAGTGCTCAGGAATAGTGAGCAGGGTCTGACGGTGGTTGTTCCACAACATGTGGGTCTCCCTAGTCCTCAGACCCCCCTGGAACCCCCACGCAGGTCATGGTCTTCATCATTATTGTTTACTTACTACTTAATTAGGCTACTGTAGCTTTTCTTTTTTTTTTTTTTTAAATAATTAGAAAAACTACAGAGGAGGCGGTCGCTTAAAATTTATGTTTATTAAATTCATTAACAACATATTTGGATTTCATGTCACAGCTCAAACAGGACCAAAAGATAATATTTCTCTCCTCACTCACTGCCATTCATATTTTTTCCGATCTAAGGTCCCATGAGCTTCACTGGAAGGGGCGTGACTTAGGCACTCTATAGGAAAAAATTGTATCAAAACATTAATGCTGAAATGCTAATGAGAGCTGAGGGGAACTGCAGAGTCTAGTGATGACAAATCATACATGATCCAACATTTCTCGAAGAATGCGCACTGTCTCAATGTACGTTGGTATTGTCTCTGGCAATGGAACAGTTGGATGTGGCAGTATTGCCAATTCTGCCACAGACAAGGCACGGGGGAGCTCCAACACTGGAGTGTGAACTGTCACAGGTCTCTGCAGCCCTCTCCAGTCAACTCTGCATTCCTCATCTGCCTGGAATTTAAATAGAAGTTATTAGTTGTAAAAGTGATCAATTTTTACAGTATTTCTGGTAAGGTCACATAAAGCATTTTGAAATAAGGCACTACATTGAATACAATAATTACCTGACAAAAGTTTGCCTTGGTCCCATCTCTCGCTTTTGCTCAACCACAGCTGCAGAGGGGACTGGTTTCTGGTCTCTTAGTCTCTCAAGACAGGGCTGAACCTCTGGCATTTCTAATCAATTTTATTCAAAATAAAAATGAAATCTCTATACAGTCTGGTATTATGGCACTCACTCACAAACCCCCGACTCCACCTTGTGGCAGGAACAGGCAACAACACACAGCACCCCAACTGCTGTGGAAATAAGTAGGTAGGCTATAAGTAGGTATAATAAGTTATATAACAATTTCATGAGACACAGTTTGTTCCCTTGATATAAAGCTGCAAGTATCCTATTATTATAGGCTAACAAATGATCTGTTGTAGAAGTGTTAAAAATAGTGCCTGAAGAAGGAAAGAAAATAAAAAGATAGATAGGTAGATAGATGATGCGTGCCTACGCACACACGTCTGATTAGCATAGCAAGCTAGTTAGCATAGCGATGCTAGTTAGCATAGCGATGCTACGTGTCACACGTCCGTAACACAACACGTTGTTGCTTCAAGAGCTGACGCTCATGTGACCCATGTGATCACATGACGTGTCTACGCACGCACGTCTGATTAGCATAGCAAGATAGTTAGCATAGCGGTGCTACTGCTCCTGGGTGGATCCGAAAAATAGTTTCCCTGCACCATGTTGAAGGAATTTCTAATCACCGTCCAGTATTTATTCGTATTGCAGGCTAATGAACTGGGGTTGAGAGGACCGGTTGCCATGGCGACAAGTAATCAAAGACAATGCGTTCACCTGTGGATCTGACAGAGTCTCTGGACTGATCATACACAGCTGGACTTGATTGCAGGGCAAGAACTGAGAAAGGAGATACGAGTGAGCGACAGTCTGGGAAGCGGAGCTGCTGTAAAGTGCCCGACGAAGCCACCTTTATTGCATTCATGGGCGGGAGGGAGGGGGCGAAGACAGACAGCGTAGGTGGAGAAGTTCCGAGGGTAGGGTGGAGGTTAGGGATCGGGGAATTAGGAGTGTCCTCCCACTTTCCAGCTTTGTGTGTGCAGGTGTCAGTCAAGCTGTCAGCCACTCGGTGTTCCAGCGTTGGAACCTCCACTGCATACGGGCGGGTCGGACCAGCGCCACAAGCCTAGACCCGGGGGAGGGTCTCGTTGATCCGGCCAGTTAAGAGTTTGTTTTAAAGTATGACATCTTAAGTGTTTGTGTTATATTTGCAGTCCTGTCAGTTATAACTGAAAGCCAAGTGCGCTCAAAAACCTCGCTCCATGCGGTGCTTTCTGTCTGTGGATTGCACATCTTTTAAAAAATGTTTGAAAGAAAATTAGCCAAAGATAAGGTGTCATATTGAAGATTTCGTTTGAACAAAGTATAATTTGAAACCTGTTTTGTTGACTTTTTTTTGTAATAAATTACTTTTTTGGACTTCAAACATTTTTCTCAGCACATTATTGGCGAGTTAAGCCAGCCGCCACCTGTAGAAAGTGGTTCTACACACAATAAAGCCTATAGTTTGGGAAAGTATAACACAGAAGTGCACTGGTTTTAATCCGCCCGTACCCTATTACGCTATTAATTAATAATTAAAATTGAATGACCCAAATCCGTGGATATCACAGGTTGAGGTAGAGCAGGTCGCTGTTTAATGATAAATCCGTGGAGCTGTCCATGGTGCTGAATTAATACACCTCATTTTAATCCACCTCAGCCTGTGACCAGGAGGGTGAAACTCTCTACTCTGCAATGCATTCGAATAGTCTGATACCTTTTAAAAATCTAATACTCCATGTAAATTATGGGGTAATATTTTCAGTCACAATGTTAACAGTCTACTCAGACTACCATATGCTGGAATCACTCTAAACGCTAAATAAACATACATTTACAGTTTACATTAAAAATATAACAATTTCATGAGACACACTTTTTCTTTGATATAAAGCTGCAAGTATTATAACAGATGATCTGTCACACACATTTTGGGACGCTTCAGTGTCAGTTGCTCGCTGTAAGTCTCAGCGCAGTAAAATGGGCTTTTTTCATATGATCAATTTACTTGACTTGACTTATATTTTCGATAGGCTATTATTTTTTCGTTATTGTATAAAAAACACAACGCATTGTTGCTTCGAGCTGACACTTGTGACCCCTGCGATCACATGACGTGTCAACGCACGTCTAATAACCATACATCTAGGCGTGTGTAGGCATTGCATCACTGCATATCAAGTACGCAGTGAATGCGGTGTGTGTGTGTTCGCTGATATGTTTCACCCCTCATAGTGTGTGTGTGTGTGTGTGTGTGTGTGTGTGTGTGTGTGCAGTTTGAAGTGGCAGCTTGGTTTCATTTGGTAGAAGTGCTGAGACTGTCCGCTCCTCGTAACTGCTCTACTTTTTGCACATTAGTCTGAAATCTGTCCATTCCCAGACAGCTTTACAGCACTTCTTTAAATAACCACTCTGACAGAGAGAGGCTATCCATCTGTTTTTTCTCCCTCCCTCTTTTCCTGCCTCTCTGCCTTTGTCCCTCCATCCCACCATCTATCCCACCATCCATCTACCCAGTGAAACAGCCTCAGGTGACCCCCAAACCCTCTGTCACAGTTTTCCATGCTCCACTGCCTGATCTACCCTGTGTGCGTGTGTTGTGGTGTAAGTTTATATTGAAACAGTAGAATATGCTCTGAAACACACAGCCCTGCTTATATTTAGATCACGTCTTCAAAGGTGCATACATGTCTATACATGTCTATACATGTCTTTCTTTCTTTCTTTCTTTCTTTCTGTCTTTCTTTCTTTCTGTCTGTCTGTGTCTTTCTTTCTTTTTATCAGTAGAGGTAGGAGGGGGAAGAGTGGTGCAACTTGTGTTTGTTTACAAAAAAGATAATGTGCTTTTTTTGGGTGACAAAAAAAGGTAGTCCGGCAAATAAAACTAAAACTTCACAAAAATGGCAACATTTTGGAATATGAAGTTGACGAAGGGGCAGTGCGTTATGCGCTTTGAGATGAAATTGTGTCAGACACTCTGTTTGTATTTATTCCTGTCACTAGCTTTAAAACTGCAGCAAAGGATGAAGAATGGCTGATTCATGAAGACTAAATGAGGAATTATCTACACAATACCAGGCTGACGGCATCACGGTTCTAAATCCAACTTGTATTACAGTAGTAATAAACAATATGACAGCATGACAAACAGAATTATGTTTGTTAATAATACGGGCTAACAGAGACAACAGTGTCTGACAGGCCCTAAGCTGAGCACCAGCAACAAGAAGCAGATCAAAATTTCAGCAGAGATGGGACGAGCAGAGATGCATACAACATTTGTTTATTAGAACGTTCATGTATTTTCGGGTATAACAAGAGGAGACATGGCAGAAATGTAACTGCACCAATATGGCAACATTGTGCATTTGCAGCCAACGTGGAGCGAGGGCGCTGTTTGGAGCTGAACTTCTATCTGACGCCCTGTTTCTATTTATTTGCTACCTGTGGCTTCATCTGAAAGCGCCACGACAGATAAAGAACAGCTGATTCATGAAGATAATCTGAGGAATTAGCCATACAATGCCTCCTTATTTCACCACAGAAAACCAGCATAGGTGACAGCTGGCTGGAGAAAGATAGAATAGAATAGCATAGAATAGAATAGAATAGAATAGAACAGAACAGAACTAGAAATTAAAAATCAAATTAAAATTGAGTCCAGTCCAGTCCACTCCAGTTGTGGCTAATTTGACGTGTGTGAGTGGGCGTGTGACTGGATTCAGGAGGTTTTGAACAGTCCTTATTGCCATGGGGACAAAGGACCTCCCAAAACGTGCCGTTCTGCAATGCAGTGAGATGAGCCGACTGCTGCAGCTGCTCCTCTGTTGCTCCAGGAGGCTGTGGAGAGAGTCTGTTATTGTCCATTATAGCTTTCAGTTTGTTCAATGTGCCCCTCTCCACCACAGTTTTTAGTGGGTCCAGTCTCCTACCGAGCACTGAGCCAGCTTTTTTAACCAGCTTGTCCAATCACTTGGTGTTTTTGTCCATCAAGCTGCCTCCCCAGCTCACTGCAGCATAGAGGAGTGCACCGGCCACCACCGTGTGATAGAACATGGTCAACATCTCCACACACACATCAAAGGACCTCAGGGTTTGCAGGATGAACAGGCGGCTCTGCCCCCTCCTGTAGAGGATGTCAGTGTTAGAGGACCAGTCCAGTTTATCATCCAAGAGGACCCCTGGATATTTGTAGGTGTGCACCACCTCAATGTCCTCCCCCTTCAGGAGACTGGTTGATGGGGTGACCTCTTTCTTTTGAAATCCACCACCAACTGCTTGGTTTTGGCTGTGTTCAGGTGGAGACAGCACTTACTGCACCAGTCCCTGAAGGCATCCACAAGGTCCCTGTACTCCTGCTCCTGACCGCTCCTGATACAAGCCACAATAGTTGTAATGTCAGAGTATTTTTGTATGTGGCAGGACTCTGAGTTGTACTTAAGGTCCGCTGTGTAGAGTGTGCTAAAAGGGAGCTTAAAGTTTCTGTTGAGCTAAATGACCATCACTAATAATAAGCTAGGTGACTTGTTTTTGGCTATTTGGCTTTTCACAATATAAAATGTGTGTTTTCCGTATAAAAAGTACTAACGAAGACAGCAAATAAACTACTCACCTTTCTTTTTTTAAGTGGTTATGTCTCAAGTCTAATCTGGAGCACACAGCTGATAGGCTGTTTTTATCTGATATGACAGAAGTGCATATTTAATGCACTCAGTGTGAACTGAGAGCTCCGACGTGACACAATGCAGCATAATAGTCGGACACTCATTTGCTGTTAGGGCATGGTGTCATTATGTTCCACTCAGGAGCCACTGCTGAGTCAAGAGTGTAAAATTTGGTACAGTCCAGTCTGGCTTTTAATAATAAAAACCTTTTTGAATTTTTTTTACACTGGCCCAACCCTACTAACAGTAAAGAAGATTTCAGCAAATTAAAAGATGTATAGGAGGAGCTTATGTCAAAATTGTTTAATGTTTTAAAAACCACCAACAACTCTTTATTCCTCCAAGCCTTTTTGATTCAATCAATGAAACTGTTGAGCTGTCTATTGCCTTGTGTTGTTTGAGGTTCCAAAAATGTCTTCCCTTTAACAGCACTCCAAATGTAGAAGATTAAAAGATACATGTATGTATATTTATATTTAAATATGAGGAGCTTGTGTCAAAGCTGTTTAAGTGTTCTAAGGACTAGCGACAATTCCCCAACTCTGTTATTCCTCCAACTAGGGCTGCCCCCAGCTAAGAATTTTCCTAGTTGACCAACAGTCATTAAACCATAATCGACTACTGGCCCACATGTTTACAATATTTATTTAATCATTAAATTCTATATTTTGGGTGAGGCAACACAATGATTTGAGTTCAAGGTTTGAGAAAGAATCAGTATCAGTAACATTGTTAACACTGTGCTTCATTACAGAGATATACAAAACTGTACCAATGAACCTGAATTAATATAGGCCTATATTTCATCCACAAGTGCACAGCACACACTAAGCGAGCCACCTGTTGGCGAAATAGTAATGATTGTGCTAAGTGGCTAATGGGCATTTAGCTACTTACATGTTTCAGATGATACGTCATGTTTGTAGCTGACAAATGATAGGCAAATGTATGCCTGCAGAGTTTACACATCATCTTGGGTTCGTCCTTCACCTTCTCAAAATGATCTCACGCTTTGGATTCCCTGGCCGACATGATATTAACTCACCTGTGTAATAACCACAGGTATCAGCCCTGTAAATTAACTTATTTCCGTCTGACTGCTGAGTGTGGCCACTTCCTGTGTCTGTTCTTTCAAATTAACTTCCCACATGGTCCAGTCATATAGGTTTTGATTTATTTTGACAAGGCACAGCTCAGAGTTTCATGTTTTTTTATTTTATTTATTTATTTATTTAATTATTTATTTATTTTCTGCGACTGAGCGACGATGAAATCTTGCTGACTGATGACCTTTCTGGTCAGCTAATGTTTGGTCAACTATTCGGGGGCAGCCCTACCTCCAAGAGGCCTTTTTAATTCAATCGATGAAATTGTTGTTGAGCTGAAAATGTTTGTCTATTGCCTTTCGTTGTTTGAGGTATGGATGGAGTGATAGAAGGATGGAAAAGTGGAAAAACTTCACAACAGAGGATAGGAAAAATCTGCCATGTCTGCACTGTGTCTGTCTCTACATTTTTTCTATTTGTTTTCACCCTCCTCTTATTACATGAATCTTTCTTTTGGCTCTACTGGCATTCGTTCACCCATACGTACACTGCACAGTTTATATTCACGCCTCCACCCTGCATACCTCCCTGCACTCCTCCAGACATTCCTCATTCCTCATTCTCTCTCTCTCTCTCTCTCTCTCTCTCTCTCTCTCCCCTCCACTGTATGAAAAATGACAGAGTCCCACCTGTAAGTGAAAGTGTGTGGGTTTGGGATTTCTTCTGGAATAATTATGAGTGCATTTAAACTAGTTTGGGGAGGGAGCAAAGCAGGATGTAAAGGGGGATGTAAGGGCGATAAATCACTCTTTATCAGACGGCTTTCCCAGCACCCATCAGTTGAATCGGCCTCCATAAATCCTGGCCAGCTGACAGTTCACTCCATCTCCATTGCTGGGCTCGGCTACAGGTTTATTGTGCGCAAATTCCAATCAGAAGAATGACTGATAACCTCCACAGGCATACATACCCGTGCTCACATGAATACAAGTATGTAGGTACACATGCAAAAATGTCAGCATAGTTGTACAGTGTGTCCGGTGCATTCACAGTCAGGTATGCACCTAAAGAACCAGACTCTCACAGCTACACATAGACACATTCATCAGCACACACCAATACTATAAATTCTCGAATAAAAGATAAAGCTATCAAGTAATTACCAGGGTTGTGGTCTGTTCCAACAACTAATGGTTTATCCAAATAATGGTTCGGGACAGAAATGTGGAGGTTCAGCCCCCAAAAGGTTGACGTGCTCTGCTCTCCTTCAGGACACTGCCTTTCAGCAATGCAAAGTAATGAGGCTTAAAGGAATACTTCGACAATTTGGGAGTTATGCCCTTTCTCTATCGTTTTCATATTGAGACAACATGATCGATATCTTTTTTGTGTCTGTACGTCCAGTGGCTGGGTCTCAGCGGTTAGCTTTGCGGCTTAGCTAAGTGAATACAATTGAAGTCTATAGGGGGTCAGTAGCCTACACGGTAAAAGTGAACAAATAAACGTTACAGAAACCCTGAAGCTGGTATTTCTACACGTGCATTTAAAATAAACATGTTTAAACATTAGTTTGAAAAATTAGAGTCCTTTTTAGTCATTTTAGAAGAAGTTTGATACACGGAACTATAGTGTGTTTACGCCCTACGCGGAGGGATACACCGGTGAGCAACAGCTGCAGCTGGCTCTGGGACAGGTACGCTAGATCACTCGGTAAAAGCAAACAACGAGACGACACGGACGATCATGCCTCGAAAATGTATTATTGCAACTTGCAAAAACATTCAAGGCAAACCTACGGGCTTGATGAAAAGGCACTGTAAATGTGCATTATAAAACGATATTACTCACTCGACTGAAAGCTGTCCATCAGCTCCTGCAGACCTGGGGCGTTTTTTCCAGTTTATCTTAGGAACATGAAAAAATGTTTCAATCACGCCAGGATTACTGATTGCTGCAAAGTTTTCACTCCTTGTGATGCACTCTCTGTTTTCCTCCTGATGATATATCTCTAGCCTCCCCAACGTTGGTAGCACCGAATCCCATTCTGTGCAGCAAAATGATTCCACCTCCGTAGGCATAGGTTGGCAAGCCCCGCCGCTACAACACCAATCCTCCCCTGACCTCCGTCTCCCCTCGGCCCCTTGCTGTTCCGCTGCCTCGGAGAATTCAGCCTCTCTTCTCGCCCGCTCAGCATCCAACACCTGGAGTTCTACATCTGTATACTCCGGCTCAAACAGGTATGGCTCTGGATCTGTGTCCATTACAAGAAACTCTTCAAATTCGCGTTCAAAGTCGTCCATTGCAGCTACTATAGTCCGGAGATATCATTAGGCTAAATAAACAACAACAAGAGTTTTGTTTACAGGCTACGTCTGTGCCTGTGCCTGCTCACCGGTGTATCCCACCGTGGATCACAGCGCAGGACGTAAACACACTATACTTCCGTGTATCAAACGTCTTCTAAAACGATTCAAAAGGACTCTCATTTTTCGAATTAATGTTTAAACATGTTTATTTTAAATGCTGAAATGCCAGCTTCAGGGTTTCTGTAACGTTTATTTGTTCACTTTTACTGTAGGCTACTGACCCCCTGTAGACTTCAGTTATATTCGCTAAGCTAAGCCGCAATGCTAACCGCTGAGACCGCTGGGTAGGATGAGCGCAAACAGCATCGCTTGCTTTGATGCATATTTGCTTACTAACTAAATCCAGAGGCCAACTAACATTAGTATTATCAGCCATTCTTGAGAACTGGGACAAATCATGTCCTACCATTAAAACTATTACATTTATAACTTAGTGACATATTAGTTCCGTTATTGAGGGTGAAACATTATTTTTTAAAAGATTTGTAAATGTGAAATAAATATGATTTATTAAATGCTTTGATCTGCTTTCATTTTTTAACTTCTAAACTTGCACTGTGCCAGAAAAAAGCCTTGTCCCAGACAAGAATTCACAACTTCAAACAAGTAAAAAATTTGTTAAAAGCCTTCAAAATATAAAACAGCATGTACTGATAACATCAGTGTAAAAGTTTACTGCTGTAATCATCTTTGATTCAGAATATATTTTTATAAAAATGTTGGCCCTTTAAAGATGCGTGCCAGATTTTTCTCACCTCAATTTCTACAAAAACATTATTAAGTCAGGCATAAAAGAAGTTTGCTATATCCTAAGGACTCCTATCTCACTTTCTGGCTTCCAAAAAGGTGGGAATGCTGTACAGTTACCGGAAAGCTTTCTATTTTATGATAAATTCATTAAATAATACTGCTACTACTACTGGTGTGTCTCAACCATAACAGGTCAGTTCTATAGACTTACTAAATCCACACTAAACCAGAATTTTGGTTTAAAAATTTGTATTTTGTTTGCCATTAAGAGAACTCTTAGCAACTTTAAAAACAATAATAAATACAAAAACTCTTTGTCAACTCTAAGTCACTGCTGTCAGATCTTACCTTTGACATCCATCATACATGAAAACCATATTTATGTAATTTTGTAATAAGTACATTGTGATTGACTGTGTCAAAGGCCTTTGACAAGTCCAAAAAAATACCAAGAGAAATTTTTTATCTAAAGCAGTGGAAATATTATGAACAAGTTGTGTAATAGCCATTTCTGTTGAGATGTTTTTTTTCTAAAACCATATTGGTGACAGTATAATATGTTATTCTCATCCATGTGTTTTTTTACTCTTTAATAAACCAATTTCTCAAGAATTTTGAAAAAAAAAAAAACTGGTAAAATGGATATAGGACGATAATTTGTGTATACACTAGCGTCACCAGATTTGAATAGCGATGGATAAAGTTAAAATATGTGTTAGAGGCTGAACAATGGAAGTAACTATTCTCTTAACAAGACTGGCTCGTATTTCATCATGTCCTGCAGAGGAATTTTTCGAGAATTATGTTGAGTATCTCCTTTGGAGTAGGAGGGTCGAACATGCTTAAACTGGGATATTGATTATTGAAGTTATCAAAAAGATGACCATCCGTATTCTCAATTTTGTTGGCTACTGAAGGACCAATATTCACAAAGAAATCATTGAAATTGTGTGCAATATCTGAAGGATTAGAGATTTTTTTCTCACCATCGGATAAAACAGATGGAATAGGTGTGGAGGCCTTTTTCTTATTCAACAATTCATTGATGAGTTTCCATATTGATTTGATATCATTGCGTGATTGTTCAAATTTAACTGAGAAGTAGGATTTTTTTGCAATGTGCATCAATTTAGTGAAATGATTCTTGTATTTTTTGTAGAATTCAATGTTAAAGGGGTGGGGCTAACAATACATTTTTTATATTGTCTATTTTTTTACAATGGAGGATTTCTTTAAACATGGAGTAATCCAGGGTTTGCAATTTTTAGACTTATATTTTCTATTTATTTGAACAAAAGGAAAGCATTTATCAAATACAGAACTAAATATGTCCATGAAGGTACTATAAGCACATTCTGTACTATGTTGATTCAGTACATCTGAGACTTCATCTATTGAGGCTTTAAACAAGTTCTCATTTCTCTTAGTAAACCTACGACAATATGTTTTCTCTTCTAGATTTTCTTTAGGTTTATATGAATTATCAAATAGAAAAAAAATGAAAAATTGAAAAATAATAATCCAGAATTGATTACATGTTCAAAGTAATTTGTAAATATATTGTCAATTAAAATTGCAGAGGAAAACGTTATCCGAGTAGGTTTAAAGATGAGGGGATATAAATAAGATGCATGAAGAATACTCAGAAAATCTGAAGATGAATTGGATTCATTTTTTTAGAAGATCGATATTAAAGTCACCATGTCAAGAACAAAACCAGAGACGGGACCCAAATGCAAGACTCTAAGACGAGGGTTTCCCAAAAAACGTTGTTTAATAACAGACCGGGTACGGTACACAGGAGGGCAGTCAGACGAGGCAGAGGTATCCAAAAACGAGAGGCAAAAGGCAAGGTCGATAAACAAACAGGATAAAAAAAAACTAGAGAGCAAGACAGGAACAATGCTGGAACGTGACATGAAATTCAACGAACTGGCGACGAGACAGAGTGAGACAAGAGGTAAAATACAAGAGGTAATGGGGAGTGATTGGAGACACGTGTGGGGAGACACAATCAGGGGCAGGTGCGCACATGACGGGGGGAAGGGACAGGACACAAACCTGAAACAGAGACAGGGGTGAGTGATCTTCAAAATAAAACAGGAAATGCAGAACATGAAACATAAACAGATACTAAACCGAGACATGACAGTACCCCCTCCTCAAGGGCCAGCTCCCGAGGGCCCTGGAGCTTCAGGATGAGAGGCATGGAAATCCTGGATGAGAGTGGGGTCCACAATAAACCTGGAGGAAACCCAAGAACGTTCCTCAGGACCATATCCCTCCCAGTCCACCAAATACTGCATCCCCCGACCACGACGACGAGCTGACAAGAGTTTCCTCACCGTGAAGACAGGGCCCCCATCCACAAACCGGGGGGGAGGAGGGGGTCTGGAAGGAGGGACCAGTGGAGACTCTTTGGCTGGTTTGAGCAGACTGACGTGAAATGCAGAATGGACCCGCATAGACCTTGGAAGCTTGAGCTTGACAGTGACCGGGTTGATCACCTTGAAGATGGGGAAGGGTCCAACGAACCTGGGAGCGAGCTTCCTAGATTCTACCCGGAGCGGAAGATGCTTTGTGGAGAGCCACACCTGCTGTCCAACCTTGTAGTCCGGAGCCGGAGCCCTCTTACGATCTGCTGCAGTCTTATAACTCCTGGATTGGCGGAGCAGCATCCGACGGGCTCGCTCCCAGGTCCTCCTGCAGCGTCTCACCAAGGCCAATGCCAACGGGACGGAAGAATCAGGGGCTAAGGCAGGAAACAGAGAGAGTTGGTAACCATGAACGATGTGAAAAGGTGACAGACCAGTGGATGAAGAGGGAAGTGAGTTATGGGCATACTCCACCCAAACTATTTTCTGAGACCAGGTTCCTGGGTTCTGGGACGCGAGACACCGGAGACCAGTCTCCAGCTCCTGGTTGAGTCTCTCAGACTGTCCATTGGTTTGGGGATGGAATCCGGAGGACAGGCTGACTGTAGCTCCTAGCTGGTTGCAGAATTCCCTCCAGAATTGAGACACAAACTGAGGGCCTCTGTCCGACACCACGTTCCTGGGAAATCCATGGATTCTAAACACATGATTAATCATGACCTCAGCTGTTTTTTTGGCTGAGGGAAGCTTGGGTAATGCAATGAAATGCACCATTTTAGAAAATCTGTCAACAACAGTCAGGACTGCAGTGTTACCTTCTGAGGGAGGCAGCCCCGTAACAAAGTCCAGCGAAATGTCAGACCAGGGGCGTAGAGGTATTGGCAAGGTTGTAATTCTCAGGGGTCTCTGGTAAGAAGGCTTAGCGGCACAAACATGGCATGCATTCACATACTCTGAGATGTCCTTCCTGAGATTAGGCCACCAGAATCGCTGTTCAACTACAAACTGAGTCTTAGCAATGCCAGGGTGGCAGACGGCTTTGTTAGTGTGGGCCCAATGAATAACGTCCCCCCTCAACTGGGGAACTACAAAGAGTCTGTCATCAGGACAATCCTGGGGAACCTCAAGGTTGTTAATGGCTTCCTTAACCTTAGCTTCAATTTCCCACGTTAAGGCCGAAACAAAGCATGACATGGGTAAGATTGTTTTAGGCTCAGACACTGATTTATCAGAGAATATGCGTGATAAGGCATCAGGTTTAACATTTTTTTGAGCCAGGACGGTAAGACAAAACAAAATCAAATCTGTTGAAAAACAGTGCCCACCTAGCTTGCCTCGCATTCAACCTTTTAGCAGTTTTCAGGTATTCTAGATTTTTGTGATCAGTCCATACCATGAATGGACACTGAGCTCCCTCCAGCCAGTGCCTCCACTCTTCCAGAGCCACTTTGACTGCCAGCAGTTCCCGATCACCAATGTCGTAATTCCTCTCTGCCGGGGAGAGCTTCCTGGAGAGGAAAGCACAAGGATGCAGCTTCCCATCTCTGAGGCTTTTCTGAGAGAGGACAGCTCCTACCCCGACATCTGAGGCATCAACCTCCACAATGAACTGCTGGCTGCGGTCCGGAAGAATGAGGATGGGGGCTGAAGTGAAGCTCTTTTTTAGTCTCTGAAATGCAGAATCACAATCAGAATCCCACACAAAAGGTTGGTGAGGAGAAGTCAGGTTATGCAAAGGTGAAGCCAGTGAGCTAAAGTTTCTAATGAACTTTCTGTAAAAATTGGCAAAACCTAAAAACCTTTGGACCTCTTTGCGTGACATGGGAGTGGGCCAATTAGCCACTGCTGTCACCTTCCCTGGATCCATCTTTATCTCCCCCTCAGCAAGCACAAACCCCAGAAAAGAAACTGAGGATTTGTGAAACTCACATTTTTCTGCCTTAACATAAAGCTCATTCTCCAGCAACCGCTGAAGCACAGCACAAACATGGCAGGTATGAGTTTCCTCATCGGGGGAAAAAATCAGAATGTCATCCAAATAGACGAAAACATAAACATTGAGCATGTCCCTGAGTACATCATTTACAAGGTTTTGAAAGACACTTGGAGCATTAGTAAGTCCAAAAGGCATTACAAGGTATTCATAATGCCCTGTATCTGTATTGAATGCCGTTTTCCACTCGTCCCCCTCCCTTATTCTGACAAGGTGGTAAGCGTTTCTTAAGTCAAGCTTGGTGAATATTTTGGCTCCATCCAGGAGTTCAAAAGCAGTTGACATAAGAGGGAGGGGGTACCTGTTCTTAACTGTGATGTCGTTGATGCCCCTATAATCAATACAGGGCCGAAGGGACTTATCTTTTTTCTCCACGAAGAAAAATCCTGCTCCTGCTGGCGATGAGGAGGGGCGGATGATGCCTGCTGCGAGAGATTCCTCCACATACTCCTTCATGGCTTTTTGTTCAGGAGCTGAAAGAGAGTACAGTCTCCCCCTAGGGGGTGTTGATCCTGGCAGCAGGTCAATAGCACAGTCATAAGGTCTATGGGGGGGCAGAGACTTGGCTTTGGCTTTGGAAAATACCTCCTTAAGATCATGATAGCAGGTGGGAACAGATGAGCGGTCTGGATCTTCGGAGGGAGATTGAAGATTTTTGGTCTGGATAGGAGCTTTAACATTACATGGGTGCTTGAGACAGCTAAGGGAGCAGTTGCTTCCCCAGGAAACAACCTGTCCAGAGGGCCAATCAAACTGAGGATTGTGTAACTTAAGCCAAGGGTGCCCTAAAATAAGGTCATGGTTCATGGAGGCAAAGACATGAAAATTAATTAGCTCAGAGTGAGAGTCTGGAAAACTTAGCCTTAGGGACTGAGTGCGGTGAGTTACGTTGCCCAAAAAGCTGCCATCCACAGCATTAACTCCGAAGGGGCGGTTCAGACGAAAGGTTCTTAGACGGAGCTTCCTAACAAGGAGAGAGTTCATGAGATTAGCGTCTGAACCGAATCAATAAATACAGGCAGTTCAAGGGAGTAGTTGGCAGAGCATAGTTCAATTTTGGGTAGAACATGAGCAGGATTATTAATGACCAAGTTCTGACTCACCGCTACCCGCCCTTTAATGCTGGAAGTGGCACCCTTGACGTGGCAGTTACTCACGGAATGGCCCAGCTGTCCACAGTAGAAACACCTTCCATCTCTCAACCTGCGATGACGTTCCTCAGGGGAGAGCCGAGTTCTGCCCAACTGCATGTGTTCCTCCATGCCGGCGGTAGGTGGGATCAAATTGGCGGCTGGCTGTCTGACGTGGCTTGGTCGGTCTGTAGATCGGGTCCTCCATGCGCGCGGTGGGGAGGCGCGCTCCCTCGGACGGCCTCTCTCTCTCTCTCGCTCCACCAGTCTCTTGTCGATCTTGATAGCGAGGGAAATAAGCGTGTCCAGGTCCCTGGAAGGTCTAAAGGGACCAAATGGTCCTTAACATTGTCAGAAAGACCTTGAAAAAATGTGTCCATTAATGCATTATTGTTCCATTCACTCTCAGCCGTGAGTGTGCGGAACTCGATGGCGTAATCTGACACCCTGCGTTTACCTTGCCTCAATGTGACGAGAGTTCGTGCTGCCTCACGGCCTGGGGCTGTATGCTGAAAAACTTGCTCAAAAGTTTTGACAAACGCAGCCAGTGAGTAACAGGTGGCTGAATTGCGGCTCCATTCAGCGGTGGCCCACGCCTCAGCGCGGCCGGTCAGATGCAAGATAATAAATGCAATCTTCGCTCGCTCTGTGGGAAAGGCCGCTGCCTGCAGTTCAAAATGTAACTCACACTGTGTGATGAATGGCCTGATGTCTCCCGAGTCTCCAGAGAACTTCTCCGGACGAGAGAGCTGTGAGAAGGCTGCCGGTGACGCGTCAGGAGACTGCGTGGAGGCAGTGGCTGCAGTCTCCCCACTCTGCAGCGCCTGCATCAATACATTTAACTGTGAGCCCAAATTCCTCATCATTGAGTCCTGTCGCTCTGACAGTTCTCTCAGACTTAGAGACAGAACACTGAGCTGCTCGTCCTGCTGGGCGAGCCGCTGGCCCTGCGCCTGGAGGGCTTTGCGCACAGAGTCGGAGTCTGCTGGGTCCATCAATGGCCAGTTCGTTCAGTTAAGAACAAAACCAGAGACAGGACCCAAATGCAAGACTCTAAGACGAGGGTTTCCCAAAAAACGTTGTTTAATAACAGACCGGGTACGGTACACAGGAGGGCAGTCAGACGAGGCAGAGGTATCCAAAAACGAGAGGCAAAAGGCAAGGTCGATAAACAAACAGGATAAAAAAAAACTAGAGAGCAAGACAGGAACAATGCTGGAACGTGACATGAAATTCAACGAACTGGCGACGAGACAGAGTGAGACAAGAGGTAAAATACAAGAGGTAATGGGGAGTGATTGGAGACACGTGTGGGGAGACACAATCAGGGGCAGGTGCGCACATGACGGGGGGAAGGGACAGGACACAAACCTGAAACAGAGACAGGGGTGAGTGATCTTCAAAATAAAACAGGAAATGCAGAACATGAAACATAAACAGATACTAAACCGAGACATGACACACCAAGGAGAATGCATACCTTACCCTTGCTACTTATCAGCTCAACAGTGGAGGACAATGCATCATAGAATGAACCAGTATCAGTATGAGGGGGACGATATATACAGCCAGTCACAACACACTTTTACCACCAAAACCACTGAGACAGGTAGTTCAACAAAAAGAGATTCAACCTCGATTTGATCAAAATTACTGCTAAGCTCTTGTCTTTCAATAAAATGAAATTTGCTATCTAAAAAGATTGAAACACCACCACCTTTTTTGTTTTTTCTACATGAGTGCAAAGCCTTGAAAAACTGAATAAAGAGATACCATTTCATCACTGAACCAAGTTTCTGTTAGAGCAAGCACTGAAAATGTATGGTTTAAACTAGACAAATATTGGGTTAAATGATCATAATTTTTTGATAAACTACGTATATTTAAGTGAAAAGTTGAAAAAACATTATGACCTTGATAGAGAAGACCCTTAGAGAATTTGTTAAATTCTTCTTCATTGTAATAATTGCATAATCCTTGAGGATCTTGGAGTTAAGGAAGTTTACATCTGGATCAAAGCAGCCATTATACAAAGTGTCCACATCATCATTTAGATCATAAGGATTAAAGGCATGAGCATCTGATGAATTAGGATTTAGATCATAAACATCATGCATAGTGGTTTCACAAGAAAATCACGTAAAATACCTTATAGTGATGTGTAACATTTAACAGATGTAACAGACATTACTAGAGATATTTACTTAGGTCACAGAGGATGCACCAAAAGCTGGTCATATTTCAGAAATGCAATATTCCCCTTCATCCTTTCCTCTCAGAGTTGAGGTAGTAGCTCTTAACGTTTCATGCGGACATTTTTGAGAAGTCCTCGTTGATAAAGATGTTGGTGCCTTTGAGGAGTTTTGTTCTCTTCAGAATCTCTTGCTGGTCTTTATATCGGAGCAGTTTGACCACAATGGATCTGGGACGACCTGCCTGATCATATTTCCCAGTTCTATGAGCTTAGAGTCCATTTTTAGATGGTCGGATAACACTTTCTTTGTTAGGATTTTTGTGTCTCGCCAAGATTCAGATTTCAATTCAGGCACTCCATCAATCAGTAGGTTGTTACTTCTTGTTTGATTCTCCAGATAATCATTTTTTGCAGACAGGTTATTCATAAAGGGTTGGTAAGAAGCAAGGCTGGTTGAAATATCTTGGATTTTTCCAGAGTTGCTCTTTAGAGAAGACTGCAGTTCAGTTATGTCGCCTTGGGAAAATTGAAGACTTGCTTTTAGGTCATGAATATCTTTTGAAATGTTTAAAACATCTCTAACAAGATTCACTTGTATCAAGAATCACTTGTAGGCACTTGATTTGTAGCTTTTTTCTTGTTGCTCAAGAAGATCTTTGTAGAAAGTTTTTTGCTGCTCAAGCATTTCATGCAGCACAGACATGGTGACAAACTTCTCATCCCTTCCAGCCATTGTGACCCACATACTAGAGCCCTGCGCAGGACTGTTTTCTTCAACCCGCTCCCGCTGAATTTCTGACCATTACCGCCTGCAACTGCAACGTGTGTATTACACTCCTGCCCGCTCCCGCAATGTGTATGTCCACTCCCGCCCGCACCCGCAAAACTCGTCCCGCAGGAGAAAACACGTTATTTTATAGCCTATTAATAAAGAGATTCATGGGGTTGTTTGTTTCGTTTCCCTGGCCTGCATGTCTTTTGACGCACTGGTCAGGAATAGTGCTCCTATTTCGTTGTTTTCATTTAGTTTTTAATGAAATAAAGGCTGTTTCATATTCTAGTCTCCTCCTCTGTATTTTATTTATTTTTCTACCTTTATATAATATAATTCTACCTTTTATATATATGGCGCTAGGATGAAGTTACTAAGGGGGCGGTTAAAAATTACGAGGGGGCAAATCTTTAGGGTTCACACAGTGAGTTATAAAAAGCGCGCAGACGTGCGTAATAGTTGCGCGTAATGACAGCTCGTCGCCGGTGAAACACAATGAACTGCATGTCTTCCTTCATGTTTGTCTCATGACAGATGGAGCTGACAGACAGACAGACAGACAGACAGACAGGTGGAGCAAGCGGCAAATTGGTATGAAAGCTGGTTCAGGGCATATTCGTCCATTTATGAATAAATATGGAGTGGAAACACTCATGCATGTGCACCAAGTTCCTGTGTTGACATCCTGTCACTAGGCTACATCTTCTTCTTCTTTTTCTTCTTCTTCTACTGTTTAATGGGGACCCAGGGGACCCGGTGGGACCCAATCCCAATGCAATCAATCAATCAATCAATTTTATTTATAAAGCCCAATATCACAAATCACAATTTGCCTCACAGGGCTTTACAGCATACGACATCCCTCTGTCCTTAGGACCCTCATAGCGGTTAAGGAAAAACTCCCCAAAAAAAACCCTTTACCGGGGAAAAAAAAACGGTAGAAACCTCAGGAAGAGCAACTGAGGAGAGATCCCTCTTCCAGGACGGACAGACATGCAATAGATGTCGTACAGAACAGATCAGCATAACAAATTAACAGTAATCCACATGACACAATGAGACACAGAGAGAGAGAGAGATGCAGGTAATGACAGTAGCTTACAACAACATTGTTGAAAGTAATAATATTATAGTTATAGTTCTGGCTACTGTGGTACAATATGTTGAAAGTATGTATTAATATCTAGCAGTATACATGTGTGACAGTAGTCATATGTGTATAATAACAGTAGAAGTATGACTAATTACTAATGATGGCAGCAGCAGCAGGAGGTATCTGGCAGGACCACGGCAGCAGCACGACCACACACGTCACGCTGTCCAGGCACCGTTGCGATATGAGTTAATCTGAGAGACAGTGGAGCACAAAGGCTCCGGAGAAGAAGCCGAGTTAGTGACATCCAGAATGGCCGAGTTAGCAAGATGCAGTAATAGAATACGAGAGAGAGAGAGAAGGAGAGAAGGTGCCCGGTGTATTATAGGGGGGTCCTCCGGGAGACTAGGCCTAAGTCAGCCTAACTAGGGGCTGGTACAGGGCAAGCCTGAGCCAGCCCTAACTATAAGCTTTATCAAAGAGGAAAGTCTTAAGTCTAGTCTTAAATGTGGAGACGGTGTCTGCCTCCCGGACGGTAACAGGAAGATGATTCCACAGGAGAGGAGCCTGATAGCTAAAGGCTCTGGCTCCTGATCTACTTTTGGAGACTTTAGGGACCACGAGTAACCCTGCGTTCTCAGAGCGCAGTGTTCTGGTGGGATAATATGACACTATGAGCTCTCTAAGATATGACGGAGCTTGACCATTTAGAGCTTTATAAGTTAACAGTAGGATTTTAAATTCAATTCGGGATTTTACAGAGAGCCAGTGCAGAGAAGCTAAAACAGGAGAAATATGATCATGTTTCTTAGTTCCTGTTAGTACACGTGCTGCTGCATTCTGAATTAGCTGGAGAGTTTTTAAGGACTTACTAGAGCTACCTGATAATAGAGAGTTACAGTCATCCAGCCTTGAGGTAACAAAAGTGTGGACCAATTTTTTGGCATCTTTTCGGGTCAGGATAGGCCTAATTTTCGCAATATTACGCAGATGAAAAAATGCAGTCCATGAGGTTTGTTTTAAATGAGAATTAAAAGACAAATCTTGATCAAATATTACTCCAAGGTTTCTTACGGTAGTGCTAGAGGCCAGGACAATGCCATCTAGAGAAACTATTATCAGATAAAGAGTCTCTGAGTTAACTGGGGCCAAGAACAATAACTTCATTTTTGTCTGAATTTAACATCAGGAAATTGGTGCTCATCCAAGTTTTTATGTCTTTAAGGCAGTTATGGAGTTTAGTTAATTGATTAGTTTCTTCTGGCTTCATCGATAAATACAACTGAGTATCATCCGCATAACAATGGAAATTTATAGAGTGATTTCTAATGATGTTACCTAAAGGAAGCATATATAGAGTAAATAGGATTGGTCCGAGCACAGAACCTTGCGGAACTCCAAAACAAACTTTGGTACGTGAGGATGATTCATTATGAACGTCAACAAACTGAAAACAATCAGATAAATAAGATTTAAACCAGCTCAGTGCAGAACCTTTTAGGCCAATTAAGTGTTCCAGTCTCAGCAGTAGAATTTGATGGTCAATAGTGTCAAACGCTGCACTAAGATCTAATAAACAAGTACAGAGACAAGTCCTTTGTCTGAAGCAATGAGAAGGTCATTTGTAATTTTGACTAGTGCTGTCTCAGTGCTATGATGCACTCTAAATCCTGACTGAAATTCCTCAAATAAATTATTATCATGGAGAAAATCACACAGCTGGTCTGCGACTACTTTCTCAAGGATCTTTGACATAAAGGGAAGATTAGATATTGGTCTATAGTTGGCTAACACCTCTGGATCCAGGGTGGGCTTTTTTAGTTGAGGTTTAATTACAGCTACCTTAAAGGACTGTGGTACATAGCCTGTTAATAAGGATATATTGATCATATCTAATATATGAGTGTTAACTAAAGGAAAGACCTCCTTAAGTAGCCTAGTTGGGATGGGGTTTCAGTGAGACTGAGTAAATCAATATGATTATCTGATATTAATTCATTTACTAACACTGCTTTAGACGATAGAGACCTGATATTTAACAGTCCGCATTTAATTCTCCTGTTTTGTCTTTCTGTCACAGAAGAGGTTTTAATTTTTATGAGGTTGTTATGCACAACTCCTCTTTGTTTAATTTTAGATTTAAATAATTTAGGTGGTCGGGAGACGGACACCGTTTGTATAAAACTATGAAAACTATGGCTGAGTCCTGGTCTCAACTCTGGGTTGTCAGGGATTTAAATTACTAATAAAGTTTGCCAGGTTCCTAGAAATGAGAGCAGCACCATCCAAAGTGGGATGAATGCCGTCTCTCCTAATAAGACCAGGTTTTCCCCAGAAAGTTTGCCAATTATTAACGAAACCCACATAGTTTGCTGGACACCACCTGGACAGCCAGCGATTAAATGATGACATGCAGCTAAACATGTCATCACTGGTCAGATTTGGGAGGGGTCCAGAGAAAACTACGGAGTCCGACATCGTTTTGGCATATTCACACACCAAGGCAATATTAATTTTAGTGACCTCCGATTGGCGTAACCGGGTGTCATTGACGCCGACATGAATAACAATCTTACTGAATCTACATTTAGCTTTAGCCAGCAGTTTTAAATTTGATTCAGTGTCGCCCGCTCTGGCCCCAGGGATACATTTGACTATGGCCGCTGGTGTTGCTAACTTCACGTTCCTCAGAATAGAGCTGCCAATGACCAGAGTTTTATCCTCAGCGGGTGTGTCGCTGAGTGGGGAAAAGCGGTTGGAAACGTGAACAGGCTGGTGGTGAGCCGCGGGCTTCGGCTTGGAGCTCTGCTTCTGGCGAACCGTAACCCAACCTCCCGGCTGAACAGGAGTTACCGGAGGACAGTTAGCAGAGGCTAAGGCTATGCTATGTGGCTCCGCACTGGCTACAGGGGGCTGGCTAACTACCGCAGCTACTGAATGGTTTTCCATGGTGCAGAGCCGCGCTTCTAATTCACTAAGCCTCGCCTCCAACGCAGCAAATAAGCTACACTTATTACAATTACCACTGTCGCTAAAGGAGGCAGAGGCATAACTGAACATTTGGCACACCGAGCAAGAAAGAGCAGAGGGAGAAGCCATCACTAGCTGTAAAGCTAATGTAGCTACCAAGGCTAGTAATGTGCAAACAACAGCTAAGAGCTTAGCGAGAAAGTCGTAGAAAGGAGGAGAGCTATAAGTGCTTAAACAGAACCAGTGTGGGTTAAGACTTGAAGTAGACATTAAAGCAACTGAAGTGAGAAAACAGGCTACTAGAATTCACTAGAGCAGTACAGAGACGCTGTCACAGAAACACCAGAAATGGCACAACTCGCTTACCGCAATACGTCAGCACGTCTGCTGTGTGATCTTACCTGATACACTGTCAGCCCTCTATGTCAGAGTACAAAAGTTACCCGGGCCATGGCCCCCCTGGCCCCCCCCGGTTCCGTGGTCTATGAGTAGATGGACAATTGCCTACTTAACAAGGGTTAATATTACTCACTTTACATTAGTTGTATAATCTGTTCTAAAAACAAAAAGTTATGTATTTTGTACCTAATAAGATTTAGTGTGTCATATCTGATAAATTAAGTACTCTTTACTCAAGATATGAGACGACATCTACTGAAACATACCAAGTGCATATTGTTACCAGTGGCGTGTATAGGGGAGATAAGTTAGGATGATTCCAAGGGCCCAAAATAGGTAAAAATTAATATATAATTATTAAACCATCAACATTAAGAATTTTTTTTTTCAAATATAGTAATAAAATTATTGATCTCTTTATTTTTACTTGTTTTTGGCAGTAAAAGTTAAACATCCCCATTGACCAAAAAGTAAACATCCATATTGACTGGCCATCCCCCTGCATCTGCATGAAATGGTTTGGTCCTGCCATATTGACAGTGACGATACCTAGTAGCAGTCAGTGTTGCCAACTTGGCAACTTTGTCGCTATAATTAGCGACTTTTCAGACCTCTCTAGTGACTCTTTTTCAAAAAAGCGACTGGCGACAAATCTAGCGACTTTTTCTCTGACTTGAATGCACGTATCGTTCTTATTCCTCTCAACGAGCAGCGGATGCTGCCGTGGGCCCCTCCCTCGCCCCAAAGCACTCATAGGCGGCCCAGTCCTCCCTCCCAGCTGCAGTCAGAGCAGGAGATGTTAACCTCTCCACGTCCAGACTGTCAGTGAATCACACATGCACGGAACCACCATTTCCTGGTTTACAGTCAGGGCGGGATATAAATGTAAAATTTTCTTTGTCTAATATAAATCACTGAAAGAAGGTTCATTTGTAGTTCTAAACATATTCAGGGTGTTTTTACTCAGTTTTTGTCTCTCCCACGACGTTATTTCTCTCTCCTACAGCGTCCATTAGAATTACATGCATATGGACAATTATGCAAATTAGGCAATGACGTCATTTAGCAACTTTTAGGACAGCCAATAGCTACTTTTCTTACTGAGGAGTTGGCAACAGTGGTAGCAGTCAGCAGTTGCGCTAGAATGCTACAGTCATCATCATCCTACCTAGTACTAAAAGAAAATCTGGTTTTCAGAGAAAGGAAAGAGAGAAAGGAGAGAGAGGAGACGCAAAAGAAAGGGTGTCAGGTGTCAATATTTGACCCAGTTTTTCTCCCAGAAAGGTGGGTAGCCTATAGTCTGTGAGCAGTAGAAATGAACTTGTTAGCTTAATGTCCATAGTGAAATAAGCTAGTTACAGAGTAGTGTTAGTCTACACTTCACTCCTTTTTAACCTACATTTAATCAGTGCAGGTAAATGTTTAGCAAGGTATTCATATTAAATCAGCTGTCCCTGCCTCTTTTACCAGACTCAACAACAGATGAGTCAGAAGCAGCAGCCCTGTCTCCACATAACTTTACCCCTCCCCATCCCAGTGAAGAAGGTGAGCAACATGCCAGTTAGCATCATTGCAGGGAGTCTGTGGGAATTTCTCTCTCTCTCTTGCTCTTTTTTTACCATTGCAAAAAAGAAAACAAAATATTTTTAATGACAGAAATTCAAACAAATTATTTTTCCACATAATGATTATTATGAAACAAAACAGCTGACAACTGTCTGTACTTGATGCTGGACAGTTGGAAACATCAAGTAGCCTAAATCAGCCTGTATTAAAGTTACAGGCAATATTAAAATAATCCAGTTAGATACTTTCATGTAGATTGAATTATGGCCATTAAATAACAGACTTTATTATTCCATGTACATGTACGTACAGTACAGGCCAAAAGTTTGGACACACCTTCTCATTCAATGCGTTTTCTTTATTTTCATGACTATTTACATTGTAGATTCTCACTGAAGGCATCAAAACTATGAATAAACACATGTGGAGTTATGTACTTAACAAAAAAAGGTGAAATAACTGAAAACATGTTTTATATTCTAGTTTCTTCAAAATAGCCACCCTTTGCTCTGATTACTGCTTTGCACACTCTTGGCATTCTCTCCATGAGCTTCAAGAGGTAGTCACCTGAAATGGTTTCCACTTCACAGGTGTGCCTTATCAGGGTTAATTAGTGGAATTTCTTGCTTTATCAATGGGGTTGGGACCATCAGTTGTGTTGTGCAGAAGTCAGGTTAATACACAGCCGACAGCCCTATTGGACAACTGTTAAAATTCATATTATGGCAAGAACCAATCAGCTAACTAAAGAAAAACGAGTGGCCATCATTACTTTAAGAAATGAAGGTCAGTCAGTCCGGAAAATTGCAAATCTTTAAATGTGTCCCCAAGTGGAGTCGCAAAAACCATCAAGCGCTACAACGAAACTGGCACGGGAAGACCAAGAGTCACCTCTGCTTCTGAGGATAAGTTCATCCGAGTCACCAGCCTCAGAAATCGCAAGTTAACAGCAGCTCAGATCAGAGACCAGATGAATGCCACACAGAGTTCTAGCAGCAGACCCATCTCTAGAACAACTGTTAAGAGGAGACTGATCGAATCAGGTCTTCATGGTCAAATAGCTGCTAGGAAACCACTGCTAAGGAGAGGCAACAAGCAGAAGAGATTTGTTTGGGCCAAGAAACACAAGGAATGGACATTAGACCAGTGGAAATCTGTGCTTTGGTCTGATGAGTCCAAATTTGAGATCTTTGGTTCCAACTGCCGTGTCTTTGTGAGACGCAGAAAAGGTGAACGGATGGATTCCACATGCCTGGTTCCCACTGTGAAGCATGGAGGAGGAGGTGTGATGGTGTGGGGGTGTTTTGCTAGTGACACTGTTGGGGATTTATTCAAAATTGAAGGCACACTGAACTAGCATGGCTACCACAGCATCCTGCAGCGACATGCCATCCCATCCGGTTTGCGTTTAGTTGGACGATCATTTATTTTTCAACAAGACAATGACCCCAAACACACCTCCAGGCTGTGTAAGGGCTATTTGACCAAGAAGGAGAGTGATGGAGTGCTGCGGCAGATGACCTGGCCTCCACAGTCACCGGACCTGAACCCAATCGAGATGGTTTGGGGTGAGCTGGACCGCAGAGTGAAGGCAAAGGGGCCAACAAGTGCTAAACACCTCTGGGAACTCCTTCAAGACTGTTGGAAAACCATTTCAGGTGACTACCTCTTGAAGCTCATGGAGAGAATGCCAAGAGTGTGCAAAGCAGTAATCAGAGCAAAGGGTGGCTATTTTGAAGAAACTAGAATATAAAACATGTTTTCAGTTATTTCACCTTTTTTTGTTAAGTACATAACTCCACATGTGTTCATTCATAGTTTTGATGCCTTCAGTGAGAATCTACAATGTAAATAGTCATGAAAATAAAGAAAACGCATTGAATGAGAAGGTATGTCCAAACTTTTGGCCTGTACTGTATGTATGGAATCTAGTGGTGGTGATACAGAACTGTAAGTAATTTGGGTCAATGTAAATCTGTAGGATTTAGTGTCGTTAATTTATTGGTATCAAAAATCTGCTGTTTTTATAATTTTGAGATGATGATCTTAATTTATTTTGATCGAAAAGTTAATGTATATTTTAATCTTGCATCAAATAGTGAATTGCATACTGTACGCAGACTGTTGCATGTACCACTCACTAGCAGTAAATATTGTACTGGTAGTATTGAACTATAAAAAGCAAGACAGTTGCAAGCCTTCAAAGTTAGAGTTATGTAAAGCTTTTAATGGGTCAGTTAGGTCCTAGAGATGTGCTGACAACAGCTGCGCAGGGGGGCCCCAATGTGATTTTTTTTCATGGGGCCCAAAATTCCTGGCGGCGCCCCTGATTGTTTCCTCATATTTATTGAGTAGATTCTCTAGGTTTGTCTTAACAGTGTGTGTTCCTTTCAAATGTATTTCCTGTTGCAAAGTATTACTTTGTAAATTGAATCTTTAGGAGACTAGGTTGGATTAAGTTAATTAACTTCGGAAGCTATTGGAATGAAATTCAACAGATATTTCATCATAAAACATTCCAGAGAAGTGACATGTGTATGCCCCTTCAATTGGAAGAAAGGTTTAGATTGCATGGATATTTTACTTTTACAATTTTAAATGGAAAATTATAACAGAAAAGAAAACAAGGTGGACCGCTATAACAGCAATCTTTGAATCTATCAGTTATCAATTGTTGTCAGTCTAGAGACACAACATGAAAGGCCCCATCTTCCCCAAGTCCCAAGTAGCCACAATAACACAAACGTGTGGAACAATCAATATTGTTAATTTATTACAATATTTAAATAACAGAATTAACTGAAATAATAACCTCAGGGTGGACTGAGGCCAAAATAACAAACAAAACAATCCTGTCCAGGGAGTAAGTAAATAACCTAACCAAATAATAAGAAACAAATGACAAAAAGCTTACCTCCCTAAATAAATAAACAGGAGAAAAAGGGTTAGTAACAAAACTGGCAGTCCACCCCTACTATTCAACGGTCGATACAAAATGATGGGTCACTACAATAATACAACACTACAATGTGTGGTTGGTTGGGAGAAGAGGAAGGTAAGGAATGCCTGCTAGCTTGCCGGCAACCGCCATCTTGGCCTTTTAACAGCCAAACACCCTCGGCTGCAGCCAATCACGAACGAGGACCTAATCAATCCACCAATCACCACTGGGCTGTGGCACACACCTATTTACATAAACAAAACAGAGAACACGCACAGAGAAAACATGTACGGAAACACAAACAGTCGTAACTTCGATCTAACAGTGATGAACCTCTGGGGGCAATCCATTCCAGCCAATCCATGACTTCCTCTTCTGTGCGGCAGTCATTTGGCTAATCTCTCTTAACAGATATCTGCATATACAGATAAATGAAAAAAAGTGCAAATATAGTGCTTAATTGTCATCAGACGATAGCTGATGGGTTCTGAGATTGCATTTCAGCCAGTGTGTTCCTCTCCACATTGACCGTTTACCGGCTGCTCAAATGTGATTGGTCAGTAATAATCAGAATACAGACATACGCTTTGGAGACCAAAATCTTGTCTTCCGTTGCCTGCAGATTCTGCATACATATTCAGATATCTGTTTATAGAGATTACTATTGTGGTAACAAACAATGAGCTAAAAACAAAACATATACATTTTAAATTTAAGGCTTATCTCTAGTAATTGCCTTCCTTAAATAAAGGCCTGTCCTCAGGTCAGGTAAATAAGCATTCCAGCAAAACACACCTAGTTATACACACACACACACACACACACACACATACATACACAACATGATATGCTTGGTCTAAGGGGTAAACTCTGATGAGAATGGAGGCCAGACTTCCTCTAATGTTTTTTGATCAGAGTTTGCATAATAGCCTTGGCCTGTGTGTGTGTGTGTGTGTGTGTGTGTGTGTGTGTGTGTGTGTGTGTGTGTGTGTGTGTGTGTGACTGAGTAAAATAGACTGCATGGGCATGAAGGACAATGAGGGAAATGTAATACTGATTGATTGACTGTGTCCTAGACTGAGTATATGCAAAACAGGACAAGTGTGTGTGTGTGTGTGTGTGGGTGTGTGGGTGTGTGGGTGTGTGTGAGTGCGTGCGCAGGGTTTGGCAGAGCAGCTCTCCAGAACACAACAAATAAGATTAAAATGCAAAATACAGGCAGGGAAGTAACAAGGCAAGCGGCTCAGGCCATCTTAACATATGCGGAAAAATTTGCAAGTTGGAAGGGCAACATTATATCAACTCTGGGCTTTGTCATATTGGCGGACCATCATTGGTCCAAGGCCGGCCCAGATCGCTGTCTGCTATTGACCCTGCCTTTCCAAACTGGTGTTTTAAAAGCAAGCTGTGATTTTTCATTATGTTTACATATAACTGTAGCCATGCTGCTCAACATTTTCATCTGGATATTTGTATTGTGGCTGTAATATAAGATAAGACTGGGGCAGTCTTCCCAGTCACAGTTGCATTCATAAATTCTACAAAAAATATGTCATCAATCAAATACACTATATGCATAGTATTTATCAGTCCAGCCCCAGACTGAATGTAAACTAAGCACAAAAAGTAAGGAAATTTGTGTTTGGTAGATGATTTCTTTGTTGTAACAATGCTTCTTGGCAATAAATCTTATACCATATCGTCCTGCAAACCTTGACTGCAAATCTGTAGAAGACTGCCTACGGTTCCTAAGTGCTAACACAATGAAACGGTCCTCGTGGGGTGCCGTCTTCTTGGGACGCCCACTTCTGACATCCCCCGTTATATGGAACTCCAAATAATGCTGCAACTTGGATTTGCAGAACACCAGCTTGAAGTTGCACAGGCCCTATCCAGATCAGTCAAACGTGGCATGCAGATTCTTGGAGCAGACACCAACTGACCACTGTAGCAGGGACCATGCTCACAGGTGCTGATTGGCACCTGATTGTCAGCACCTGGGGGTACCAGAAGCTCAAAACAAGAGTCAATAGCAACAGCAACGAAAAGCTTTTAGGCATTGGCAGAGAAGATTTGGCAAATCTTTAATGGGAGCAACCCACATACTCAGCTCTGCTGCTCATTCCACAAATGCATGTTACTTACAAATGCGGTACCATTTAAAAGGGAAATATACAGGCTTTCCAACGGTATAAGATTTATTGCCAAGAAACATTGTTACAACAAAGAAATAACCTACCAAACACAAATGTCCTTACTTTTTGTGCTTAATTTGATAGTATAAGGCTTCTTTCTACTAGAGTTACCTATCTGGCTGCCAATGCTCTCATCATGTCCTGCATTTGTTTTATAATTTAATAATTAATCAGTCTGACCTGTTGAGAGTAGGCTGTCTGAATATGAAAGGATACTGTGGGACCTTTTACTCTGACTTGTTGCAGATGTGTCCTGCAGCCATATTTTCTTCACTGCTCTTTGGTCAAACAAGTGTCCAAAGGCCTCAAGAGCAGCAGATTGTGGGTACAGTTGAAGTTTATATTGTCCAAAGGATAAAATCCAAAAATACTACAGAATATTAGAGTTTTATCCAATCTAAAACAATCAGATATGGCATTTGCCATCCATCTTACTCTGGATGGCAGTGTGGTCTTTATGGAAAACCTCTTTTTTCTGTACAATACAATGTAAAATGTCCTTTCATTTTGCTTCCCTCATCTAAAGTAAGGGCTGCATGTGAACAGGCATTGCATCCATTAGTTTTTCAAATCTACTCCAGTGCTACTCCAGTTGATATCATCATCGTCAGATTTTAAAGTATCTGCTCACTGAAAATGAAGGAATGAAATTCACTCTAATATCTTGCAGCCTGGGCGGCACGGTGGTGTGGTGGTTAGCACTCTCGCCTCACAGCAAGAGATCCCAGGCGTGGGAGCCCTTCTGTGTGGTGTTTGCATGTTCTCCCTGTGTCAGCGTGGGTTCTCTCCAGGCACTCCGGCTTCCTCCCACAGTCCAAAGACATGCAGATTGGGGACTAGGTTAATTGGTAACTCTAAAATTGTCCATAGGTGTGAATGTGAGCGTGAATGGTTGTTTGTCTCTATGTGTCAGCCCTGCGATAGTCTGGCGACCTGTCCAGGGTGTACCCTGCCTCTCGCCCAATGTCAGCTGGAATAGGCTCCAGCCCCCCCGCGACCCTCAAGAGGATGAAGCGGTTAGAGGATGAATGAATGCGATGAAGATCTTGCAGCCTCACTGTTATAATGTAGCATATAGATTTGATGATTCTCAGAGGATCGATTTGAAGCCCAATTAGTTAGACGCAGCACAATAAAGCCTTGTGTTCTGTCACTGTCCTGGAATTGACGTGTTATGCATTAAACACAGTGGGGCCTACACACACACACACACACACACACAGCTGCTAAAATAATCACATCTTTTCTCAATCACACATATGAAAGTCATTTTCCTAAATAACACAGTTTTACAACTGTACTTTTGTTCTTTTTATCAGTGACTCCAGCTAAAATCACAGCTAATTCTCATACACCTACATTAACTGATAAGGCGTGTGTGTGTGAGTGTGTGAGAGACAGAGAGAGAGAGAGAGAGAGAGAGAGAGAGTTTGTGCAATCCTGGAGTGTACTCTGTTTAGTACTTTGTGTGTGTGTGTGTGTGTGTGTGTGTGTGTGTGTGTGTGTGTGTGTGTGTGTGTGTGTGTGTGTGTGTGGATGTTGTTGTTTGTTTGTTTTATGGGCCTGCTGGCTGTCAGGCAGAGGCCCTGCTATGATTCATGGGTTATTACAGCACCGCTGTAGCATGCACAAGCCATAGCTCATCATCAGATTGCATTCATATACGTCACACCGCCGCCAACATGCACATACACATGTCCTCATGCTCACTCATATGCATACACACAAACCTGCTGGCACACACATACACACACAAAGAGGAATGAATGTATGGATGTTTGATATTAAGAAAGAGCAGGAAGGTGGGGGCAACTTGGGGAAATTGATCTTTGCTCAGAATATATACCAATAGACTGTGTGCTGGCTGTGGGGCATATTAATGGTGTCTGACTATTTAGAGTAGGAAGAGGCACAGCAAGGGGCAGAGGGTCTCCATCACCCTACAGAGAGAAAGACAGAGGGAGAGAGAGAGAGAGAGAGAGAGGCATACAGATTGAGAAGAGAGAAAGAGAGACAAAGCGTTTCTGTCCCCACAAGCTCTTACACTGGAGCATGTTGTGTTTTTCCCTGCTGCTGCAGGCAGTAGATGTAGTCATTCATATCCAGGGTCTCACAGAGGTTTCAAGTTGTTTGGGAGGTGATGCAGTATTTTGTGAGTTTAACAGGATTCCTTTTAAGACATGTCTGTATCGGTTTGAGTTTGCAGCCCGCAAGTCCTCAGTGGAAAAGGTTCTGTGCTCATATATGCATAATAGGGTTGGGCCAGTGGACGATGCCATTGTCCATCGCTGATGGCTGTGAGTCACTGACCGTTGACCCTGACATCATGATTTAAAAGCCCTCACTCCCCTCTCCCCTGCCATTCGTCCATCCATCAACACCAAGCAGCAACCTCTGGGGCTGAAAAATGAAGCCCCCAGAGACCCCCATGTTAAAATGCCCAGCTTTACAGCAGAAATAAACATGTTGACAGCCTGGTACAAAAACAGTTTTGGTCTCTGTGGCTAATATATCGCTTCATGACAAGCGATAGAGGGCGCAAAAAAATAAGAAAAAAAACGGCACGTGTACAGCCCCCAAATTCCTCCAAGTTTTTTGCTGCTTGTGAAGATGTGCCACCATCACTGATCAACATCCGCTCACATTGCTTGGGCTTACTACCTTTTTTTTGTTGTTGTTGTTTGTTTGTTTGTTTTCAATTCACTGGTAACATTATGTTATGGGCTGGTCAAAAAGTGGCAAAGCAATGTTCCAAGTAAATTATTGATAACTTACAGAAAAACGTTGGCCCCATTTACCAATATCCTCCTCAGTTTATTCTTTTTTTTTAAGATTTTTTTTTGGCCATTTTTGCATTTAATGGACAGGACAGGTAAGCGTGAAGAAGGGGGGGGGGCATGCAGCAAAGGACCACAGGCTGGATTTGAACCCGGGCCGCTGCAGCAACAGCCTTGTTTACCCACCAAGCCACGACACCCCTCCTCAGTTTATTCTTAAATTTGTTCTTACATTTGTAAAGAAAGGTCCAAAGAAAAGAAATGCAGAATTGTTCGCACCTGTGTTCTTAATAATAAATTCCGTTGTCCTCGAAAGTTGACAGTTAGGTTATATAAATAGGGGGTAAGGTAAATGCCCTGCAATTCCCTGTAAAAGGGCATGAGACTGCAGGGCCTTGTGCACACACAGAAAGTGAAGAAGAGTTGCGAGAATGCCCAACCAAGGGTCTCACAAGGATTTCTGCAAGTTATTAATATCTTATCTGGAACGCTGCTTCATCATTTTTTGTTCCACCCACTGCTAGTGATGTTGTCTACCATGATCAGTCACTAGTTATTAGGCTAAATGGCATGATTCCTATTCATATAACGGATGTGAATTGATGTGTAAGAGTAGTGTTTATTATAAAAGGCCATAATACTTTTGTAAAATAATCAAAGATATTGTAAATTATTAAAATATTATTGTAATTTAAGTCCTATAATATTATACAACTGCAGAATGCAAAAGAAATTGCAATAACCAATTATCATGTACGAACATTTCAGCAAAAAATGTGCGAAAGTATGCTCTTAAGACTGTGTAGATTCTGTTCTTACCTAGGAATGAATCCCAAATGAGAACACATTGGTGAATGGCAGAATCTTCTTGAAACAGTAATCAAACATATACACCTTTGAGAGTGCTCTGTCCTTGTCTCAGTCCTGACAGTTGTGCTACTATAGTGCATAGTGTGTGCATTCCACTCTAGTGTGCGCACTGTCCGCCGGTCAACCAAACTTCCACTTACTGCTCGAAACTAGCTTTGCGTGGGGTTCACCACCCTGCGCCACCCTGCACCGCGCCGGGAAACTAGAGCCCCATGTGACAAAGTTACCCACAGCAGCCCTGTACTCATCCTCACCACTCTTGCTGATACATCCAACTATGTCATTAGAAAACTTCTGAAGATGGCAAATCTCAAGGCTCAGGTCAATAGCTGAAGTCTGTGGTGTAGAGGGTGAAGAGGAAGGGAGAGAGGACAGTCCCCTGTGGGGCCCCGGTATTGCTGACCACTCTGTCTGACACACAGTGTTGCAAGTGCACATACTGTGGTCTGCCAGTCAAGTAGTCTGCAATCCAGGACACCAGGGGGGCATCCACCTGCATTACTGTCAGCTTGTCACCCAGTAGAGCTGGACGGATGGTGCTGAATGCACTGGAGAAGTCAAAAAATATGACCCTCACAGTGCTCGTGTGCTTGTCCGGGTGGGCATAGACACAGTTGAGCAGGTAGATAATGGCCTCCTCCACTCCAAGTCAGGACTGATAGGCGAACTGGAGGGGGTCCAAGAGTGGCTTGACCATGGGCCGGAGCTGCTCCAGGACAAGTCTCTCCAGAGTCTTCATGATGTGGGAGGTCAGTGCCACGGGTCTGTAGTCCTTGGAGCCACTGGGATGTGGCATCTTTGGCACAGTAACGAGGCAGGATATCTTCCACAGCATGGCGACCCTTTGGAGAATCAGGCTCATGTTGAAGACATGCTGAAGTACTCCATATAGCTGGGGGCACAGGCTTTGAGCACCCTGGGGCTGACACCATCAGGGCCTGCAGCCTTGCTTGAGTGGAGTGTCATCAGCTGTCTTCTCACATGGTCAGCAGTGAAGCGCATTGTGGAGGTGACAGGTGGAGGAGGGGTGTAGTCCTCAAGATGGAGAGTGTCATCAGTCTGGCCACTGGGGTAGGAGGTGTGAGGAGGCCTCACACTGGAGGGTGGTGGGGTGTAAGAAGGAGGAGTGGGAGAGGGTGGAGTGGGTGATGGTTGTCCACAGCCCTTTTTAAACAGGAATTATGCAAATTTGCAGGAAAGCCCAATCAGTCTTCTTTCAGCATTGGCAGTATAAAAGCAAAATTGGGGAGTGCAGCAAAACGCCGCCTGCCTACTTTTGTTTGTACAGAATGTACCTTTTTCGGGGCAATGGGGGGCGTGAGCAAGTAACAAAACCTGTAGCTCAGCGTGTGACGTAAACAGTGAGGTGGGAGGGAACTAGTCAGTCCTTCAGCAATTCCTTCAGCGATTCTCTCGTAAGTTGGCCCCCTTCACCGTCCCCGTCATCTGACGGTTAATGGCCTCTTAGTTTGCGAGGGCAAGGAGGGTGCGCAATTCCTTGTCTTTCCAGTTGCTCACCTTTACTGTAGTGTCTGTCAGGTTTGCGTTTCCCTCTTACTACTAGCTGCTCGCTAATTCCTGCTATCAGCTGTTTCCTGGGGGATGTGCAGCGCTTGCATGCCAGGGCCTGCATGCCTAGGAGAACCCCTGATTATTTCCAGACTGGAAAAAAGGTTTTAAATTTAGACCTTAGTGTTGGGTGATAAAATTTTAATGCAATATCACGGAACTGTAAACTAACTAAGTAAAATGTATCATAATAATAATGATAATGATAATAATAATAATAATAATAATAACAATAATAATGATGATGACAATAATAATAATACAAAATCCAACTGAATGTTAAAATGTTGGTGACTGGGGTACTGGGACTCAGGCATAGTGTCGATTTACATGTCTATCTTTCAACTTTCTTGCGCATCAGAATATCATGCATAAATGAATATGTGCTGCTACAAAAGACATGTATACCCAGAATCCACAGGACTAATCTGTGTAGTACCATTTTTGCAGAGTCTGTCATGTACACAGACCACTGTGGATGATTAGAGCTTGGCCCTGGGATACATGAATCCTAGGACACACTGTCTGTGTGTGCACACACATGATACCGTGTGTGTGTGTGTGTGTGTGTTTGTTTGTTTGTTTGTTTGTGTGTGTGTGTGTGTGTGTGTGTGTGTGTGTGTGTGTGTGTGAGTTGTTATGATGTGTATGTGTGCGCCTGTGTGCAAAGGCCTCACTGCCCTGAAGCTTGAACAGGGACCTTCAGCTAAACCAGCTCACTTCACATCACCATGCTGCATGCCTTGTAGGGTTGATCCTCATGTGTGTTTATGTGTGTGCATGCATGATGAAGGATGGCTTCTGGCTGAATCTGCCTCTCCCAACAATACAGACCATGCTTTGTGTCTTTACTGCCAAACACTGAGCTGAACCTTCACACAGGTGTCTCCTCTGCTGTCCCTGCCAACTTACCTCTACCCCTAAAAGGAGCATCTCCACTGGTTTCCTCCATCCAACATATCCCTCCATCCTATTTTATACATTAAAATATCCTGTCAAGTTGCTCTTGTCAGAATTCAACACATTAGAATTTCCTGTAGGTGCACATGTGATTGAGCTTGAGTTTAAATGAGACTAAAATGAAGACTCATTACTTTTGTCAGAATGAGTATAGAAAGTGTGCATCTAGAAACTTGACACACAATCATTCAATAACTTTTTATAAAAATGAGCTTCCATGTCAATATATTGGATGTGAATCAGCCTGTAAGCTACTTTCTTTATTAAACAAAAATTCACGATCATATCACAAAAAAAAAAAACTGTGAGGCCTGCAACATTTGAATGTGAATGTGTTGCCTGTGAGCAACCTAAAAGGTCCTGAGCTCAGTTTTCAACACAAAGTACATATTGACAGAGAAAATGTTGGGGTTGGGCTGGTGCAATTTCTTTTTATTTTTTATTGTGGATGTTGCACTTAACTCAGCAGCCACTCATGAATGAAACATAATGACACTGTGTCCCAATAGCAAGCGCCTAACTTTTACGGCCCAGTATGTAACAACAAAGCTCTCTGTCTACACTGAATCTATTAAACATGCACTACTGTTATGTCATGTAAACAAACCATGTAATTATAAGCTGTGCGCTCAAGATCAGATCAAACCACTAAAAAGATAGGTGAGTTGCAAACTTGTGATCTTTCTAGATTTGTAGTTTTTGAACAGAAAACATGTTTTATATTGTAATATTTACTGAAAATGATGACTGAAAACAATATATTCAACAGCAATCACAGCCACTGGTGATCTCGCTTCACCCAGCTGCCAACTTATTTAGTTTTTTGTAGTGAAATAAGGAGGTATTATGTATTTAATTCCTCATTTCAACTTCATGAATCAGCCATTCTTCGTCCTTTGCGACTGTTTCAAATTTAGTGACAAGAATAAATAAAAAAAACAGGGTGTCTGACACAAGCTCATCTCAAAATGCACACCACATTACTCTTTGTCAGCTTCAAATTTCATAAAGTTGCCATATTGACACAGTTTTATTTTTTTTTTAGGGACTAACTCTGCCCATATTAGATCTTTTTCATGTTGGCAACCTGGACACACAGCCTGTCAGACATATGAAACAGTTGGATTTCGCGACATGACACCTCCAGTAACACCTACAGTACAGTGTAGGCTACTTTTTAATTGGCCAGAATGTGGCATAATGACGTATGCCAGCCAGGTTGCATAAAATCAAACTGGTTAAAGCTGCTACATAGGGTGCAGGTCCTTGTTCATGGAGATTGACATGTTACACCACTATGTTTCTACAGTAGCCCAGAACAGACAAACCAAACAGTGGCTCTAGATAGGGACATTTGCGTTTTCGCAGCCAATCTGCAATGTGCTGCATAGGGAAAAAAGTAATTTGTATTCTGAAACTGCTTTATTCAGTGTTTTTCGTAGTTTAAATTAGTGTTGTCATGGTACCAAAATTGGGACCCATGGTATGATACCAGTGAAAGTATCACGGTTCTTAGTAGTATCACTATACCACAGCAAAAATTAGGCAGATGTGCTTTTTGTCATTTATAAAAAGATAAATCACTTTTCTATAATACATCAATGGTATTTCAGTGGAATCAATTACTCAGTGACTTAGTCATACTTCAAAAACAGCATCAATAAGTGATTAACATAGGGGGGATCAAAATAAAATAAATAAATAAATGAATAAAAAATCAACCAGCCACCCTCCTCCTCTGATAAGTTAAAAACAGTCCCTTCAGCGCGGTGAGGTTTGTGGACCGTTACCTGCCACAAAGAGAGAAATGTGAATGGCTCATCTCTCCTCTGACACGTCACATACCTGTGTGCCGCCATGACTCGGCTGTTCAGGTACTTCTGGGCAGTCATGACACCAACGAAGAGGAAATTGTTGGACCTGGAGCTGGGCTTCTCGGTCGCCGGTAAACCGGTGGCCATAGTGCTCCGCCGTATTCTTGTCTGAACCTTTAAGAAAAACATCAATTAGAGGGGCAGACATTTTCTTCTTTTCTTTTATATATTGTAGTGAATATAGTGATGTGACATCGTTCAAATCCACATCAGCTGCACCTTTATTTCAGGTATTTTTCATTAAGGTTTCTTTTTCTGGTTGAAGAATAAGTCTGTTGATATTCTCAGTATTCTCTTAAGTTGTCAACAAATCCCATGTGCAGATCCAAACAACAATGAATGTATCCTACTAACAAGAAATGTGTGTGTCCAAAGCCTGATAAATTTGGTTCCCCTGTTCCATAAAGCTCTTGTGTTGTCCATACTGTTGAAGTGGGTGACACGTTCCATATATGTTGTAATCCGCAGCTGAAAATAGTCCCCAAGAAATCCACTATTTTCTCTTGTTTAAGAAACATTTGCCAAACATGACACTGACCAGCTGTTTAAGGACATTATGGAGTCTTTTTAAAAAAGGAAACTTTATGTTTGAGTCATTTTTAAAGGTGTGTTATGCAGGGTTTTCCTTAAACAAACAAACAAACAAAAAAAATGTATAGACTCAGACAGAAGTAATCCCTCTCAACGGACTTTGCCCTCTGCCTGGATTTTCTGATTTTAAATATATAATTTCAAATAAGATGGATTCTGAGTGAGTGAGCAGGCTGTGTGAGCTCTGATCTGATTGCCTTCTACTTTGGAAACTTGTAGCATTTCTGACTTTTTGAGTGAAGTAAGTCAAGTTCATTTATTCTGAGAAGCTAAACTTTTCAACAGTTGCTCAGTGGCATTTATTACGGACTGATTTTTTATATAATCTTTTGTGATAAGCCTGAGCCACGCCACCAAACAATAGATCAATCTCAAATCAAAATTCTGTTTGATGCCATAAAACAGTCTAAAGATGATATGATATCATACTTTGACAGCAAAGTTGATCCAATTTCTGTCATAATCAAAGAAATGAAAATCTCCTTGTCCACACTGGGTGATCATGGAACAGCATGTTGGAGCAAATGAGGACATTCTCAACAATTTTCTCATTTGGGTCAAAGAACTGGAAAACGACAAATCTTACCTCATGGATAAAGTGGAGGATCTGGAGAACAGAAGCAGGTCCTCAAACCTTTGCTTTATTTGGGTACCTTATTTGGGCCACGACATGCTGGACTTCATGACCCGTCTGATCCCCCAAAATCCTGGGGCAGGAGAATTTTCCTACACTGCCAGTAATTGAGAGGGCGCATCGTACTCCCACAGTTCGTCAAACCCACTCATCCAGTCCATGGCTGATCCTGATTAAGTTGCTGCATCTATAGGACAAGATAAAGATTCTCCATCTTGCCCGAGAAAGAAAGGAGTTGCTTTTCAGTAGAAATCGGATTGTCATCTTCCCGGATTACAGTGCCGACCTGACCAAGAAGCATTGACCCTTTGACACAGTCAAGCGGAGGCTCCGGGAGCTTCATCTGAGGTTCTCTCGCCGATATCCCTGCAAGCTACATGTGTTTACTGATGGCAAAGAGCAAATATTCACTGACCACAAAGTTACAGAAGCAGTTTTCATGTCCTCCACTCACTCCTCCATGAACTCTCCAGGACAGTTAGAGGCTAAAGCCGGTGTTTCGGATTTACTCGCGTCTATGTTAACTGGCGACTTTTAGCCAAATGCGTCTGTGGTTGTCGTAGTGACAACAGCTGTTTTCAACCAGGAAGAGAACACGTAGCTGTCCTCGCGAAAGCCTCTTTATTCAATTTTTCAGAACAATATCAAAACATAGCTGACCTGATCCGTCTTTGGACTCTTGTTGGAGGAACCCAGTCACGTACCGACACTCAGTCGTGGTTTGAATCGCACTTGTTATGACGGAATGTTGAAAACGGGAAGAGGCCAAGTTGCTTTTCCTGTAAATTTAACTAAATAGGCCTTCACAGTTTCATCTTTGGTGCCTGTCTAAATAAACGTGCCATATTAAAGAACTGTTCAGCCCTTTGAAACATAAAAAAGAACATTTTCACGGGATTCGAACCCACTCCATCATGGGAAAATAAATAATAGGCGCATAATTAATGTGGTGTGCCACTATTACAACATCACTACAGACACAGTTACGCTAAAAATCTGACAACATACAGTCAGCTATGTCTTAAAATTGGGAGGCAGCCAGATCAACTTGTGTCAACACTGTCCATGCAGTGAGGAACATTTTACTCTCACTGCTTTCCAATACAAAAAGTAATGGTTTAACTCCACTTAATTAATAAATGTAACGTTTATTGTTGTGCTACAGGTCGATAAAGCCAATGTTCATATAATCACGTGGAAATACTTTATTTTAAATTAAGCAATAACGCAGCAGCTAGCCTCCTCCAAACCATGACAACCTTGTCAAGTTGGTTGTATGTTGACGTTTAAACGTTACACTACAAGCTGCAGATCATTCTTTGAGTTATTGTTTATTTGGGTTTTTTGGAATTAATATGGACTTTATGCACTTTGCTCTGCTACTTTGGCTGGCACCTCTTGAGTTTAGTTTACAGCCAGCATTGGCAAGTGATTAAGCCGTATTTTGTTTTGCAGCCGTAAAGCGGAAGTCCAAGTCGTTGTTTCCACCGAGATTATTGCTGGAGTCTCGCTTTTTACTTTGTCTTTATGCTAATCTGTAATTTTCTGTGGTGAAGAAAGAATTCTTATATGGCCTCATATTATATAAAACCATATATTGGTGCAAATATTCACTAATTGATTTTTGTTTGTTTATTTATTTTTATTTCTTGCTAGAGAATTGGAAAAAAGTGTTTTTTTCCCTTTCTTATATGGCATAATAGCCTTGTTTAAATGATCATTGCAGCTTCTTCTCTCTCCTTTCCTCTTTTTCTTTCACTCTCTCTTTCTCTCCTTCTCTTTCTCTCTTTTGCTACATATTTTATTTTATTTTATTTTATTTTATTTTATTTGATTTCATCCCTATTAGAATCAGGCAGAGCTCACATTACAAGTTGCGTCTTACCTACTCACCAGTACCCCTAAGCCTCTTAGGTTGGGGGTCAATGGGCTGGTCTTGGGCCTTTTATTTTTTTATTTTTTCTGTGTGGTTTTGTGTTTGTACTCTGTTTACTTTGTGTTTTATATTATTGTACTCAAATGCTAGCAATAATGCGGTTCCTGGCATCCTTGTGCTCTATTGTGTGTTTCCTGGATCTTTTAGCCTTACTGTGACTGGTCAATGGCAGTAGACTGTATCTCTGATCACCAATACTTAATCTGGACAGTGTTAAAGGGCTAAAAATAATTCATCTGAATGTAAGAAGCCTTCTGCCAAAACTTGATTTATTTCATGCATGGGTTGAACTATACAAACCAAGTGTAACTTGCGTTATTGGAAACGTGGCTCACTAGTAGAATTGGCAATAATGAGATTAGTCTAGAAGACTATGTTCTTTACAGGGCCAACAGAGGTACAAGGGGTGGTGCTGTAGCTACATATGTCTCTTCTCATTTGGTTTCAGAATTACTTACCCCTGATGTATTACCCTGCATGAGAATAAGAATATAATTATTGGCAACATATACAGACCTCCGTCTGCACCTGCGGAGTCCTTTGATTGCATGGTCTCTTCCATAAATTCAATTAAGAACAGAAATTAATTGATTTTATTGGATGACTTCAACAAAAATTGGATTGATAAATCTTCTAAAGAAAAAAAATATCTTTGGAAATCTGAATCTAACTCAATTAATAAGAGAGCCTACTTGCGTTACATCAACAAGTCAGTCATTATTAGACTGGATTTTAGTTACACATCTAAACAGATTTGTTAAAGCAGGAATCATGTCGGACTGTTTGAGTGATCATGCAATTGTATACTATATATGGAAAATTAAATTGCCCAAACTACCACCAAAATTTAAGATTAGACAGTGTAAGAAAATGGTTACAGATCATTTTTCAATGACTTACTCTCAATTAATTGGGATAGGTTTCAACTCATTCCAGATGTACATAATGCATGGGACTTTCTATATTCTGAATTTATTACTGTTCTTGATAGACGTGCTCCTTTTAAAACTTCTAAAGTCAAAGGAATGCATCTACCATGGATAACATCTGACTTAATCAGTACATTTAGACAAAGAGATCATGCGCAGGCCATATTTTGCAAAACTAAGGATCCAACTGATTGATGAAATTATAGAAAATTAAGAAACACAAGCAAAACTATGACCGGGAATGCTAAATCAAGATACTATAGTGAATCCCTTGCTCAGGACTTTAAAATTCCCAAACAGTTCTGGAGTAGACTTAAAAATCTTATCAATATATCTAATAAAACCTCTCCCAGTAAACTTAAAATAAATGATACTATTTTACATGACCCACTTCTAATTGCTCAAGCATTTAATAACCACTTCTCAGCAATATCCTCTCCTCTCCTCTATTGACCAATTTCAATAATTTGTTCTGTTGCCAAAGTATGTGAAAAGATCATTTACAATCAACTGTCACAGTATCTGAATAAAAACAATATCTTATCACCATCTCAGTCTGGCTCTCGATCAAATCATTCTACAGTCACTGCTTTGTTAAAATTTACAAATGACATTTTCTCTTCGTCTAATAACAGTCATTTAACCAGTGCTATTTTCATTGATCTGACAAAAGCTTTGATTTGGTTGATCACTACTTGCTTTTAGATAAGCTTTACTCTGTTGGTCTGTCACGCAGTGCTCTACTCTGGTTCAGTTCTTATCTCCATAACAGAAAACAATGTGTTATTATACAAGGATGTAAATCTGACACTTTAATTCAGCAACAAGGTGTGCCTCAAGGCTCAACTCTTGGTCCACTTCTGTTTTCTATTTTTGTTAATGACCTTCCCGCAATCTGTTCTGAATGTTGTATTCAGCTTTGTGCAGATGATACAGTTATATATACATCCAAACCTAATTTATTACAGATAGAATCTGCTTTACAGACTGATTTTGATAGACTACAACACTGGCTCATAACAAACAAATTACTACTCAATAAAACTAAATCTCATATCATGATTTTTGGGACACCTCAAAATATTAAACCTAAATTGGAAGGTTGTACATGTACTATCGCCTGCCTTGATGGTCAGCGACGTGAGGGACTTTACAAACTATTGAGAAATGTACACATTTTTGGTTTTGCTCTTTTCACCTCTCATCCCCTGCATGAGACTGTCCGTGCACTGAGCAGCTCATTCAGCAGCAGACTGCTGCACCCACACTGCAAAAAGGAGCGCTACCGCAGGTCATTCATCCCATCAGCTGTCAGACTCTTTAACAAGCAACATCTGAAGTAATGTAGCACTGTCATGTCTGCTGCATAACATTTTATAAATCATCACTGCTAAGACTCTGTGCAATTTACATAATCTGTGCAATATTCCACATATTCCACATCAACAAATATATTGTGTTTATATTGTAAATAGTCTTGTGTGTACAGTTTCTTTAGTGCCTTTCTTTTTTATATATATTTTTCTTATCTATATATATATATACAGTACAGGCCAAAAGTTTGGACACACCTTCTCATTCAATGCGTTTTCTTTATTTTCATGACTATTTACATTGTAGATTCTCACTGAAGGCATCAAAACTATGAATGAACACATGTGGAGTTATGTACTTAACAAAAAAGGTGAAATAACTGAAAACATGTTTTATATTCTAGTTTCTTCAAAATAGCCACCCTTTGCTCTGATTACTGCTTTGCACACTCTTGGCATTCTCTCCATGAGCTTCAAGAGGTAGTCACCTGAAATGGTTTCCACTTCACAGGTGTGCCTTATCAGGGTTAATTAGTGGAATTTCTTGCTTTATCAATGGGGTTGGGACCATCAGTTGTGTTGTGCAGAAGTCAGGTTAATACACAGCCGACAGCCCTATTGGACAACTGTTAAAATTCATATTATGGCAAAAACCAATCAGCTAACTAAAGAAAAACGAGTGGCCATCATTACTTTAAGAAATGAAGGTCAGTCAGTCCAGAAAACTGCAAAAACTTTAAATGTGTCCCCAAGTGGAGTCGCAAAAACCATCAAGCGCTACAACGAAACTGGCACACATGAGGACCGACCCAGGAAAGGAAGACCAAGAGTCACCTCTGCTTCTGAGGATAAGTTCATCCGAGTCACCAGCCTCAGAAATCGCAAGTTAACAGCAGCTCAGATCAGAGAGCAGATGAATGCCACACAGAGTTCTAGCAGCAGACCCATCTCTAGAACAACTGTTAAGAGGAGACTGCGCGAATCAGGCCTTCATGGTCAAATAGCTGCTAGGAAACCACTGCTAAGGAGAGGCAACAAGCAGAAGAGATTTGTTTGGGCCAAGAAACACAAGGAATGGACATTAGACCAGTGGAAATCTGTGCTTTGGTCTGATGAGTCCAAATTTGAGATCTTTGGTTCCAACTGCCGTGTCTTTGTGAGACGCAGAAAAGGTGAACGGATGGATTCCACATGCCTGGTTCCTACTGTGAAGCATGGAGGAGGAGGTGTGATGGTGTGGGGGTGTTTTGCTGGTGACACTGTTGGGGATTTATTCAAAATTGAAGGCACACTGAACCAGCATGGCTACCACAGCATCCTGCAGTGACATGCCATCCCATCCAGTTTGCGTTTAGTTGGACGATCATTTATTTTTCAACAGGACAATGACCCCAAACACACCTCCAGGCTGTGTAAGGGCTATTTGACCAAGAAGGAGAGTGATGGAGTGCTGAGGCAGATGACCTGGCCTCCACAGTCACCGGACCTGAACCCAATCGAGATGGTTTGGGGTGAGCTGGACCGCAGAGTGAAGGCAAAGGGGCCAACAAGTGCTAAACACCTCTGGGAACTCCTTCAAGACTGTTGGAAAACCATTTCAGGTGACTACCTCTTGAAGCTCATGGAGAGAATGCCAAGAGTGTGCAAAGCAGTAATCAGAGCAAAGGGTGGCTATTTTGAAGAAACTAGAATATAAAACATGTTTTCAGTTATTTCACCTTTTTTGTTAAGTACATAACTCCACATGTGTTCATTCATAGTTTTGATGCCTTCAGTGAGAATCTACAATGTAAATAGTCATGAAAATAAAGAAAACGCATTGAATGAGAAGGTGTGTCCAAACTTTTGGCCTGTACTGTATATATAGATAGATAGATAGATAGATAGATAAGAAAAATATATATAAAAAAGAAAGGCACTAAAGAAACTGTATATATACTGTATATACATAATTTCTATTTTTTAATCTTTTTTTTTCATCTCAGTATACATTGTCAACCTCCATTTTCTGTCTGTGCTTTGAGCTGCTGTGACATGTGAATTTCCCAAGTGTGGGACTAATAAAGTTTATCTTATCTTATCTTTATGGGATATGGTTCTATGCTTCCAATAAGGAAGCTACAGCACAGTGGCAGCCGTGTCCTTAGAGGTTTCAGAGTGACTTAATGCAAAGAAAAACCAAAAACTTAGTGTAGTAATATATTGTGCTTCTTCCCACCTCTGTGTGTGTGTGTGTGTGTGTGTGTGTGTGTGTGTGTGTGTGTGTGTGTGTGTGTGTGTGTGTGTCTCTCAGTGACAGGGTTTCCATACCCCAGCACAGGAGCAGCCGTGGCCTATAGAGGGGCCCATTTGAGGGGGAGGGGTCGCGCCGTCTACAACACATTCCGTGCTGCACCTCCCCCTCCACCCATTCCTGCCTATGGAGCGTGAGTGCCTGCTCACACACACACACACACATGCACACATGCACACACTCACGCACACATCCCACTGATACAAACACACATAATGATATGCACAAATGGAATTCACAGCAATACACGCACACATGCAGTAACATTAGAAAGGCGAGTGGAAAACAAGAAGGCTTCTTTCTAATAGAATGGAAAATTGCTCTTTGATTATAGAATGGCCGAATTTGTCTCTCTTTTTTCTAATGTGTCATTCTTTATTTGGCTGTGAATGTTCTTCTGTGACCTGCTTGGCACACTCCAATAAGCCCGCTCCAGAGAGAGCAAGAGACCTAGAGAAGGTGAAGGGTGAGAGATGGAGAGATAGAGAGAGAGAGAGAGAGAGAGAGAGAGGGAGAGATAGAGAGAGAAAGAGAAAGAGAATAGAACTCTGAGAGAGCGTGTTAGGGCTGAAAGAAAAAAAAAGAAATGCAGATGGAGACAGAGCGAATAAAGGCAGGATGTTGAGAGAAGAATAATGGATGAATGGTGCAGTTCGACCATATGGAACTACTGAATTAGTCATTTACTGTGGTGGTACGACAATGAATATTTATTTTTTAACTTTAACTACTCAAAATGTTTTATTTTTTAAAGCAAATAATGAATGCTTCAAAAATAAAAGGTAATGCATATGCTGCTTGATTTAGATGTAGAGTTCAAACCTAGTGAAATGTGGCACTTGTGGTAAAATATCTGCTTATAGCTAACTATGAGTTCCTGCTATGATTGTTAGGGACAATTAAGATATTCTCAACTGAAACACCATGTTACTTTTATTTTACTTCAGTGTTTTAAAAAAAAAAAAAAAAAAGTTTTTTTTGATATCTTCTGTTAACAGTGTGGTCTACCAGGATGGCTTTTATGGAGCAGAAATATATGTAAGTCCCATTTATTTATATGCATTTTTATTTCGTCTGCATGAATTTTTTCACTATCACCAATGAAGATGATGATTTTGTACTGATCTATCTATCTGCAACTAAGAAGGCATTTACCAATTGCAGTGACCGATGTTTTTCTGTTGTACTACATCAGTTTTGCGCACAACAAAGATCTTCCCCTGGACCCCTTCAGGATGAAAGGACACAGTAAACTCCAACACGTTCTCATCCAAAGTCATCACATATTGCCGCTTGGTCAGTGGACTTCACTGACGAAGCAGTTGCTACATGTTATATGCTAGGTATCCTCCTGCATCTGGTGTTCCAGGATGCCGCAACGTTAACAAAAGCATGTGTTTCATACATACAAAAACATCTACATTTATACAGGAAGTGGACACTCGGCTTCCAGCTGAAAGTCCAGGGTTTGCTGGACCCTTCCACCACTCCTTCCACTTGCTCTGTAGGAACTTACCAGCTCCTTATATTATGTCGTCACTGGCAGCGTTTTGATCTGTCACAGCATTGTGACAGGTTGCATTCATCCACGTTATGGACTGATGCCGTACAACCACGTATTATACTGCCGTGTCAACTTCAGCCTGTTGACATGCATTGTCTGTTTTCAAAATACACTTCTGCTTTCACAGGAAATGTACAGCTTGCATATAGTCTCTGTCAAAATAAATGCACTACCTCAGTACAACACTGTGAATTGATATTTTTTCCTTCAACAACACACGCACATGGTTGGGTTTAGGCAACAGAAGCACATGATTGTGTTTAGGAAAAAAAGGGCTTGGCTTTACAGTCTTACAGGAAGTGAACAGCAAGATTCCAGGTGAAAGTCAGTGGTTGTTGGACCCATCCACGATGACTCCCACCCGCCCTACTCAGACTTCCGCTACCTTAACTTTCATTGTTGTCTGGCTGCGATTCCCCATGACACCACTGGGCGCCATTAAACAATAACGGTGACCAGTCGCGTATCATGCTAACGTGAAAGGACGGCTTTTTTTCGTCAGTGTCTGACTCTAGGACTCATTGCCCAAGTGCGGGTTTTTAATGACTTCAGAGTGAGACCAGGTTGCTGCAACGGGTGCCATCAGGCCAACCGTTGGTGTATCGTAACACGAAAGATTCTGTCCAGCCGCTTTAACCACTGATACCGCCTGACGGTGTATCTTACCGCCATTAAGGGTGGCCTTTGGTGTATGACACAGAATTCACTGAGAAAGCAGCAGTATTTGATGACTTTGGAATGAGAACATTCTGTTACCTCACCAGTAACACATCAGAAGACGCACCCTATTGTTTCCCTGATAATGCTTTATTGTGACGAACAAATCCAAGTTGAAATCAGTCAGAGGAGAGCTAGTTAATGTTAGCTTGTAGCTGTTATCTGTCAGCAGCCGGTGGCTGGAACTAACTGCTGACAGAGATTACACTGAGTTACATTATAATGCGTACAAACTGCATTTGGTAAAAATGAGAATTGGGCAAAGGTAAATTAAAACATTATAATGATGAGTTCAAATTTAACCTTGTAAAATGGAGTTTTTGGGGAGACACTTCAATAACTAGAGTGCCCCAGGAATGAGTCCTCAAAGCGGAAAACAAGATAGTATTGTGGCACTCTTGGTTCCCCTGTCTCAAAGTCAATGTTTTTCTTTTTTTTTTTTTTTTTTTTTTTTTTTTTTTATGGGTTTTTGGTTAGATGCCTGGAATAAGGTCTGTGGTTAACACAAGCTAAAGAGACTATCATGTTTTGTTCTACGACATAAAATAATACCCTACTGTGAGTTTTGAAGCTTTTGTGTGTCCTAAAAAAGGCAGTTGCTAACAAGTGGCTAAATGAGACTACAGAACATCATCACGCTGAACGCGGCTTTACAGCCTCATTGTGGCAACATTAAGATGTGTGACAGTGGTGTAGTTCGTTTATAGCCTAACACTGGCTTTTTACTTCTGGCAGTTGCATCTAGGCTTCAAAAATCATAAAAGAGATGTTCATTTGTGAAGATTATCTTGCTGAACAAAACATGTAAGTATCATAAACGTTTGTTTGTCACCAAGCTTATTTACTGCAACTATCCAAATTCCAATTGCAAAAATCCCATAGGCTTTTTGACAAGGGAACCAGGGGATGCCAACTTCCATGGCAGCCTACAGAAAAATGTCATCCCTGGAGCACTCTAAACAGTTGTGTGGAGGAGCAATTTGTTGATTTTGTCACAGCAATACAAAATAGATACAAGAAAGGGTTAGTAAAAAGGCTTTTAAAGCTGGTTTTTTTTGCCATGTGAAAGGAGGTTATTTTAAAGGTTGTTTTATAAAAATATGTATGATTGAATTTCTACTCCTTTGAAGGTAGTGTATTGAAGGACTGAACAGTTAAGTTATTTTTTACAGTGTAGATTTGTTTCTCTGGTGCAAAAGGGGGACTAACTAACAATAAAAACAAGATAAACAACACCAAAAAAAAAAAAAAAAAAAAGAAGGGTATCAGCTATCGGACAAATTGTTATTTAAAACATTGGTATCAGCCCAGAATTTCACAGTCGGTGCATCCCTAGTACTGAGTGACTTGAGCATTTGATCCAAATTAGTTTGCATCTTTATTTTTGTGGATATTAAACTCCTACAGTTGAATTCCTCTGTCTCCCCTCAGGGAGGGTATGCTGCGTACAGATATGCCCAGCCAGCTGGGACTGCTGCAGCTGCATACAGTGACAGGTACGTTGGCTCATCACTTAGAGGTACTCTGTTTGCATTGGTTACACTGTAAATAACCATGATTACATTTAAAGTCAGCACTTCTCAAAGACTTTGTGTTTTCCAGTTTTAAAAAACAGAAATTTGCACGCATGTTTTGATGGACGGTAGCTTGGTTTAAAAAAAGAAATTTTTTTAATGAAAACAGGTAGCACAGGCACAGCAGGGGCAACAGGACCAGCTTATCTGTTTGAGCTAACTGGGCTCACTGAGCCTAACATTGGTGATCCTGCATAACTGCTGTCATGAAGCTGGTTATCAAGTGGCACTGTTTATTCTGGGCTTCTCAGTGAGTATGAGCCAAGTTATTAATTACAAACATCATCAGAACCACCAGCAACATAGAGAATATGATATGATACGAAAGAGCAATACTTGCATGGAGATTTGGTTATTGCTGCAGCAAAAAGTGAGGTGGAATATATACAATAACTGCATTACTACAATAGAATAAGAAGATGTAGAAACAGCAGGGATAATTTCCAAATATTGACAGAAAGGCTATAAATAAGTGTAATAAGTGTCTCAATAAATATGGTCAGCACTTTCAACATGTTCACCAGTCTGGAATGGAGAATGTGGTGAATTCATGTATCTTCCACAGTGACATTTTCATGCAGACAGAAAAACCCCCATTGCCAGAAAAAAATGGTGCCACTACAATTTTGCAAACCATGCATACATTAAATTTGCAAAGCATCAGCAGATACATTGAAACTTTACATTTCAGTAACACTGTGTGGTTGTGGTTAGGTACAAAAAACACTTGTCTACCCTGTTTCAGGGGAAAATCCCCACTGGTAATTCAGGGATGTCTTGGTTAAACACTACCTGTATTCATGGCACAAAAAATCAAACCAAGATTGGTGCCTAAAAAGCTGCTGGAAACAGCAATGACTTGGTAATAAACAGCTGGGTTTCTTTGTTGGTCCAGAACAGTGGTCTGCAGCTTGGCAGGTGTCTCACCTACGTGTAACACCATCCACCATCCCCTCCACCTCCACATGACAAAGTCAGGTCATACACTACATCTCCTTAAAAACGATGATATGATACTTGTACAAATATAATGTATTCTTGGTTTGAAGAAATGTTCAATGGCTATGGCTAAAAGGGCTAAAATGTGTTGTATTTGTGACTTACTAAGGTTATTAACAGTGTGCTGAATTAATATGTAACTATCACCACCATGTTTTAGTCTGTAAGTTCACTGATAGGAGTCCTGTTTTAACCCTACCTTGGACATACAGTTATTTAAAAAACATTTCTGCAAAGAAAGTGCAAAGGTGATAAACCGAGCTAAAAATGTCTCCATAGCTCTGTTAGTTGTCACTTTATTGCAAACTCAGTACTTTTGTCCATGTTGGGATCCTGCAAGGATGATGACTGAATTTTTCTAGTGATGTGACTGATTCATAGTAATGTTGTTGACAAGTTTTGATCTGATTCTGTGAAGTTGAGTTAGCTTTCTGATACTGGAAAACCTAAAGGGGAACTACACCCATTTTCTGTTCCATAGACACTGAATTGGGAAAGATGTAGATGACACTTAGAGCACCCAGGGAAATATTCTGAGTTTATGGGTACATTCAACACATTCTCATTGCAACCTTGTCACATATTGACATTTAGACATAGACTTTGCACATCAACATATGACGTGCCAGGTACCCAGGATGCCTTGGTTGTTGACATGTAACATGCATTGTCTGTTGTCTGTTTTTATAGTACACTTCAGTTTTTACAGGAAAAAAATGTTTGCATACAGTCTCTTTTAAAATAAACGCACTACGTTGATACAACGCTGCAAATTGAAATTTTTTTACATCAAACGACAAACGCATGTGGGCAGATTTAGGCAACAAAAATTGTTGGGTTTCGGAAAAACAAACAAAAAACAAAACCAAGGTTTAGCTACAATCAAACAGGAAGTGAACATACACCTCCCGGGTGAAAGTCAGTGGTTGTTGGACCCATCCACCACCTCTCTCACCCGTCCTACTTGGATTTTTTTGCCCCCTTAACCTACGTTGTTGTCCCGCCACATTTCCCCTGACACTGCAAAGCATCATTACACAATAACGGTGACCACAGCGTGCAAGATTAACTGGTGGCTGAAATAACTGGTGATAGACACAGATGTGTGGTAGGCATCACCTTTGAGAACCTATTGTCAACTAACCAGGAAATAAACATTTTGATGGCTTTTCATCTCTATTACATTCATATAACGCTGTGGTTTGACACATTGTGATAGGAACAGTTTGCTGGACAAAAATTTTATTAAAGAATCAAAGTTTCCACTGATGCCCTCCAAAGTAATGTTGAGCCATGAAGATATCAAGCCAAGATGAGAGCAAGGAGAGCACAATTCCCTGTGACATTTAGCACTTCATAGTAATAAAATCTGAATGCATCCAAAATGTGAGTTGCCTATATATTGTAGTCATACAGTATAATTCTATACAACACTGACTTTATTCCATGCCTCTGATAATTCTCATTTCCTACACCTGTGCGTTCCTTTGCATCCAAATCACTTTAAAGCAGCTGTGCGGAACTTTACGTTTTCGTTGATTATAGTGCCCCCTTTGGTCGAAGCGGTATGACACCCACAGCCTGGTGTCGTAAAATTCCGAATGCAGCCGGCATTCGGCTTCATTCGTAAAATCTCGACTGCAACCAGCAATTACCGCATGCATTTGTTTTGGAGAGCAAGAGGAAAATCATAAATGTTCTGGTGTAGCTCTGAATTTCTTATAAACTGAGGACAACTGCCTGCTGTATATTTGTGTTCATGGTCACAGTCACAGATAATTTTGTGGCGTTTGTTGTAACATTACTAGACAAAAGCGGTTCACATCAGCTAACGTTACATTTAGCTTGCTTATAACTTCCATGTTGTCATATACTGAAGTGAAACAACGTCTAACAAGTTGCGGTATATTCTCTAAATAAAAACAAAAATTACATACCTGTCGATTAGGAAAAGGGCCAACTCGGGATCACTTTTAAAACCTTTCAAATCTCTCAGCTCTCTCCACTTGGAGAATGCCCACCCAAGGTTTACACGCGTTTGGGCTTGAGCCCTATCAATGTCCCGTTTAGCCTTCTTCTGTTCTTTTTCTTTTAGATGGTGCTCCTTCTTTATCCGCCATGAAATTGCAAGTACAACCAAGTCCTTATAGATACATCTGGTAAAACTGTTATGTGTTCAGCAATGCCCGTTGCGTACCGCTTACTTGAAGAACACAATCTGTAAACACAGCTCTTCTTCTCTCAATTTATTGGCGGATCGCAAACAACTTCCAGGTGCATACCGCCACCTACTGTACAAGAGTGTGCAACATCATGTCATTTAGCCTGTTTCTTAAATCCTACTTGTAAACACGGCTCCTTGTTCTTCTGTGGTTTAATGGCTGCGGGCTGCTGCGGGCATGCAGACTTACTTCCGCCTCCGGGTGCCGTATTCTGGTTTCCGACCCGACCGAGGCTACGCTAAATAGCCATATAGAGAAAGGCTTTTTTGTTGCTGTTGGGTTCAAATAAATATGCGGATCTTTGAGGGGGGTTGATACAAACTAGAGACAGTTTTATAAATGGTAAAAAGTTGCGCACAGCTGCTTTAAAATGAGAGTTCACAGTCAGGTCAAAATTGTATGAATGAGTACAAATGAATTGTGTAGAATATCGTTGGGTTGAGAGAAATTAAAGTCTGTAGCCTTTGATGTAAAACATGATCGATGATATCGTCACAAGGTAATCTGGGCGGATCACATTACCACAGTGAGCTCCACAATACATGCAACACTTTTTACTGCATGTGAAACTTAAACAGTTCTCAGATCCACTTGATATTGGATTAATAATAATATATGATAGAGAATGATGACAGGAACATTTTGTAAATTACTTACTGACATTTACAATGTTGTGAACAGTAGGGGTGTAACGGTACACAAAAATCACGGTTCGGTACGTACCTCGGTACACAAGTCACGGTTTGTTTGTTTTTTCGGTACAGTAATGAAAAAAATAGACAACTATCAAATATCTTTTACTTATTGGTAACCTTATTAAAACATACCACCACAGCAGTTAACTCTTTTTACACAATTTTTGAATGAAACAAATATATAAAATCCTGCTTTTTCACATTGTTTGAATGAAAATAGAAATATAAAAGTGAAAAATAAAATCCTGCTGTTTTTTAACACATTTTTTGAATGAAAAATATAAATATAAATTTCTGCTTAAACAGTTTTACTCAGTTAAAATAAAAAGTATAGTGCAGCTGGTCAGCTTTAAAGCCTGCTCAGATTCAGTTTAACTAGGAACTTACTTAGCTTTCCCACTTTGTTAAAGTGCAGTAAAAAAAAACATGCTTATATCTAAAGTGCAGCTTAAACAGTTTTACTCAACTCCAGTGGTGTTGGTTATTTCTTTAGCGCGATGGTCAGGGAAACGCTCTTTCTTTTTAAACGACGACGATATCGTAGTTTGCACCAGATTGCTTTTTCTAGTCATGCCGGTTAACGTTCAAACTCGGGTGGTGTCGCTTTAGATGGGAACTGCCCATTGGTTCGACTGCCTATTGGTTCGACACCCCATTGCTCCGACCATATTACACTCATTGTTCCGAAGTCCGTACCGAAATCATCATGATGCCCTGTGGTAAGGTCTGGTTAGGTTTAGGCACAAAAACCACTTGGTTAGGGTCAGGAAAAGATCATGGTGTGGGTTAAAATGAAAAAGAAAGTGACAAACACATAAGCCGTGAGCCTGCTCCGCCTCAAGCCGGTCGCGGCACACCATACGCCCGCCGCGAGCCGTTCAGCACCTCGGACAGTCGGACTAATGGGATGTCGAACCAATGGGCTGTCGAACCAATGACATGGACCCCTTTAGATGCGTTAGCATGTTAGATGTGTTTCGAAGTACATACCCGACCGCTGTTCTGCAGTGTCGGCACACTGCTTTTGTTTTGTCAGCTTGTTTATTTCCATCTTCAGATTTTACCCTGAAACCAAAGTGTTCCCAAACGGAGGACTTAAGGTTTGCGGGTGGGTCTTCAGGTTCGTCAGGCTCACTTGCCATGTTGTCAAAATGCGAGAATGCGCTGTACAAAGTGAAGGCGGAGATTTACGGTCAGACTCGGTCCGTCACTCAATTATGTCCGTCGAGGAATTAGATATTTTAAATGATTCGGCTTGCAAAAACGGAATTAAAATAAAACAAAATAAAATAATATCCTGCGCCCAATAATTCGGTACAGGGTCGTGCCGAACTGAAAGTGGCGTACCGAACAGTTTGTTCACTAGGGCCGTAATGGTACATGTATTTGCGTCAGTCATTAAAGGGACACCTACTTGCCCAGTCCATTTTCATCGCAATTCAATATGTATTAAATCCCACTATGATTTAAATTAACTGGTTGATAGATGTTTGCTTGAGGCTGTGGTTGTGATGCAGATCTCAGGATGCTTACAGAGATGATTATAATCAAATCAAATCAAATCAACTTTATTTATATGGCATTTTTCATACGACAGTAACACAAAGTGCCTCACAGAGGTTATAAACAACAAAGAACCAAAACAGAAAACAAAAAAGAAAAGAGAAAACCCAACCCTCCCACCCCACATAGAGATACGTAAGTATACACATATGCACGCACATGCACACACAAACACACACACACACACACACACTAGCTATCACTAAAGAGACATGGCTGAGCACCGAGACCCGAGGCAAGGAAAAAGCCACCTCTGGGGGCCATCCACACTGAGAGGGCCCACGGACCACGGCCACAGGGAGCGTCGCCGTGGAGACCACCCCAACCCGGGAAGACAGGAGGCTCCACACCGAGGTGCAGTGCCCTTCAGCCACCCAGGTCAGAGCTGTCCATGGGACGGCACCCCCATTGGTAGACCAGGAACAACTCTCAGTGTGGTAGGCCCCCATGAGGAAACACTGGAGCTAAAAACGGACTAAAACAGTAGGATAGGAAAAAAAGTATAAAATGAACCAAATAAACAAAAAGATATAGGTTAAATGAGATAAGAACGTAAAAAGAGGAAGGGTAAGAGCATTTTTTAAAAAACAAAAACAAAAAACAAATAGATAAATCGGTTAAAAGCCTGATAAAAGGAATTTAAAATAGATAAAGAGATCAGTTAAAAGCCTGATTAAAAAGATGAGTCTTGAGCCTCTTTTTAAAAACATCAACAGTTTCTGCAGCCCTGAGGTTCTCCGGCAGGCTGTTCCACAATCGGGGGCCATAATAACTAAATGCCGCCTCCCCGTGTGTTTTAGCCGAGCACCAAGACCCGAGGCAAGGAAAAAGCCACCTCTGGGGGAACAGGAACAACTCTCAGTGTGGTAGGCCCCCATGAGGAAACACTGGAGCTTAAAACTGAGGGACTAAGGCCCCGCTTTTACGACAACGATTTCAACTGAAAACGGTAAACTTAAGTTGCGTTTTGGCCGATCCTTTACATGACAGCGGCGTTTTGGGTGCCTGAAAACGCAACGTTTTGAAAATGGGTTCCAGAGTGCAACTTTTTGGAAACGGCAATGTCTCCGTTGTCATGTAAACTTGCAATATGCAGTTCCTCTGAAAACGGAGACTTTTCACACATGCGCATTATGGTCCCAGTCACTCGGCATGCTGACCGTCACAACAACAATGCCGAGCTCTGTTTATGCTGCTCACCCTGTTGATTTGAAGTGAAGTTTAGATCTGTTACTGCAGCAACTCCACCTCGTCGTCCATCCAGACAACGTTATCTGTATATGCTTTCGCCATTGTGTCTTCTTTGTTTTGGTTTGTAATCACCGCGTCATGCCATGGTGTTGCTTTGCAAATTTACACTGCCACCCATTGGCCTGGCGTGTATACTACAGCGTTTCCAGTAGATTTTGCGGCTCCATGTGAACGGGGATCGTTTCAGTAACGTCGTCATATAAACACAGAAGTTTTTTGAAACGCAAAGGACAGACTTTTCCATTTTTAGAGAAACCGTTGTCATCTAAACAGGGCCTAAAACAGTAGGATAGGATAAAAGGTATAAAATGAACCAAATAAACTAAAAGCTATTTAGCTCATAAAATTAAGTTAATAGCTAGGTAAGAATGATCTAAAACAGAGACATGAAATGCAACAAAACTAAAACCTATAACTAAAATAACAAAAGACAAAGATTAAATGAGAATAACGTAAAAAGAGGAAGGGTTTTTTTAAAAAAAAAAATCAAATAGATAAATCGGTTAAAAGCCTGATAAAAGGAATTTAAAATAGATAAATAAAGAGATCAGTTAAAAGCCTGATTAAAAAGATGAGTCTTGAGCATCTGTTTAAAAACATCAACAGTCTCTGCAGCCCTGAGGTTCTCCGGCAGGCTGTTCCACAATCGGAACAGAGCCTCCCCCTCCCCAAGACCGTTAAGACATTTAAAAACTAATAAAAGAACCTTAAAATCGATCCGGAAGCGCACGGGGAGCCAATGCAGCGATTTTAAAACTGGTGTAATGTCCTCCCGCCCTCTGGTCCTCGTCAGCACTCGTGCAGCTGAATTCTGTAATAAATGTAGATTTGAGATACTCCTTTTGGGAAGACCAGAGAGCAGGGCATTACAATAATCTAACATACAAGAGATAAAAGCATTCATCAGCACCTCCATGCTGGCCTGAGGGAGAAATGGGCGGACTCTGGCTATATTCTTAAGGTGGTAGAAACCTACCTTTGTTATGTTTTTAATATGTGGAATAAAACAGAGCTCAGAGTCAAAAATCACACCCAGATTTTTTACAGATTATGTTGGTTTAAAATCCTGTAGTTTTGGTAAAAGTTTCTCTCTCTGGCCTTCAGGACCAATGACTAAAACCTCTGTTTTGTCCTGGTTGAGCAGCAGGAAATTCGCCGCCATCCATGACTTTATGTCTAAAATGCAGTTAAAAAGGGCATCAATTGGCCCTGCGTCATCAGGAGGCACGGCATCAGCTTTCATAGTTATGCTGATGATACGCAACTGTACATCGCCGTGTCTTCTGATGACGTCCCCCACGGGAAGCATGTAGAGATTAAAAAGAGTTGGACCTAAAATTGACCCCTGTGGGACCCCACACTTTATCTCATGGATTCCTGAGGAACATGTACCCATACTTACAAAGAAGTGTCGATTAGTAAGGTAAGAGACGAACCAGTTAAAAACAGTACCAGAGAGGCCAACCAGGTGTCTCAGTCTATTTGATAAAATGCGGTGGTCTACTGTATCGAAGGCGGCAGTTAGATCCAGTAAAACCAAGACTGTGAGTTTATGGTTATCTAAATTGCACCTGATGTCATTTAAAATCTTTAAAAGGGCTGCCTCAGTACTGTAGTTCATCCTAAAACCAGACTGATTCTTTTCTAAAGTGTTATTTATATCTAAAAAAAAAAAAATTTACTTGGGTAAAAACCAGTTTTTCTAAAATTTTGCTTAAAAATGGTAAGTTGGATACAGGCCGATAATTATTAAAAATGGGGTTGGGGTTTAAATTGCTCTTCTTCAGAAGGGGCTTCACCACCACCGTTTTCAAGAAGGTCTGGAAGACACCTGTCTGAAGAAGTATGTGTCGATTACTATTCAAAATGCTGCGAAAGTCAGCAAATCCTTTAGGCTACATAATGTTCTATGGTCAGTTGTTGTATAGTTGATCTAGAGAACTTTATACATATGCTAACATAACATACAGCTATGAGCAAAACACACAGTCTGAGTTGTTGATGATGGTCGAGGGTCGAATGGATGAGGGTTGAAGGGATGAGGGTCGAATGGATGAGGGATGAAGGGTTGAGGGTCAAAAGGATGAGGGATGAGGGTTGAGGGTCGAATGGATGAGGGCATGAGGGATGAGGGTCGAATGGATGAGGGATGAAGGGATGAGGGTCAAATGGATGAGGGATGAAGGGATGAGGGGATGAAGGTCAAGGGCCAGATAGATGAAAGGTTAGGGATGACAGGGTAAAGATCAAGGGATAGCAGGCGAGCACGATGGTCAATGTGTTGGGTCAAAGGCAGGAATGCACGAGGGATCCCGGGAATGAGGCTGAATGGGGGAGTTTCCTCTTCGTCAGCTCAGCTTCGGATAGAGCCCCCAAAAAAGCTTCACGAGTGCATGGGAGTTTCGGATGTTGTTTGGTTCGTTGCGCATATGTGTGGTGATCACTAAAGAAGACAGTGCCCTGGAATTTTAATGTGGTCAAGAATTTTCCGCCTAGAAACGATTAAAGTGGCTCCGTGCGAAGAGACAACACATGTTAAACAAACAAAAGAAGGTCAGAGGCTGGTGCCAATTGTCAGAATTTCTAGAATTAATAACGGGAGAGCAAGAGTCGGCGAATGTGCATATGGGACGCTCAGATTGATGAATTGGTGCTGGCCAGTGTGAGTGCCTCCACGTTGTTAAGCAAATGCAATTGTGCCCCCAAAAGGATGGCTGCTATCGAGACTGGGTACGTTTCGTGGGTTGTGGATGAAGGGGTGGGGGCGGCTGGGTTTGTGTACGGTTGGATGACTCCTGGCTTACCCCCAGATTCCACCAGATGCGTGTGAGTTGCGTCTGTGCTCCGGAACAGCAGCGGAGCCAATACGTTTCAATTCTAGTCAATATGTGTGCTTCCACCAGCTGCGGCTGTGCTGCGTTCCGGCTCCGTCACAGCTGCAGCGCTCCGGAGCCCTCCCCTACAGATACTCAGGACTTCTATTTTTGCCGGACACTGGAGCACAACACAGCAATTCAGCACAGAGCAGATCGTGCGGGGCAGGAAGTCGTGCACAGAAACAAAATAAAACATCCAGTTAATTTTCAAAATAAAATACACAGTGTTCATGGCAGATCATATTTCCTTGCACTACACCTTGAAAACGTCATAAAGGACGGAGGCTGAAGTCAACAGGTCAGAGGTTTTCAGACATCATTTCACCCCGTTGACACCATGGACGAGGAGATGTTAATCATGGAGGTGCACCGAGATGTCTTCCTACTACTCCTCTGGTTTTGTGGTTCTGTTTATAGAAACTACATCTTGTTATATCGCGCGATTATGCATGAATTTGCGAGATCTCGTGGGTCCCTGTGACTCCTGCTGTCCGGCGGAGCTGCACCACTCCGCACAGCAAACGCAGCTGGTGGTGTTGACAGACGGCAGAGCACACAGCGGACAACCAGCACAGTGTAATGATCACAACTTGGTAGGCAGGGATGCTTGGATTAAGATGGGGTCGAGGGGAGTGGATGACGACGATGCTGAGGGAGAGAGGGGATTGAAGGTGGGTTAAGAAAACTGAAACAAGGGCCTACTTAAATACAATCTTATTAAATATTTTTATGATAAAAAGCAATGAAAATTTTGATTACGAGAAAGAGAAGGAAAACGAGGTATTAAGCCAACTAGTAAACTGGTTTACTAGCTAGGACTGTACCATGACCAAGCAATTTGTAAAGCTTTAATAAAATGGGGGAAAGACAATGAAAGAAATGTTGAGGAAGGATAAACGAACAAGAGAAGTGGGTAAACATGTGGTAGGAAGTTGTCCATTAATGCTTGTCTGGGACAGATATATGAAGGTCAGGGAGGAGGAAATGGTTATGATGGTTGCAAACGTGGGAGCGAATCTGATGGCCAGCGTAGGAGGCGGAGCTGATTTACTTTTCAGGAGTGGGAATGAGAGAGAGAGTCTGAAGTATGAAGTTGCATTAGAAAAACTGTAAAGAAGTGGAGGGTCAAAGATGCATTGGGGCGATTTGGAGCACTGCAGGAAGTGACCAGCCATGGATGCTGCGCGTATGATGGATTATGATGATGGTGGTTGGTTAAGGTGACAATGTATGTAATGGTTCGCAACTGCCAGTGGCGAGATTAATGGAAAGCTGGTTTCGAATAGGTAGTTGTGGGTAGAGAATGGATTTTTCTTCTTCATCATCATCATCATCATCATCATCATTTTATGGGTACAATGCATGGTAAAACTGCGAAAGAACATGATGTTTAGAGAGGAAAAGGGGAGCTGACGCTGGCTGTGCTGTGAAGGTGTGCTTTGGACAAGATTGTAACGGATAGCTTTCTGTGAAGCTGATGGAAGGTTTTCCAGTTGTGTAACTGATAAGATGGCTGTGACGATGTGATTTAGCCTTCGAATGCAGAGATGACAAGAATGATAAAATGACCTGAGAAAGGACAAACACATAGGGTGATTGTTTGTTAGTTTGTTTTATTGTGTGGTTTCGTCTTGTACTAATTAAATGAGCAATGGCTACTTGAGAGATTTCCCTTAATCTTGCTATATACTTATACAAATAGTTACTTTCATAACTGTAAAGTTTAAAGATATAGGGCTCTAGTTTCGCAGACTGGGCGCGGCGGAGGCGCAGCGCACCTGCGCTTCGCCAACTGGGTGTGGTCAGGCGGCTTTTGTAAGTTTGGCACACCATGCACGCTGGCACAGCTACTCCTCTATCCCACCTCCGTCCCTCCTACCGGCGCGAGTTGGAAAGATGGAGGAGAGAAGGCGTGGAGTGGGTTTTACACACATCACACCAATCAAATGAGCCCCTCTCCTTGCCCTTAAATGCGCCGCGCGAAGGCGTAATGAGAGTTTACTCAGTTCGCCATGGCAGAAGAGAGCAGCAGCGTCAGACAAACTTCTCCCAGGAGGAAACTGATGTTTTGGTCCGGGAGGTCCAAGCTCGCAGTGTCCGAATATACGGAACTGGGAGCAGACCTCCACGGGCTGATGATGCAAAGGTAGCCTGGGAGGAGGTCACCACAATTGTAAATCAGTGTTATGTTTTTCTCGTGCGCGCGCGCTCTCTCTTTCTCTCTCACAGTCTCACTCTGTTTCTTTTCTTTTAACTTTTCTAAGATGACAGATGCTGAATATATACTCTCTATCTGATGCTGTGGCTGTTTGTGTTTGGCTGAGAGAGATGTGAACTCATTAGTTTGCAACTGTGTTAATCAAATCAGGTTGGGTTTCCATTACGCGTACCAAACGTGCCAAACGGTGCCAATCCCCTTTGATCTGACATCAGATGTGCTGATTGCAGATAGTTGCATTGAATAGTGTTTTTTGGGGTATTTATTGCATCGTTAATGTGCCTGATATTCTGGAAACCTGCCTGTGAGGTTTTGGTGACGTGTGCGCACTGTCCGCCGGTCAGCCAAACTTACACCGGCTGCGCTCCCCCTGCGCTGACAGTAGACGTGGTTTCAGCTGGCTAGCTTTTAGTGCACCTTCGGCGAAGCCTTTTGGCACGAAACTGTCACTGCGCAAACTGGATCTGTTGACACCTCCCCCTGCTGCGCCGCCACACCCATCTCAGCACACCTCGGTCTGCCAAACTACTAAACTGAGTGCGCCTTGGGTTGCGCTGCTCGAAACTAGCTCTGCGTGGGGTTCGCCACCCTGCACCACCCTGCTCTGCGCCCGGAAACTAGAGCCCATATAGTTAAACACAGTGGTCTGACCTATCTGACATTTCTGCTGTGCTTAGTTTATGTACTGTGTTGCTTTGCTAGCATGTACCAGCACAGAAGCTAAACAATGTACTGCTTAGGATGGGGCTGCAGCAAAACGTATTTTAGCCACCTAAAAAAATCAATGTCAGTGTAATTGCACACCGTATTTGAATATTTGCTTTGTTTTGACTTGTACAATAAGCAGCCACAGTAGACCAGCTTTTAAACAGCTAAATTCGAACTAAGGCAGCACTGTTTTTTTATGATGCAACGCAAGCATTTTCCACCCAGAAGTTGTTGAAAATAAACATTTTCATCTTACTATCTTACTATATAATGACAAAAACTCTGTCTGTGGGTGTGTCTGTGTGTCTGTTCCACAGTTTTCTCCTCACTGACTTGGTCAATCCATGTGAAATTTGGCACAGTGGTAGAGGTCACGGAAGGATGCGAATGAATCAATATTACATCAATTGGCCAAAGGGGGCGCTATAGCAACAGATTGAAATTGCAAACTTTGAATGGGAATATCTCATGCCCCGTATGTCGTAGCGACATGAAACTTTGCACAGAGATGCCTCTCCTCATGAGGAACAAAGTTGCCTCAAGAACCCATAACTTCCAGTTATATAGATTTTCCGCCATGTTGAAATTTTTTGAAAAGCACTTCAAATCGATGTCTTCCTAGGAAGTTTGACCAATCTGCATGAAACTCGGTGAACATAATCTAGGGACCAATATCTAAAGTTCCGCCTTGGCAAAAGTTGGAAAACTTACTAAAACTGAGCTTCTATAAGGCAATGAATATTGCGGAGGGCGTGGCTCATCACATAAAGGTGTATAACATCTCAAGGGTTTCACCGATCACCACACAACTTTGTAGGCATATGACCACACATAATCTGAGGCGACCCCTCCATTATTGACCCGATCAAACAAAATGGGGACGCTAGAGAGCTAATTTCTTCTCTAGGTCTAACCACCATATCGATTTTTACTAAACTTGGTAGATATGTAGAACAGCACAAATTTAACTCTAATTGGCAACTGGGTGGTGCTATAACAACAGAAAAATGCTTAAAAATGGCTAAAATGTGACTGATCGCTGTGGCTCCCCATGTTTTTTTTTCTTCTTATTTTTGGTATGACTAAGTCATGGTATGGTATGCTGTACATAATCACGGAAACTGTCAGTGTGTCATTCTGTCAGTCAGTCATTCTGTTTGTCCCACATTTCTCTACTCACTGACGTGGTCAATCTATGTGAAACTGCACTTAGGCATTGAGGATTGGCATAGGTAGAAAGTGACAAAGCTACCAATGGGTATGGACTAGTTTGGTCTATAAAGCTCATTTAGGTAGGGAAAAAAGGACTCACATTCATTGTCTATGGAGCAGCTCCAGACTTTAAAACCTGTGATTTCACAAGTTTGAGACTTCCTTCTCTGGTTTATGGCTTTGAGAGAGAGTAGCTCAAGTTTACAAATGTCGATTGAATTGTGCTAGGCCATGGCAATAACATATTGAAACTCTAAATTCAGGTGGTGTGCCCCTTTATCCCTTTGAAACCTGAATTGATATCAGTTTAATTGTGCTTCATTTAGATGCATTTCACAAGCATTTAAAACCTTTAAAAACCGAGCAAACTGATTTGATTTCTTCCAGAAACGTGGACAAAAGGCAATGAGGAACTTGGCAGGAATTGTCCTGCAATTTGCAAAAATAAATTGTAAATGGTGACAGGAAAAAGAAAAGAGAGAGAAAGAGAAAATTCATCAATAAACTTGGGACAAATGTGTTTTATTATAATCAGTAGTAGTAGTAGTATTTATTTATTTATCAATTTCTTGCTATTTTTTTAAATAATTTCTGGTAAATTTACTGAAGAAGAAATCAGGCCAATTTGCTTAGGTTTCAAAGTGTTAAGAAGAGGTAGAAGAAGTACTCTGACCGTTTACCTAAGTAAAAGTAGCAGTACCACAGTATAGAAATACTCTGTTACAAGTGTAAGGCCTACATTCAGAACACTGCTTCAATAAAAGTATAAAAGTTTTAGCATCAAAATATACTTTAAGTACCAAAAGTAAAAGTACTCTCTATGCTGTATTGGCAATTTCACAATATATTACTGGATTATAATAACTGATGCATTAATGTTTTCATCACTTTAATGGTGCAGCTGATGAAAGTAGAGCTCAATTTAATGACATTATATACTGCTGGGTACCTTAATAACCTATAACAATATATCATACTGTAAAACGTCAATTAGTAGCCTGGGCTATTATTAAATCACTGAAACCAACAGGCCTATATTAGGGACAGGTGTGTACATGAGACAGACCTGTAATTCGTTTCACATAAAACTGTTGCTCAGCAAAGATCAGAAAATACAATGAAATTATTTATTTTAGCCAGTATGAACATTACTTGTATAAAAATTATGCTTTGAATAACAGCAATTATGTATTATGTTACGACACTTCTTTCACGGCACCCGAAGATAACAGGGCCCAGCATACCAACACAGCACCACCTAATCCTATTAAAACAATATTCATAATTTGGATTAATATTTATAAAAGACACTTGTGAGTCTTTTATCAGTTGACTCTTATAGACTAAAGAAATATGAATAACTTATCAGGTAATCAAGGAATCATATTCAGACTTTATAACAGCTTTTTTATTTTATTTTTTTTGTCATGCCAGTAAAGTCTTCTAAAAATGAAATGAACTGAGCAAACGATGCGATGCCCTGGTCAGATGCGATGCATCTCCATATTGACAAAAGTTCAAACATTTACATTTGTATGTGCAATCTAAACAGCTAATTAATGTTAGCCCCAGTGGGTAGTCAACAATCCTGTGTTATACACTAAAGAACTTCTATAAAAATGAAGTGCTTGGCAACCAGACCAGGCATCTAATTGAGACAGGCCTTTATTAGTCAAAGTGTGTAGTCACACCAGGCTAGTAAAAGAGACTGGGAGTTTAATTGGGAGTAGGCTTTTAATTGTTTTAAAAAGTTTTAGTGTAACTTATTAGTTAATCAGAATCCGAATCAGAATCAGCTTTATTTGACAAGAACGTGTGTACAAGGACTTTGACTCCAGTAGACTTGCTCTCAGTGTACCAGAAATGACATAAGTACACAAATTTTAGACAAGAACATACAGAATATACAATATACAAAAACTATACAACTATACATTAAATATAAAAAATATAAAAAAATATTTTTAAAAATTATAGAAGAAAAATATTTAAAAAACATATATACAATATACAAGGACACAATACATATACACAATACATATATAATATATATTTTGCATTAACAACATAAATCTGCAAAGTAACTAGTAACTGTCTGTCAGATTAATGTGGAGTAAAAAGTGCAATATTTGCCCCCAAAGTGTAGTGAAATAGAAGTAGCATAAAATGACAATCGTAAAATAAACATACCTCAAAATTGTACTTAAGTAAATGTAGGCTACCATCCACCACTGGGGTTAAGTTAAGCCCAGAGAAACTTACTAATTTTGCTTTGTGATAGAGGCCACTGGAGTAGATATTGTCATATTATCTACAGCCCAACAGTCTCCACAGAGGCTGACCTGCACAGATGATGACTAGAACTAAAGACAGTTTACCATCCTGCCACAGGGCTGTTGAACAGTACGAATACACAGAGCAAAAGACAACAGAGAGCAGCCTGATGCATTCCACCTCTCAGTTGTCTTCCCCTTAGGGCTCCCTGTCACCCCCTCACCTCTGATCCCTGACCCTCTGGGGCCTTGTGCCATACCTCTCCTGCTCCTGGCACTGCCCCTGTCCACAGCTGCTCCTCTCTTCCCTATGCAGCTGTCCTCAGCCCTCTGGGAGCCAGCAGGCTGCTGGTGATTCCTCAACATCAAAAGTGATATGTGATTATAGAAAAACATGTGTGTGCGTGTTTGTGTGAGCATTGTGTGCAACCGCTACGCTTTCTAGGTGTGTGTGTGTGTGTGTGTGTGTGTGTGTGTGTGTGTGTGAAGGTGCTTGGGGAGCTAATCTTAGGGAGATTGAGCATGTCAGGCCCGATAAGAAACAGCCACAGCAGGAGCCTGTAGGCCTCCGATAATGTAAGATTTATCAGAGGCAAGGAGCTAGCGGTGTGCTCGGGAGGATTATGAACATAGCAGAAAAGAGCGGAGCAGGTGAGGGGGCACACCTCTCTTCACAAGACTTATTTCATTCCCTTTTTTTCTCTCCTCTCACACATTCCCTCTCTCTCCCCCTCTCGCTGTTATTCCTTCTCCCTCTATGGCTGATGTGTAGTATATCTCTCTCCACTCTCTCCCTGTTTCATCTCTTATACTGTGTCTCTCATTCTGTTTTTTAAGCTCTCCTGGTTTAAAGGGAAGCCCAGTCAGTGAGGTGGAGGTGGAGTAAGAGGAGATGGGGTAGAGGTTGGGGGTGGAGGGGTTATATTTCTTGTGGGATAAGAGAGGCCTTATACAGAGTGGATGGGACAGGGACTGAGAGAGACTGCATACACACACACACACACACACACACACACACACACACACACACACACAAGGCTACATGCATTTATTTTGTACATACTCTTCAATGATACTATTCTATTGTTGTAGAGTTTTATCTATTCTATAAAAAGTCATGCTGCACAAGCTACCTGCCATTCTTGTTCAACCTGTAACCATGGAAACTGACAACAATCACAGAATTATCTTTGGTACTGAAGAAAACATTTTTTTCCTTTGATTTCTAAGAATATTTATGAATATTTATTGGTGTTTATTTAGAAACATATGTCCAACAATCCTTGATTGGACTGAGGTTAAAGGCCTTTGCACACCAAGTCTGTTTTTTTAATCCATCATCCAAAAAAAGATATGTACACAGAAAAACCTTGCAGTCTGAGTTCGATGCATTTTATTGTTCTATTTGTTCTATCTTGTTCTATCTTCAAGACAACCTCCTACAAAACAACCTGTATGAAAAATTCCAATCTGGTTTCCGCTCAGCTCACAGTACTGAAACAGCCCTGGTCAGAGTCACAAATAATCTTCTGATGATGGCTGATGACGGCTCTCCCTCTCTTCTCATTCTGCTGGACCTTTCTGCTGCATTTGACACAGTTGACCACAACATACTTCTAAACTGGCTTTATCACAATATCGGTCTCTGTGGCACTTCCCTCAACTGGTTCAAATCATACCTCACAAACTGAACAGAATGCATCTCCATTGCCAACTCCACATCCAGACCCCACACCGTCACCTGCGGGGTCCCCCAGGGGTCTGTGCTTGGCCCCGTCCTCTTCACCTATACCTTCTCCCCCTGGACCAAGTCATCAGCCGGCATGGAATGTCATTTCATTGCTATGTGGACGACACACAGTTATATGTCAAAACCACAGCCGCAGCCCCATCATCTTAATCATCATCATCATCATCATCATCATCATTACAACTCACCATCTGTCTGGAGGAGATAAAGGTATGGATGGAGCACAACTTCCTTCAATTAAACAGCTCCAAAACTGAAGCAATCATGATCGGCACCCCTCATCAGACATCATTCACAATCAGCAGTGTTTCCCATACATTCATTTATCTGTGGCAGTGCGCCACGAATAAATTATCTCCGCCACATATAGATTTTTCTGCTTTTGGCGCTACCTGTTCAACCTCGCTCATAAACACATTATAATGGGACTCAGTGTCTGTGAATGTAGCTTGTCGTTACAATTCCAGTGCAATAGGTGGCAGTATGCATCGTAAAGACGCACTTAACGCACCTGGTCCACCAGAAGAAGAAGAAGCAGACGTAGTAGCAGAACAGATCCAAAGACCTCTCGGTACAAATATGTGGGCAAACAAGTCCAAAAGTGGTCCAAACAACTCTAACTCATCATGTTATATTAGCTGTTTTATTAGCCTGTGTCTGTATTAACATAGCTGGAAGCTCAACATGTGCAGAGACATTAACTCACGCTGTTAGTAGTGTTAACTGCAGCGTGAGTCCCGTAGCAGCTCGCCCCCCTGTTAATCAATTACAACGGCTCCACTGGCAACGGGAGCGGCACGACAACCCCCGTCTGCCGCAGGACAACTCTCTATTTTACGCGGCTCTTCTATTTTTATCGCGCTATGCTCCCCTACGCGACTCTCCAGCAGATAAAAACTATATGAAATACTGTGCTAAACGAGCACAATGTGTTTTTAAATGAATAAACCATTATCAGAGGTGATATGTGATGATTTTTTCCATGCATTTACCCATGTTTATCCGTGACATTGTGTAAATGTCCATTTGAATTTGCGAGTAGATGACAAACAGTACAGTAAACTTGTAGATAACTCAAATATATGTAATAATTTAGGTGGAAAATGCTTTAACATTTAATGCAGCCTACATGCAGCCTCTCGGCTCGGCAAACAGTAAACAACCCCGCTGGCGTCTCTACGTGTCGCTTCCGTACGCAGTCAGTGGAGCCCAAATGAATACGCCGCGACGCTACGCTGACGTGACGTAGGTTTGCAGCCGGTGGAGCCCGGCCGTGTGGTTCTGCTCGTTAGTAATTAACTCTGACGTTGGATGTTCACTTCTTCACACAGATGAGTATTGAAAAATATTTTTTAATAAATATTTTTAATAAAGGGAATAAGTCCTCACATTTAAGAAGCTGGAACCATGAAATGTTACTCCATGAAAAATAATTGTAAAGAATATCAAAATAATTGGCAGTTCATTTTCTAATTAGTCAACCAATCGTTTTAGATGCACTTGTATATTTTCATATGGTTTGTGTCTAAAAATCTTATTTGTAAAGTTTCTAAGATTATCAAATAATTGTGGTGGAGTAAAAAGTATGATATTTCCCTCTGAAGTGTAATGGAGTAGGACTGGAAAGTTGCATGAGAATAAAATAGTCAAAGTATAAGTACCTCAAATTGTACGTATAGCACTTGAGTAAATGCACTTGGTTACATTCCACCACTGCCAGAATACCTATCTGGCTGTCACCACTCCCTCCCCATGTCTTGCATTTGGCAACACGGCTATATGAAGGAGCTGAGCTGTCCTCTCTCTCTGTCTCTTACTCTCTTTGTGTGGTCCACATCCTCCTCCTCGTCATCTTCAACCACCTTCATATTACAGGTTGAAAGTAAGCAATCACCCCATTCTTCTCTCTTGTTGCAAATGTATGTGTCCTTTGTTATGCCACATTTTTTTCACTGTCTTTTAGACTTGCACCGATTAATCGGCAGCGCTCGGAATCGGGCCGGTTTTCACGTGATCGGCCACGACCTGCGGTCAGTCTAAAATATGTCGATTTAAATGCCGGTCAAATTCCCGGCGCGCCGCATGATTGACATCGTGTAACATCAGCAGCGCACACACACGCACATGTGCAACTCACGGCTTGGGTGATGTGAGGAAGGGGACCTCAGGGACACATTGGTTTGGGCAGGACAACTATGGAGTAAATGATTCCGGCCAGAGAATCAGGTTCGAGAGGTAATTAAATTTTCAGTGCAGGAGGTTCACAGCAAGTGTGTATGTGTGTGGTTCTGAAATAAACAAAAGGAAAAGTAGCTTTACACTCAATTCTTACAAATATGGCTTATCACCTTAATCATTCACGCACACACATCAAAAGAGAGAAGGAGAAAGCTGTTAACTGTCCGTGTTAAACTTAACTGTGGAGCTCTCACTGCGTGTCCGCGTGCCGAAGATGCGCGTGTCAGCGCGCTTACTGGCGGGCGCGTCCTCAGTGCTAAGGGCTTTCGTACAGGCGACCATGTCGGCTGTATGGAATTTTTGTCTATTCAAGAAATTACCCACAAATGCTATACACCAGGAATTATTATTTTATTTATCTATGTTTTTATTTATGTATGCCTTTTTCACTTATTTATTTAAATACTGTACCTGAAGTTATATTTGAGCAAAAAAGGAAAATGTTTCTTAACCTGTGCTACTGTTTTTGTTTGAGATGATTATTGAAAAGCTGGTTGTATCTTGGTTAAAATGTTGTAATAAAGGAAAGATAAAAAATATTGCAATATCTTGTGTGCTTTAAAGTGGTTTGAAAAAAATGAAATCAGAATCGGCCAAAATCGGAATCAGCCGTCCAAACACTGCAAATCAGAAATCGGGACCAGCCCAAAAAATTGTAATCGGTGCAGGTCCACTGTCTTTTGGTCTAATGTCTGTCTAAAGTATTTTGACAGATGCGAGACAACAGAAAATCCAACCTGTTTCAATATTTTTAATGAGAGACAAAAGTTTCAGTTTGCAACATGACCCAGTGTGAGATCATATTTATTTTTAAAACATGCAACATCTTTGGACGAAAAAACAAGCAAGACTCAGTATGCAAAGACTTTCACCATGTAAACAGACAACAATCACTGGGTTACTGGTGGTACTGAAGACAATATCTTTGTACTATGATTTCTAAGCAGGTTTATAGACATTTATATGTGTTCAATTAGGAACATAAGTCCAACAATTCTTATCTTAGATTGGACTGAGACTAACACTGTGCTCTGAAAGCGAGTGAGCGTCTGACTATTGCATCGCAAACATGTTACGTTGAATGCTTGCTGTCCACACAGTCCATTAAATATGGGACTCCATTATATCATGTAAACAAACCACACGTCTATCAGCTGTCCACTCATAGAGGACAGACTGCAGACGTAACCACTGAAAAGACGGCTGAGTACTTACTTTCCTATTATCCATATTCATACCCCTTTTCCACCAACATGGAACGGGTTCCATTCTGGTTCCCAGCCCTAATTTTGAACTGTTCAGAGCAATTTGACTAAAAGTAAATTGATTCAGAACCCCAACATTTGGTTCCCAGCTGCAGCCAAGAAATAACAGGTTTTCCTTGACTTGAAGAGTAAACCCATCATGATGACATCAGTGGGCGTGTCATATTCTTAAGTAAGAAAACATCAGTAAAAAAAAAAGATCCTGCAGTGGTATCATAATAGTCAGTCCATGCTTGTTCTTGGATAAATACAAATATCTGTAATAACAGAACAAAAGTTTGCAGGTTTGCCACTACTGTTACCTTCTGTTGTCTGTCTCTAAGGTTTCAGGAATTCTTAACAGAACTGGTTCAAGACCCAAGCTAATTTGGTAGAAAACATGTATCAGTGGGCAGTTAGTGTTGAGTAATGCATTACATATCACTAATTACCTTCATTTGAAAGTAATAAGCAACTAGTGTAAAGTGATGTGTTGTTGATAACACTACTTTTGCATTACTTTCACCCAAATGACTTAAGAAGTACGACTAAGTGTTGTAAATGGAGGGTCATGTTTCATCACATGTATTCAGAGCACAGAAGCTCAAGTTTATTGTTCATTACAAATCCAGTGGTTTGCGATATTGTATCGCTAATAAAGGCTCTTCTCTTGAGCGCAGGTCTGGCCCATTTGTGCAATCATATACAGTGGTTAACACTTTTTATTCAAAGTGTGATGATATAGACCAATTAATCAGCCTAGACCTTTTCAATAAAATCCTTGGACACAGAAAGGGTCAGGCAGAGGATCATAGTCTGATCAATTATGAGATAGGGACTAATATTTGTAGGCCTATCATATGAAACACAAAAAAATAAATGCAGAGGTTGCCACAACCAAAATGGATTGGCGTGCAAGTAAGGTTCTATGATGAACACAAATGAAACGACAGAATTGGAAGAGCCACCGGTGTGCCGTTCAGCTACAGCAGCACCAGAGAGAGAACTATATATAAGAATGGGACGGTGCATTAGTGTTGCTTCACCGTTGAAGGGGTTGTGAATGTGAAAAACATACAGCATGCTAACCCACATTCAATGGCACCAACCAGATGTGCCGATCACCAGGACAAGGAAAAACACACTGGAGCCCAACTCCTTATCCCTGCTGCTTTCAGGCAGCCTTTAGATGTAACATTGTACATTTTGTAGGTATATGAATGTATACACATTGAGTGTACTACCAGATGTTGCAATTACTGGCATCCATCTATATCATAACCTATAATGACATGATAAAGAAACAAAAACCAAACTTTTTTTTTTTATTCAAAAATGAACGAAAAGATGAAATCAATAAACAGTTGATTCCAAGTAGTAACGTGTTAAGTGACATTTTTAATGTAATAATATTACCTGAAATACCTGAAATCCTGTTAGTAGTGTGTTATATTACTTTGTTACTGCTAAAATATATTACTGTAACATATTACTTTTGTAGCAGTACTTTTGCAACGTGTTACTCACAACACTGACCGCAGGTGTAGATATCATTGTTGTAGCTCCCATACTAAATCATACCACTATCTCCACTCCATGCTAGCTAGCAAGTTCTGCTGAGCATCCCACACAACAGTACTTACCAAAAACTTTCAGTTTCCTGCTTCCAGCTGCCACGTTATTTAGGTTTTTGTAAAAAAAAAAAAAAAGAAATTGAGATAGTATCGTACACTTAACTCCTTATTTCAACCTTGTGAATCAGCTGATCTTTGTCCATTGTGGCGCTTTCCACGCAATTTTTCTCATAAAACAGGTAGGATGATATCCTACGAAAGAAGCTGCATGCCGTATTGCGCTGCATCACTCATGGACAGTTAGAACATCCTACTAGTAAACAATGCAATCAAACAGATTTAGTCGCTGATGCTGCACCCTTGCATCACATCCAGTCAGGATACAGTGTAATCAAACATTATAGCAACTGATCATTAATATCAATTAGAATTTGCAGCCCTAAACACTACCCCTACTTCCTTCCTTCCGCCTTCCATGTACGCTCCATTACCATCCTTTCCTTGGGTCTCCCTCTGTTACATATAGTCAAACACATAGTCCTGTACCCCCACAACCTCTAATCTTTGCCCTCCAAACCTATGGTAGCTTCCTGTTACTTTTAGAGGAGAATAAAGAAATATAAATAAAGCAGTCTAGTGGCATCAGGGAAAGAGGGAGGGAGGGGTGGAATGAGAAAAGAGAAGGGCATTGAGGAAGGGGATTAGTTCCAAGCCAGTGCTGGTGAAAAGACTGGAAATAAGCCCAGGAGACAGACTGTGGAGATGGCACATTGAGGGGAGGAGGAGAGAAGGAAGTTAAGAAGAATGTGGCATAGAAGGGGGAAGGTGTGGGATACCACCACAGGAATGTACTAGCTGTCTTTGGAATGATGTCCTTCTTTTACCTTCATGCTGTGTCTCTAGCTTCAACCTCTTCCTTGTAAATATGTTTTTCTCTTTACAAACCTATATCTGCTTATTTTCCGTTCTCTGTTTCCTTGCCCCAGAGGATGATTTTTCCTCATTTTTCTCTTTGTTTTTAACTTTATTCTTCCTTCCCTTCAGCCATCTACTACTCTTATCACTCTGCCCATTTCTCTCCTGATCTTTCTCTCTTTTACTGTCTCTGGCTGTCTGATATAACTTTTATCACAATCCCTCCCCATCATCTGAAAGATAAAACACTTGTCCCCTTTCTCATAAATTGAAACGGGTAAAACAAATCATTGCAATCACACACTCTCACCTTTACAACGTACATTTATAGGGAGACATCGATTGCATTTTCATCCCATAGGCCTGTTCTTAGCGTGAGTGAGAGGAGGAAATGATTATAGATCTCTCCTCTGGACCCCGGTTAAAATCGACGACCCAATACCTTATGTGTCTCATGCATACTCATTGTGGTTGGTTGGCACTCCTCATCCATTATCAGACCTATTCAATCAAAGCCAACATGCACAAGGTTTAAGTCTGCTGGTTGTAGTTGGGGAAGGGGGGAACAATTAACAGAGTATTTCCCAACTGATTACATTCCCCTCTGATTTGTACTGGTTCAAAGAATCCATATATTTTTATGTTTAGAGAATGAGTCAAAATGTCACTGTGATCATGAATCTACTGCCTCAAGTAGAAAAACTTCCTCTAGAGCTGCCAAGCAAGAGTTCTGAGCAGGTGGTAGATCCAGGATAACATATGTTCATACTATGGGAAGTGGGAAAAATAAAATGTAGAACTCTAAAGTCAAAATACAGATGAGCTTGTTAAAATAAATATAGCATTTTAATTAATTTTGTTTGGAATGTAGTCACTCCACCCAGAACCATACCAGGAGTCATTGTTAGTGGATGCATGATCCTTAACGCAAGTTTGAATTTATATATTCTTTATTATTTTATTAGATGTGGGGCTTCGTTGGTGCTTATTATATTGCACTAATTGACATACAGCAAACATGGGGTAGGTGTTAATCAAGCATAGGAATACAGAATGGTTTCTAGAGTTCTGGGCAAAATGACATAATGCTGCCATGCGTAGTCTGCTGTCTGCTGCTGCGTGTACCTGAAAGGTACTTTAAGGTTATAAGATGCATACACAATTCACAGATAGTGAGAAAAACAGGGGTCAGTAGGAGCCCACAGCTCAAATTTGCTCGAAAGGTCCTCCAGTAAGTTGATCAACCCTTACCGTGATGCTGATGCAAAATGGATTAAGAGCATAGATCATGGGTGCAAACTAGGGATAGACAATATTGGAATGTTTTTGCAGAAATCCGATATGCCGATATTTGACAACTCATTTGGCTGATAACCAATACCGATATCAGTATACCTAATTTAAGTGTTCATAAGGTCTCTTCTTTAGAGGAATTAACATCATATCATGCATGTACACTCTTATTGTGATGGCCCACCAGCAGATGGAGACATAAAATAGAATGTTTTTCAATGTATATGTAATATTTATTTATTGTGCAAAGTAAGAAAAAGCATGTCGGCCGATTCATTTTAAAACCAATATCCGCAGACACCGATGATATGCCGATACTATTGTGCATCCCTAGTGCAAACCATTGCTTAATTAGTGTCATTGTCAACTCATGTCCTGATCTGAGTTAGGGCCCGGACACACCAAACCGACATCAAAGAACTAATGGCAACTGTTGCGTCGCCTCACACCACCTGTGTCTCAGCCAAAAAGTTGTGCTTGAACACACTGCTAAAGACTACAGCCGGCAGCCAACCAGCCCCTACATTCCGCACTTGTGTCAGAGGAAATAACTCCACACCAGTAGACAGCAGTAGTCTGAAATCCTCACCTAAAAAGGAAAACCTGAAGACCAGCAGGATGGATTCAAGATGCTAATAAGCCAGTTAGCACATTCAAAGCACAACCCAGTGTTAAAAGAACAAAATATTCACAGTGCACCAGCAAACAATAACACAAAGAATTACATACTGTTTCTGCCAGAGTTTAATGACTTAAAAAATATAATCTTACATCACCTCTTAACTTTACCTCTTACGTAGCCTAACAAGTTTATTATAATCTCATGCACGCTAGCCTTTAGCTATTAGTTTACTTAATTTATTTCTGTTTCTGTTCATGTGCACTGAGCTGAACTACCCAATCAGAGTGATTTCTCTTGCTCTGCCATCTCCAATCCCAATTCAACATGCTGAATCGCCCAAAAGAACAGGCGACAAGGGCCGACTTGTACCAAGGGTGCAGGACACACGGCAGAAACTAGGGTGACAGACACACAACAGTGGCCCAACATTGACCAATGACCAACTGTCAGCATGGTGTATCATGGCCCTTAGAAATAACCTATATCGTAGTCAAACATTCTGCGTAATTTCTCTGGAGGGATACTGTCATGCTTGATAAATGCAGGCACTGACAGATTGTGTTTAAAGTAGCTACATTTGTCTGTCTAACATCTTGAAGAAGCTACTACATTGTCATCGTAAACATCTGCCTGTTTTCTCCTCTATAGTTATGGCAGAGTCTATGCAACAGCAGACCCGTATCACCATACGATTGGTCCTGCAGCCACATACAGTGTGGGCACTATGGTGAGTCTGTTCTCTATTTCATAGCTGCTGACTGTCTGAATATTGTGCCTGACTGTATGTGGGATCATGATGAACTGGGGCTAGTGCAATAATGTTGTCTTTAATAACACACTGTATGACATAGCACCCAGACACATGGATGTTTAACTTCACAAGAGACTCATTTTACACCAGACAGAGTGTACTGAACTATTCACATCAACTGCTTAATTGACTGAACTACTATCTGTAAATGACTAACTTAAATAACATAATTTACTGACATGCTTTGTGAATAATCTTTTGGAAGATCTTCAACGAAAGAGTCTATTTTCCTCCACTTGGTGATCCTATGAGTTGTGTTTCCCGCTAAGAGACCCATTTTAATGTTTAATGTGAATCTTTGCCACTTCAGTAAATGAAAAAAGGACATTGCCTTATTCTCAAACTCCCTTTTCAATTTCATTGGCCAAAAGCTACTTGCTTGAAATCCAGTCGAGACTGAGAATTCCCCCTGACAGAAAACAGTCTCTCCAAATTTTGCAAGGGGAGATAGTCGAATGGTTAATGTTTGTTTTTAGCTAGCTTTGCAGCTAACATCAAAGATGAAAAAAAAATCTTTCTAAAGAAAGAAATAGAGCACCCCAGGAGATGGGGGAGAAAGTGAAAGTACAATTTTTTTCTTTCGTGGGTGTGGGTAGGGACTTCCTCCAAAGATTAATGACCATCTTGTAAATGCTTCGACGTGTCATGGGAGATTAAAGTAGTAGAGAAAGATAGACCACAAAAGAAAGAAAAGTAAGAGAAGGAGGGGGAGAATTAAAGTTCTTGGTGGCAAACTGGCTGCAGCCAGAGCTTCTACTTGGTGCAGTATCTTGTACGGATAAAAGGAGGGTTGATGCTGAGTGCTGATGTGCTTGTGGTGATGAAAATCGAAAGCCCTACCACCTCCCCCATGTGTCCCCCAAACTCCTCCCTTCTTCCCCTAGTGCAGCTGCTAGCTAAAAGCCTTCATTAATTACGACATTTTTTTCCTCTTCATTTACTTAATTAAAACAGTGGCCTTTGTTTTCCTCTTTATTACTCTAGACTTCCTTCTCTTTTGTCTTCAAATTACTCCTCCCTTTTTCCCCATCCTCCCATATCCGAACCCCTCACTACTAATGTATGGTACTGATTTTCAATAATAAAAAAACAACACAATTAATCTTAAAAGTTTGACATGCCGCACATTCTGAACTAAAGTCCCAGACAAAACCTAATAAGACCAAACTTGCCAGATTTTGGTGATAATGATGGATTAATAAAGGTATAATTATGGGTTGGATAAGTGAGTTTTTGTACCAACAATTTATGTAGATGAGTATTATTAGGTCCTAATGAATTTGTTCATTAATTTGTTTGTGGTTCTTGTCTTATGTTGTATTTTCTATGTAAAGATTACAAAGTGGTTCGGTTTTGATGAGCACTTCTTTCAGGTCTTCTGAAATTAAGGCCAAACTCATTTGTTGCCCCTTTTCCACCTACATGGAACCAGTTTCAATTGCACCTAATTTTGAACCGTTTGGAGCAGTTTTGGATTTTTTTTTTTTTTTTTTAATAAAATAGCCTGAAAAGTTGGTTCCCAGCTGGAACCAAAAAATAGCAGTATAGCAAGTGCCAACTTTGACGACATCAGTGGGTGTGTCATATTCTGCAGGTTGGAAAGACAGGATGGAGAAGGCAACAAAAGAGACATTAAGTGACAAATCAGTGGAAAAAAGAGCATTCACTTAGTAGGTGGTCCATGCTTGTTTTTGGATAAAACAAATACCTGTTTTAACAAAAAAAAAAAAAAAAAAAAAAAGTTAGGTAATTAATTCCATCCGCCATCTTGCCACTACAGTTACTTTAGTCCTCTATCGAGGACTCATCCTTGATTGCAACGGTTCTGATCAAAACACACAACATTCTCACTCTGACTTCATCACATATTGACATTTGGTCATGGAATTTACCACATCGACATATGACATGCAAGGTATCCTGGGTTCATTGGTTGTCGACATCCTGGGAATGCCGTGTCAGCTTCAGCCTGTTACATGTGTTGTCTGTTTTTAAAATACACTTCAGTTTTCACAGGAAATGTACAGTTTGCATACAGTTTGTCTCTTTCAAAATAAACGCACTATGTCGGTACAAAACTGCGAATTGACGTTTTCTTTCTAAAACAACAAACGGAAGTGGTTATGCTTGGTCAACACATGCTCCTGGTTGGGTTCAGAAAAAAAGAACAGGGTGTACTGTTACAGAGTTTGCCTCCTCGGTGAAAGTCAGTGGCTTTTGGTCCCATCCACCACCCTGCCAACCATCCTACTCGGACAACAAACATCGCCACTTTGTCTTTGGACTTTCATGTCTACACATGATCTTCGCTTCTTCTTTTCTTCCTGCATCTGTTGTTATTGTCCTGGGATGCCTTAGTTGAGCTTAGGCAACAAAAGCACTTGGTTAAGTTTGGACACAAACATCATGGTTTGGTCAGGTGGAAACGCGGCCGGATAACAACATTACGTTAAGTGGGTGAACGTCATGTGGGGTGGGTAGGAGGGGTGGTGGATGGGTCCAACAACCACCGACTCTAACCTGGGAGGCCACTATTTGCTTCTAGTAAGATTGTAAAGCCAAATCCTGTTATTTTTTCCCTAACTCAACCATGTGCTTTTGTTGCCTAAACCCAACCACGTGCGCTTGTTTGCATGTCCGTTTGTTGTTTAAGAAAAGAAAGGTCAATTTGCGGGGTTGTACCAGTGTAGTGCATTTATTTTGAAAGAGACTGCATGCAAACTGTACATTTCTTCTTAGAGCGAATGTGTATTGAGGTCGGAGTGAGAATGTGTTGTTCGGATCAACATTCACATGGGAAGCAAACAGCAGGATACTGGGTGGAAGTCTGGAGCTTGTTGGCATATGGCAACATATAACCCCCCCACCCCATAAGGATGTTCCAGCTCCTTATATCCCATTGTTATCGGTGGCCTTACAAATTGCCACCAGTTCGGAATGAGGACAGGCTGTGATTATACACTAAAGAAAATATACTTACTATATTATATTCCATTTCTGCCAATATCCCCCTAAATCCTACATACTGGAACTTAGCTGCTGACACTGGGCATAGAAAAATGTAACTGAACATAATGAGGTTTGAAGGACTGTCCACTACTGATGTCCTCATCTGGCAATAAGGTTGGTCTGAACAGAGCCTTAGTATCTGGAACAAGGAACAATTTTCCCTCAGTCTCTATTCAACTACGCATCTGGTTTTGTCTGGGGAAAAAAAAAGTATTTGCGGTTGTTTACCTTTATTTACTATCTGGTTGATCTACTGTATATAGTAAAAGACAAGCCAGGATGGTTCAAATGTTCTAGTGTTGAGAGCAAATGTGTCTTGTAATTATTTAGTTCTGGATGGAACTTGTAATATGGCAAATGTGTTGCATGCTTAATGCCAAGTAGCATTTTTGGGGTATTTGAGGTTTCATCCACACATTATCACAGTGGTCAAGGTCTGAAGGAGCTGATTTAGTTTGTAATCTGTCTCTGTCGGTGGCAGTTTTTAGAGTCATTTTTCCATTTCAGAGAAATTAAAGCTTAAAGAAATGTGTGTTTGGAATAATTTTGCCTCAGGTGTCTCATCAGACAACAGACTAGCTATGACAGTTGTGTCAGCTGCCTTCTGCTATTTTTTGCACAAACAGACTTTCAGGCTAAACAGATGAAAGGAACAATTGTGATTCAGTGTTTTACTTAAGGTCATGAGGTATGACCAGTATGTGACCGGAGATGTCTTCACTACTTGGTGTAATAATAACAAGTATCAAATGAAAAACTATCTAAAGTATAAATCCGCGCTCACATACAGTGGCATGCAAAAGTTTGGACGCCCCTGGTCAAAATTTAGTTAACTGTGAGTAGTAAGTAAAAGATGACCTGATTTCCAAAAAGCATGAAGTTAAAGATGAAATGTTTCTTCAATATTTTAAGCATGATTACGTTTTCATTTCAATCTTTTACAATTTTCAAAATAACAAAAAAGGAAAAGGGCCTGAAGCAAAAGTTTGAGCACCCCGCATGGTCAACTTGGTAGCACCCGCTTTGGCAAGTATCACAGCTTCTAAACACTTCTTGTAACCAGCTAAGAGCCTTTTTCTACCATTCCTCCTGCAAAAGGCTTCTAGCCTGTGAGATTCTTTGGCTGTCTTGCATACACTGCTCTTTTGAGGTCTATCCACAGATTTTTAATGATGTTTAGGTCAGAGGACTGACCTTCAAAACCTTCATCTTGCGCCTCTTGAGTTAATCCATTGTGGATTTTAAGGTGTCTTTAGGATCATTGTCCTTCTGTAGAAGCCATTCACTCTTCATCTTCAGCCTTCTTACAGATGGTATGATGTTTGCTTCCAGAATTTGCAGGAATTTCACTGAATACATTCTTCCCTCTATCTGTCAAATGTTCCCTGTGCCACTGGCTGCAACACAAGCCCAAAGCATGATTGATCCACCCCTGTGTTTAACAGTTTGACAGGTGTTCTTTTCATGATTTCTAAATCCTTTTCTCTCCAAATATACCTTTGCTCATTCCGTTCAAAAAGTTCTATTTCAATTTCATCAGTTCACAGGACGTGTTTCCAAAAAGCATCAGGATTGTTCAGATATTCCTTTGCAAACCTCTTACGCTGAATTTTGTGGTGAGGACACAGGAAAGGCTTTTTTCTGATGACTCTTCCATGAAGGTCATATTTATACAGGTGTCACTGCACAGTAGAAGTGCACCACCACTATTTCAAAGGCTGCTAAATCTTCCTGCAGGTCTTTTGCAGTCAAACAGGGATTTTGCCTTTTAGGTAATCCTACAAGCAGCTCTATCAGGAAGTTTTCTTGGTCTTTCAGACCTCAACTTGACCTCCACAGTTCTTGTTAACTGCAGTTTCTTAATTTTATTAGAACTGAGGAAACAAACACCTGAAAACCCATTGCTAATTTCTTGCAGTCTTCTCCTGCTTTGTGGGCTTCAGTTATTTTAGTTTTCAGAGTGCAAGGCAGCTGTTTAGAGGAGTCCATGATTGACGGGACAAGGAATCAGAGTATTTATAAAGCTTTCAAATTTGCATCAGCTGATGCATCAGACTCTACATTCAGTGAATGTAGAGTCTGTAGGCAAACCCCGGAGATCTTGCCTCCGAAAGAAGAGCGAAAGAGCCCTGGTTTCCAGTTGTAGGCTGTTTATAGTCCGCGTGATATTGATTAATCACGTTTGAGCCGGCTGCAGGTGTTGCCAGGTTAAACGGTCCGTGCGGTGAACTAACGAGGCGGAACATAATTGGCATCACTGCAAAGTCTGAAACCATCACAATGGTTCAGCATATTTACTTATTATATATAAATGGAAGTCGGAAACAGAAATGCGCCTCCACCCAAATCCAACCGGAATGCCAAAAAATCGGGGGTCTGCCCCCAGAGGCTGTATCGCCATCTGCCGGAAGTCAGACACCGAATACAGCCGATGGGTTCCGAGAATGGGATAGGCCTAATTTACGCAATAATATGCAGATGAAAAAATGCAGTCCGTGAGGTTTGTTTTAAATGGGAAATAAAAGACAAATCTTGGTCAAATATTACTCCGAGGTTTCTTGCGGTAGTGCTAGAGGCCAGAGAAATACCATCCAGAGAAACTATATCATCAGATAAAGAGTCTCTGAGTTGTTTGGGGCCAAGAACAATAACTTCAGTTTTGTCTGAATTTAACATAAGGAAATTGGTGCCCATCCAGGTTTTTATGGCATTTTTGAAGTTTAGTTAATTGATCAGTTTCTTCTGGCTTTATCGATAAATACAATTGTGTATCATCCGCATAACAATGGAAATTTACAGAGTGCGACTACTTTCTCAAGGATCTTTGACAGAAAGGGAAGATTAGATATTGGTATATAGTTGGCTAACACCTCTGGATCCAAGGTGGGCTTTTTTAGAAGAGCTTTCATTAAAGCTACCTTAAAAGACTGTGGTACGTAGCCTGTAAATAAAGATATATTGATCATGTGAGAATTAATGAAAGGTAAGACTTCCTTAAGTAGCCTAATTTGGATGGGGCCTAAGAGACACGTTGATGATTGAGATGAAGAAATCATTGCGGTCAACTGTTGAAGAGAAATCGGGGAGAAGCTACCTAAATATATATTAGGTCTTACAGCTGTGTTTGAGGGCAGATTGGTTCCGTTTGAGGGCAGGAGGTCATGAATTTTGCCTCTAATAGTTACAATTTTGTCATTAAAAAATCTCATAAAATCATTACTGCTCAGGGCTAATGGAATACAAGGCTCAATAGTGTTGTGACTCTCAGTCAGTCTGGCTACAGGCCTGCAGCGCTATCGACAAGATGATCAATTAGAGTTTAAAGTGGGTACTGGAAACCTCTGTCACAGAAGGACATGGTATTAAATTCAACGTGGATGGAAATCTTTGCCTTAAATTTTGCGACAGCACTATCTGATAAACATCTAGTATAGTAACTGTTGCTGACTGGCGTGTAATAGAGTAAAAAGAAATCCAAAGTTACTAAATAATGATCTGATAGAGAGGGATTCTGTGGAAAAACTGTTAGGTTATCAATTTCAATTCCATACGTCAGAACTAGATCGCGGGTATGGTTAAAACAGTGAGTGGGTTTATGTACACCCTGACTGAAGCCAATGGAGTCTAATAATGAGATAAACGCAGTAGCCAGGGAGTCATTATCAACATCAGCACAAATGTTAAAATCACCTACAATAATAACTTTATCTGATTTAAGAACTAAACTGGATAAAAACTGTGAGAATTCAGATACAAATTCAGAATACGGGCCAGGAGCACAGTACACTATAACAAATAAAAGTGGCTGTGAGGTTTTCCAGGTCAGATGTAAAAGACTAAGAACAACGCTTTCAAAGGAATTATAATCTAGTTTAGGTTTAGGGCTGATTAATTAACAGACTAGAGTTAAAAATGGCTGCAACTCCCCCTCCCCGGCTGCTGCCTCAA